>NC_056444.1:16424393-16759393 GCF_018296145.1 Oncorhynchus tshawytscha
TGCATTTTATTGCATTTTATGAAGTGCCTTTGAACGGGGTATGGTAGTAGGTGCCAGGCGCCTCTTTTTGTGTCAAGAACATGCTACACTGCTGGGGTTTTCACAGTTTGTGTGTATTAACAATGGTTCACCAGCCAAAGGACATCCAGCCAACTTGACACAACTGCTTGAAGCATTGGAGTCAACATGGGCCAGCATCCCTGTGGAACGATTTCAACACCTTGTGGAGTCCATGCCCTGACAAATTGAGCTGATTCTGAGGGGGGAAAAGGGGGTGGGTTGCAACTCAATATTAAGAAGGTGTTCTTAATATTTTCTACACTCAGTGTATAGTCGGCTGGTTGCGGATGGATTATTAGCAATTGCGGGTGGGTGAACAAACAGCAGACCCGTACACCACTAGTCTGTGTCTCTGTCTGTTTTTCTCCAGTGAGTCCTGGGATAGGGGAGAAGGCGGTGTCCTTGCAGGACCCAGGTAGTGTCCCGCAGGGCAGCAGACAAGCCCTGCACTGCAGCTCCCACGGAGTCCCCCCTCCTCACATCGCCTGGCTCTGGCACCCCTGCCCCCCCAAAGGCCTGTAAGTACATCTGGTGCTCACATTGTCACACGCAGTAGCACAGAAACACACGTCTTCCTAAAGGTGTGGAAGTTCTCCTTTACATTACGTACGTCATGTATTTTAGTCATATTGTTCCTAACTTAGAACTGGGACAGAAAGGTGTCTGTGTCTATAATATGAGGGCCTGTTTTAGGGTGTGAATGGAGAATGTCTGTGTCTATAATATGAGGGCCTGTTTTAGGGTGTGAATGGAGAATGTCTGTGACTATAATATGAGGGCCTGTTTTAGGGTGTGAATGGAGAATGTCTGTGTCTCTATAATATGAGGGCCTGTTTTAGGGTGTGAATGGAGAATGTCTGTGTCTATAATATGAGGGCCTGTTTTAGGGTGTGAATGGAGAATGTCTGTGTCTATAATGAGGGCCTGTTTTAGGGTGTGAATGGAGAATGAGGGCCTGTTTTAGGGTGTGAATGGAGAATGTCTGTGTCTATAATATGAGGGCCTGTTTTAGGGTGTGAATGGAGAATGTCTGTGACTATAATATGAGAGCCTGTTTTGGAGAATGTCTGTGTCTATAATAGGGTGTGAATGGAGAATGTCTGTGTCTATAATATGAGGGCCTGTTTTAGGGTGTGAATGGAGAATGTCTGTGTCTATAATATGAGGGCCTGTTTTAGGGTGTGAATGGAGAATGTCTGTGACTATAATATGAGGGCCTGTTTTAGGGTGTGAATGGAGAATGTCTGTGTCTATAATATGAGAGCCTGTTTTAGGGTGTGAATTGAGAATGTCTGTGTCTATAATATGAGGGCCTGTTTTAGGGTTGAATGGAGAATGTCTGTGACTATAATATGAGGGCCTGTTTTAGGGTGTGAATGGAGAATGTCTGTGTCTATAATATGAGGGCCTGTTTTAGGGTGTGAATGGAGAATGTCTGTGACTATAATATGAGGGCCTGTTTTAGGGTGTGAATGGAGAATGTCTGTGTCTATAATATGAGGGCCTGTTTTAGGGTGTGAATGGAGAATGTCTGTGACTATAATATGAGGGCCTGTTTTAGGGTGTGAATGGAGAATGTCTGTCTTTTGAGGGCCTGTTTTAGGGTGTGAATGGAGAATGTCTGTGTCTATAATATGAGGGCCTGTTTTAGGGTGTGAATGGAGAATGTCTGTGACTATAATATGAGGGCCTGTTTTAGGGTGTGAATGGAGAATGTCTGTGTCTATAATATGAGGGCCTGTTTTAGGGTGTGAATGGAGAATATCTGTGAGTTTGTTTGTGAAGGGAGACATGTTTGGTCTATTTCAGCATGTGTTCAGACAGGGTTTCCTCTTTGCAACCAGAACAGATGCCTTTTGAAGCCTTTCATGTCTGTGAGTGTGTGAATGTGTGTGTGTCTGTGTGTCTGTGTGTTTCATCATGTCTTTGTCTGAGTCTATTACCATATGTTTCTGTCACTGCCTATATGTTACCTTGTCCATGTCCGTGTGTATACGTCTGTCGTCTGTCCATCCGTGTGTGCCTGGTACATTCACAGACACAGTACAGTGTAGCTCAGACTTCAAGAGCAGAGTAGTAAAAGCCCACTTAAATAGAGGCCTGTTCTGTGTTCTCAGTCACTTCGATAGAGGCCTGTTCTGTGTTCTCAGTCACTTAAATAGAGGCCTGTTCTGTGTTCTCAGTCACTTCGATAGAGGCCTGTTCTGTGTTCTCAGTCACTTCGATAGAGGTCTGTTCTGTGTTCTCAGTCACTTAAATAGAGGCCTGTTCTGTGTTCTCAGTCACTTAAATAGAGGCCTGTTCTGTGTTCTCAGTCACTTAAATAGAGGCCTGTTCTGTGTTCTCAGTCACTTAAATAGAGGCCTGTTCTGTGTTCTCAGTCAAGATTGGTTGTTTTCTAAATTAAACGCTATGATTTAATGAACTTCCTGTTCTGAACGCAGGGTGAGATGTTTATTATTGTGATTGCGCACTGGATTCTTTGATGCCTTTTCTAATATGACACACACACACTTTCAAACCACTCTCACAAAACACACACTCATACACTGACACACACATTCTTTGAAAGGTCTTGTAAGAAACGGCCCTGCCCAACAATCAGCAATGATATTCTAACACACACACTGATCTTACCATACACACATTTTTAAGTTCTCATGAAAAGTGGCCCTGCCCAGCAATCAACTGTCATTGACACACACACACACACAAACACACACACACACAAACACACACACACACGCACACAGAACACACACACACACACACACACAAAACACACACACACACGCACGCACACAGAAACAACACACACACACACAAACACACACACGCACGCACACAGAAACACACACACACACAAACACACACACGCACGCACGCACACAGAAACACACACACACTTGGCAAAAACATGACTTGGGTTGGTCTTGGAGGTCAGACACTATTGTGTTGGTTGTGTTTAGGTCAAAGAGGTTAACCGTTACCTGAACATCATGGCTACCGCCCATGTTATATTCCCCTACTGAGACACACTGTGACATCACTGTGTACTTGACATTTCACACCAGCACACACACACACACACACACACACACACACACACACACACACACACACACACACACTGCCTACTTCCAATGCTTGTGGAAAGTCTTTATCGTCACATCTCCACAGTAAATTGCCATAGCAACATCACATAACTTCACTGAACCAATGAGCAGTGATTCGTGCTCCTACCTCAACATGGATGGCTTTACCTGGTAAAACTCTGGTAGAAATGACATTTTCAATGATTATGAATTGGCAAGCCAGCCAGGAGAAAGTGTGACACCTCACAGTCCAGAAATGTCTAATGAGGCTTACACAGCCTAACAAGAAGATGCCTTCTGTGCACAGAGGAGCTGTGACAAGTCATCAATTATAGCCTATGTTGAGTCTTGCATGCATACTGATACTCCCCGTTGGCCACTCTCACTACCTGCAAAGAGTGATCCATTTAAGTTGCTTTCATTACAAATGAGGTATTCAGACAGGTGAAAGAGATTTGGGGTTCAGACTTGTGTAATGAGATTTCTTTGAATGTGATTTCCTTGTTGTTTGTTTACTGTAAAGCAGTGAGAGCTCCAGCATTCTGTTCTTGTTCTAGAGTTCTAGAGTAATGATTCAGAATGTGAATAGATTCTGATTCGCCCTGACCAGGCCCTTGTTCTTTGTAGCTCTGGCGGAACACGGGCCTGATGCCGCGCCGGAGGAGGCCCAGCGACAGTGGGCCAGGCTGGGCCAGGCTGATAGGGACCTGGGTCCTCAGGGTAGGGTGTGGGTCTAGAGCCTGTTTCTGGCCCTGGATCCTTGGACCTGGGTCTGGGGCCTGGATCCACCCTTATGTCCTAGGTCTGGGTCCTTGGTGCTGGATGTGTCCCTGGGTCCAGTCGTGGATCCTTGGTCTTGTCCTGGGCCCTGGGAACCGCAGCGCTCTTATCTGGCCCGGGCAGGAGGCTCGCCGGGTTTCCTGTGCGAAAATCAGAGCGCTTTTCCTCTCCTTGTTTGGCTTCCTCCCCGACGCGAGACGCTTCCCAGCAGCGTGATTGTCCCTCCGTCTTCAAACGTGGCAGAGTCCTGCTTCCTCAAGGGCTTGATCTATTCTTGAGACCCCCTCCCCTCCTCATTCCCCCTCCCCTGGCCTCCCCCTCGCCAGCTCTGCCCCTCATCCCCAAACCTTCGTTTCACTTCATTAAAATATCCCCCCACCACACCACCACCACCATCACCCCCTCCACCACACTCAGCAAGGCTGTTCCCAAGGCAGCCGGCGCCTTCAATGACAGACATTACAGCCACCTAGCGACCCCACATTGGTGCTCTCTGGGATCTTGGGGTTGGAGGGCAGGGGGGGGCAGGACAGTGACCTGGTGCACTGTTGAAGAGGAGGATGAGGAAGAAGAGGAGTGAGAGGTCACACCACAGTGAGGACAATGATCTGATCTGCTTTTAATGGTTATTATTCTATTTATTTATTTCCCGTTACCCAGGTTGCATTTTTACACCCCTTTTCTGGCTTCTTTTTTTTTACATTGATACTTTTCTCAGACATTTTGAGCCAGAAAGAAGTGCCCTTCCATCCATCCACTAAGCCACGTTTTTCTGGAGCTGCTTTTGCTTCTTGTGTTCCTAGAGTGGTACTATAATGGGTACATGAGCCTGTCCCCAGCCCCGAGCCCTGCCATCCTGTTGTAGTTCTGACATCCACAAAAGCTGTGAGTTCTGACTGTAAATCATATACCTTATAAGTAAGTTGCTACATCTCAGATGGGCGAGCGGGAGAGAGAGAGAGAGAGAGAGAGAGAGAGAGAGAGAGAGAGAGAGAGAGAGAGAGAGAGAGAGAGAGAGAGAGAGAAAAATGCTCTGGGATGCCCTACAGTTCTCTATTACTGGAAGATACTCTGGGACTGCTCATCAAACACCTACCATGTAGGAGTTACCCAGGACCCAGAGTCAATGACAGTCATATGTCATCTTATGTCATGTTATGTCATTTGTAAGGCGTTTCACTGTATATCAACCATTTGTCATCCAGAGTGAATTTATGTATTATACAGCAATTTATTGTGTGGAAAATAGTTTGTCTTTGCGTGTGATATATGAAGAATTTATTTCCAAAATGCTAAATATCAATTTTCAGAAATGTTGGTAAATTAGCTTTTATTGTTTAAAGTTATGAAAGAGATTGGTGTATTTTTTCACTATCTAATCATGACATGGGGTTGTTCAATGAAAGACATGTATTTGTTTAAAATCTCTCACTTGATGGATTCATTTCAGAGAAAAATTGTTTACATTTTTTTTTGCAAAATGCTAATTATCCGCCTCACTCTCAGAGAAACAAGTAGTCCTGCTAGGTTTTACACATTCAAATGTAACAAATAACTACATTTTGAATAAAGAACTGTTCAAATGATACATTTGTGACATCAATATTTTTTTAAATTATTTAAAATGTTTTATAAATATAATTCAACACAGTAATATGAGATCTGTACGTAAAACATTTAACATTTTAGTCATTTAGCAGATGCTCTTAACTAGAGCGCCTTAGAGTTAGTGCATTCATCTTAAGATAGCTAGGTGAGACAACCACATATCACAGTCAAATATGCAGGATACAAACATTCCAGTGTAACAATTGATATATAGCGGTTTGCAAAAAAAAACGATACAATTCACATCTAAAATCTATGAATAAAAAAATCTGAAAACAGTTATATTTTACACACACATGAAGGTACCCATAAGCAATCATTTCTGATGAAAAAACACAAATGTGAATAATTGGTGGATATAGTGTTTTGGAAATAAACTCTTCATATGCACAGGAAGCTGTTTTTATGGTTTGTTTGAGTGTCATAGTCATGCATGTTGGCTTCCAAAACCCTTTTTGGTTCCATGTCGAAGACTTCTGGGTTTAATGTAAAACCCTCTGTGGAAAGGGTTCTACGTGGAACCCAAAAGTGTTCTACCTGAAACCAAAGGGGTTCTTCAAAGGGTTCTCCTATTGGAACAGCCAAAGAACCCTTTTAGGTTACATTTTTTTCTAAGAATGTAATGTGTGTTGATTTGTGTGTGTGTGTATGTGTGTGTGTGTGTGTGTGTGTGTGTATGATGATGATGATGATGATGATGAGAGCAAGCGAGACTTCCACACTGAGTTTATTCATTCTACGGGTCTCTCCCTTTGTGATTCATTCCATGTATACAGATTTTCTATGAGTAATATATGAATCTAATATTTAATAATTTTATATGACTAACTTACTTATGATAATTGCCAATAATGGCCAAATTTGTATGAAAACTTTTCATATGTATTGTTTTAAATGTTATATTAAATGTATGTTTTTTACATTAAATGTTGCTTTAAATTGTGTGTTGCTTCGTACTTTTGGACGTTTCATGGTTTTTAGGTAGTAACTCATTTAGCAGGTTCTCTAAATGAAATACTGAGACAACATCATAGACAGGCCAACAGTCAGTCATCTCACCCTGGGAAGGCACACTGTGTGAATGTGTCTATGTATGAGTGTGTATGTGTATATGTGTGTGTTATGTCATCTAACTAAACTTGTCTGTGTCCACATATGTAGAACCATCTCTGTGTGTTTGTGTGTGTACGTGCAAGCGTGTGTGCATGTATGTGCATGTGTTTCCTGGGAGGCGTGGGAGAGTCGGCTGGCTGATGGGTGTATGTGTGTGTGAGTGTGTGTCAGGGCCCTTGGTGTCATGCACAGGGTGGGTCACCCCTACAGGACACGGGCACTCGCTATCTCTGCCAAGAGGAAGAGCAATCAGAAAGAGAGAGGGCTGAAAGGAGGATGGGAGAGATGAGAGGAGCCAACCAGGGAGGGGTACGGGATAGTCTGAGAACAGAGAGTGAGTGAGAGAGAGAGGGGGGGGAGGGAGAGAGACACATAGAGAGAGAGACACAGAGAGAGAGAGAGAGGGGAGGGGGGGAGGGGAGGGGAGGGGAGGGGAGGGGGCACTGGCCATGGGATAGAATCAGTTTGTGATCATTTGAGATTATGAAAGGTGTTGAAATATTGGTGTAGGAATATAAAAATCAGAGTTGCTCTGCGAGAAAAATCTCAAATGATCTACTTGAAGGCGCGCAATATCATTCAAAAGCAGGCAGAGAGATATTATAGAAAGGTAACAGTGTAGCCAGGAGGTTTTCATTACCCGGGAAAACCCCAGTGGTTAATCCTCTTGGAATGTTTAAGAATAGAATGGACAATTCATGAATGGTGGGATGATTTTACGAATGGAGGGATGTTAGTTGACAATACTACCTATACATCCTACAGTACAGAAATGAACAATGTTGGCAGAGAGTACATGCTGCTACAGACACTGACACCATTGACAAGACTCCATCGGGAAAGCAGTTGAGCAGTGAACAAGGGATGATGATGATGATGGTAGTACTGCTGATGTCATAATAAGGATGATGATGGTTAGGAGACAATAATCGGGATGATGAGGATGATGATGGCCAAGATAAAGATGAAGATAGCGATTACAATAGTGATGATGAGTTCCGGTCTTCCTCCTGCAGCGCACAGCTGTGGAACAAACACACTCTCACACACACACCTGCCGTCTGGCTAGCCGTGACTTCACTGTGTCAACACAGCTGAGCCCTGTCCCTCTCTTACTCCTCCACACTATGGAGCCTGGTGAGAGAGAGGGCCCCCAGCACGTCCACACAGAACCACATCCTACACACAGACAGGAAGTGCTCCAGGGGAAGAATAAGGTGAGCGCACCACCGGTGGAGTGGACAGGCTGAGACACAGAGGGAGGGACTGTGATGGATTACTAACACATACCCCAGAGAAACACGCATCACACTTACACAGCCATGATGGATTACACACACACACACACACACACACACACACACACACACACACGCACGCACGCACGCACGCACGCACGCACGCACGCACGCACGCACGCACGCACACACACACACACACACACACACACACACACACACACACACACACACACACACACACACACACACACATACACACACACACACACACTCACACACACACAGAGAGAGAGACAGTGGCAAGAAAAAGTATGTGAACCCCTGTGAATTACCTGGATTTCTGCATAAATTGGTCATCAAATTTGATCTGATCTTCATCTAAGTCACAACAATAGACAAACAAGTGTGCTTTAACTAATAACACGCAAATTATTGTATTTTTCTTGTCTATATTGAATACATAATTTAAACATTCACAGTGTAGGTGGGAAAAGTATGTGAACCCCTAGGCTAATGACTTCTCCAAAAGCTAATTGGAGTAAGGAGTCGGCTAACCTGCAGTCCAATCAATGAAACGAGATTGGAGATGTTGGTTAGAGCTGCCTTGCCCTATAAAAACACTCACAAGATTTGAGTTTACTATTCACAAGAAGCATTGCCTGATGTGAACCATGCCTCGAACAAGAGATCGCAGAAGATTAAGAATTGTTGACTTGCGTAAAGCTGGAAAGAGTTACAAAAGTATCTCTAAAAGCCTTGATGTTCATCAGTCCACGGTAAGACAAATTGTCTATAAACTGAGAAAGTTCAGCACTGTTGCTACTCTCCCTAGGAGTGGTCATCCTGCAAAGATGACTGCAAGAGCACAGCGCAGAATGCTCAATTAGGTTAAGAAGAATCCTAGAGTGTCAGCTAAAGACTAACAGAAATCTCTGGAACTTGTTAACATCTCTGTTGATGAGTCTACGATACGTAAAACAATAAACAAGAATGGTGTTCATAGGACACCACGGAAGAAGCCACTGCTGTTTGCAAAAGTGCACCTGGATGTTCCACAGCGCTACTGGCAAAATATTCTGTGGACAGATGAAACTACAGTTGAGTTGTTTGGAAGAAACACACAACACAATGTATGGAGAAAAAAAGGCACAGCACACTAACATCAAAACCTCATCCCAAGGTTATTAGCTTAAGCAGACGGTTTGCCTATTGTTGTGACTTAGATGAAGACCCGATTAAATTGTATGACCAATTTATGCAGAAACCCAGGTATTTCCAAAGGGTTCACATACTTTTTCTTGCCACTGTTATCATATACAGTTGAAGTGGGAAGTTCACAGACACCTTAGCCAAATGCATTTAAACTCAGATTCTCACAATTCCTGACATTTAATCCATTTAAGTCAAAAGTAACTTAGGTCAGTTAGGATCACCACTTTATTTTATGAATGTGAAATGTCAGAATAATAGCAGAGATAGTTATTTATTTAATCACATTCCCAGTGGTCAGAAGTTTACATACACTCAATTAGTATTTGGTAGCATTGCCTTTAAATTGTTTAACTTGGGTCAAACATTTTGGGTTACCTTCCACAAGCTTCCCACAATAAGTTGGATGAATTTTGGCCTATTCCTCTTGACAGAGCTGTAACTGAGTCAGGTTTGTAGGCCACCTTGCTCGCACATGCTTTTTCAGTTCTGCCCAGAAATGTTCTATATGATTGAGGTCAGGGCTTTGTGATGGCCACCTCCAATACCCCTCCCCTTTGCAGCAAATTTGGAAATATGCTTAGGTTCATTGTTCATTTGGAAGACCCATTTGCGACCAAGCTTTAACTTCCTAACTGATGTCTTGAGATGTTGCTTCAATATATCCACATAATTTTCCTACCTCATGATGCCATCTATTTTGTGAAGTGTACCAGTCCCTCCTGCAGCAAAGCACCCCCACAACATGATGCTGCCACCCCCGTGCTTCACGGTTGGGATGGTGTTCTTCGGCTTGCAAGCCTAACCCTTTTTCTTCCAAACATAACAGTGGTTATGGCTAAACAGTTTCATCAGACCAGAGGACAAAAGTAGGATCTTTGTCCCCATGTGCAGTTGCAAACTGTAGTCTGGCTTTTTTATGGCGGTTTTGGAGCAGTGGCTTCTTCCTTGCTGAGCGGCCTTTCAGGTTATGTCGATATAGGACTCGTTTTACTGTGGATATAGATACTTTTGTACCTGTTTCCTCCAGAATCTTCACAAGGTCCTTTGCTGTTGTTCTGGGATTGATTTGCACTTTTCACACCAAAGTATGTTCATCTGTAGGAGACAGAACGTGTCTCCTTCCTGAGCGGTATGGCGGCTGTGTGGTCCAAACTAAGACAGTCGCAAGAGGACACCACAACACCTATTCCACCTCAGGAGACTGAAAAGACTTGGCATGGTTCCCCAGATCCTCAAAGGTTACACAGCTGCACCATCGTGAGTATCCTGAGGTTGCATCACAGCCTGGTATGGCAACTGCTTGGCATCTGGCCGTAAGGCGCTACAGAGGGTTGTGCGTAAATGTCAGTACATCACTGGGGACAGGCTTCATTTTTTTAACCTTTATTTAACCAGGCAAGTCAGTTAAGAACAAATTCTTATTTTCAATGACAGCCTAGGAACAGTGGGTTAACTGCCTGTTCAGGGGCAGAACGACAGATGGGGGTTTGAACTTGCAACCTTCCAGTTACTAGTCCAACGCTCTAACCACTAGGCTACCCTGCCGCCCCATGCCATTCAGGACCTCTATACCAGGCGGTGTCAGAGGTAGGCCCCAAAAATGGTCAAAGACTCCAGTCACCCAAGTCACAGACTGTTCTCTCTGCTACCGCATGGTACCAGAGCGCCAAGTCTAGGTCCAAAAGGCTCCTTAACAGCTTCTACCTCCAAGCCATAAGACTGCTGAACAATTAATCAACTGGCCACTCAGACTATTTACATTGACCCCCCTCCCCTTTTGTTTTTACACTGCTGCTACACACTGTTTATTGTCTATGCATAGTCACTTTACCTCTACCTGCATGTATAAATTACCTCAATTACTTTGACTAACCTGTACCCCTGTACATTGACTCGGTACCGGTACCCCTTGTATATAGCCTTGTTATTGTTATTTTATTGTGTTACTTTTTTACTATAGTTTTTTTAGTAAATATTTTCTTAACTGCATTGTTGGTTAAGGACTTGTAAGTAAGTATTTCACGGTAAGGTCTACTACACCTGTTGTATTCCACACATGTGACAAATACAATTTGATTTGATTTGATGGATATCATATACCCAAAGATGCTACAACTCATTAATCTTTCTATCACACACATACACACACTTAGTTAATTGAGTGTGTGTAGTGTGTTTAGCTGCCCTGAGGTCTGGAGGTGGGCAGTAGTGCTGGCTCAGAGACATCTATTATCTCAATCGGCTGCTGGGAAATCATACTGCTGCTATCGGTGGTAGCAGAGGTAGAGAGTGTGTGTGTGTGTGTGTGCGTGCGTGTGTTTATTTTCCACAGACCGTGGGGATTTTGATGGTTGCTGAGTTGTTTGTATCCGCAGTGTATCGCTGTATTGCCTCAAGAACGAACAGGACATGTCCTTTTATAGTACAGGTGCAGTACAACAACATTACACCAACATGCTGGTCACTACACAGTCACATAATCCAAACAACGTCCTACATTATGACTTGCAGTATAGTACTACCAGTATGTGCACTATTGCATACGTTGGTGTGTTTCTGTGTCATGATGTAAAATCTATGAGTGACTATCATATTAATCGTCACTGCCTCTCTCCATCTTTCACCCCCCCTCTCTCTCTCTTCTTGTCCTTTGTCTCTCTTTCAATTCCTCCCCCTCTCTCACTGTGATGATGATATGTGTGTGTGTGTGTGTGTGTGTGTGTGAGAGAATGTGTGTGTGTGTGTGTGTGTGTGTGTGTGTGTGTGTGTGTGTGTGTGTGTGTGTAGTGTGTGTGTGTGTGTGTGTGTGTGTGTGTGTGTGTGTGTGTGTGTGTGTGTGTGTGTGTGTGTGTGTGTGTGTGTGTGTGTGTGTGTGTGCGCGTGAGTGAATGTTGTCCGCTGTGTATTTGTATGTGTGTGTTAACCCTGTGTGTGTTGTCCGTTGTGTATATGTGTGTGTTTACCCCTGTGTGTGTTGTCCGCTGTATATATGTGTGTGTTTGAGTGAAACAGGAACCTTGGGCTCTTATCGAGTCACTTCCCTGTATGGGGTGCACTTCCCTGGGCCGCCAGGCCCCCTTTATTTGGAGAGAACTTGGGGTGTTGGAGACAGATGAACACTACCTGCCATCAGGAAAGTCTCAAGCCGTAATAAAAGGCCTTTTTACCTTATTCTTCAAAATACTTTTACCCACAATAGTTCTTCAACTTTGTCATCAAAGGTTAAGAAAATGGTGGCTTGGTGGACTCAAGTTCGATAGAGGTCTAGTGAGATGTGCAGGGAGGTTTGTTGTGGTGTTACAAGGGTTTTCAGAGTTGTGTGATAGGGAGGTGTAGACCAAAGTGGCTTGAATAGGAACTGAATCTCTGCAGCCCTCCCTCCCTCTCTCCCCCCTCCTTCTTTCTCTCCGACCTCCCTCTCTCAGATGTCCCAGGAGGCTTCGGTGTGAAACAGGAGGAGGAGCTAAGAGAGGGAGGAGACCTCACTTGCGTAGCCAATAAACAACTGTACACCAAGTTGTCATGGCAACTGGTGACTGACACAGCAGAGCCCTCTAACCTCTCACACGTGATCACTCTGATCATCATCATCATCAACATCAACATCACTATAACACATACACACATCCACTGACAAACAGGGTCATGGACACACATACAATATCATTTCAACTCAGCAGAAAATACAACTGCTTGCCTATATGGCCATTTCCATTGTATGGCGATAACACCATTCACCACCTGGTATGCACATAAACCTTCAAGTTCACACACAACGACACACACACACACACACACACACACACAGTGTCAGATCAGTGCTTGGGAACTGGGTCCTGTAGTTTCCTGGGGCCCCTCCCTGCCTCAGTCTTTCTTTCACGTGGGAATGCTCCCTCGTCAGGAGGAAGAGGACACAATGGCACTTCCCACAATGCCACATTTACAGGCCCCTTCACAGGGCCAGAGGAACAATCAGCCAATCAGACACTGTCAGACCACGAACTCACAGACAATCATCAATTGTTGTCCAGGAGGAAGATATGGGAAACAACAGTCAGTCCCGCGTTACTTAAGTACCTTTTATTCATGTCTTTTACTGCTGCTGCTCACAATCAAATCCTGATGCGTACACTTCCTCTGCAAGACCCCATGGGCTTTTTACTAGAGAGAGACAGAGAGAGAGAAGGAGAGAAAGAGAAAGAGATAATACAAAAGATAGGGGGGGAATAAGAAGGAGAGAGAGAGAGAGAATAAGGAGAGAGAGAAAGAGTGAATAAGAAGGAGAGCGAGAGAGAGAGAAAAGGGAGAGAAAATGGAAAGAGGGGCGGGAATGTCCTCATTCTAGGTGGTGAGTAATGTTTAGTGGCCATTTATGACTAATGGTCAATGGTCTATTAACAGCTAATAACAGCCCTGATGATGAATGATACATTGTTTTGGTCAGTGGGAAAAGAGGTATTTTAAGGTTACTACTACAAACCCAAGAGGGACGCACGTCAGCTGATGTGAAGTTGAAGTTAAGGGCACACACACATACACTCACACAGAAATGTGTTACTAACACACACATTGTCATCAGAGCGTGGCAAGGGTCCAGAGACGGATGTCAAATATCCCTCCTTTCGATTGCAGGAAAAACGCCACTCATTCTATTCAGAGACTACTGTATGATCTATTCAGAGGACTACTGTATGATCTATTCAGAGGACTACTGTATGATCTATTCAGAGGACTACTGTATGATCTATTCAGAGGACTACTGTATGATCTATTCAGAGGACTACTGTATGACCTATTCAGAGACTACTGTATGATCTATTCAGAGGACTACTGTATGATCTATTCAGAGGACTACTGTATGATCTATTCAGAGGACTACTGTATGACCTATTCAGAGGACTACTGTATGATCTATTCAGAGGACTACTGTATGACCTATTCAGAGGACTACTGTATGATCTATTCAGAGGACTACTGTATGACCTATTCAGAGGACTACTGTATGATCTATTCAGAGGACTATTCAGAGGACTACTGTATGACCTATTCAGAGGACTACTGTATGACCTATTCAGAGGACTACTGTATGACCTATTCAGAGGACTACTGTATGACCTATTCAGAGGACTACTGTATGACCTATTCAGAGGACTACTGTATGATCTATTCAGAGGACTATCTATTGTATGATCTATTCAGAGGACTACTGTATGATCTATTCAGACTGTATGATCTATTCAGAGGACTACTGTATGATCTATTCAGAGGACTACTGTATGATCTATTCAGAGACTACTGTATGATCTATTCAGAGGACTACTACTGTATGATCTATTCAGAGGACTACTGTATGATCTATTCAGAGGACTACTGTATGATCTATTCAGAGACTGTATGACTACTGTATGATTCAGAGGACTACTGTATGATCTATTCAGAGGACTACTGTATGATCTATTCAGAGGACTATTACTGTATGATCTATTCAGAGGACTACTGTATGATCTATTCAGAGACTACTGTATGATCTATTCAGAGGACTACTGTATGACCTATTCAGAGGACACCTGTATGATCTATTCAGAGGACTACTGTATGATCTATTCAGAGGACTACTGTATGATCTATTCAGAGGACTACTGTATGATCTATTCAGAGGACTACTGTATGATCTATTCAGAGACTACTGTATGATCTATTCAGAGGACTACTGTATGACCTATTCAGAGGACTACTGTATGATCTATTCAGAGGACTACTGTATGATCTATTCAGAGGACTACTGTATGATCTATTCAGAGGACTACTGTATGATCTATTCAGAGGACTACTGTATGATCTATTCAGAGGACTACTGAATGATCTATTCAGAGGACTACTGTATGACCTATTCAGAGGACACCTGTATGATCTATTCAGAGGACTACTGTATGATCTATTCAGAGGACTACTGTATGATCTATTCAGAGGACACCTGTATGATCTATTCAGAGGACTACTGTATGATCTATTCAGAGGACTACTGTATGACCTATTCAGAGGACTACTGTATGATCTATTCAGAGACTACTGTATGATCTATTCAGAGGACTACTGTATGATCTATTCAGAGGACTACTGTATGACCTATTCAGAGGACTACTGTATGACCTATTCAGAGGACACCTGTATGATCTATTCAGAGGACTGTATGATCTATTCAGAGGACTACTGTATGACCTATTCAGAGGACTACTGTATGATCTATTCAGAGGACTACTGTATGATCTATTCAGAGGACTACTGTATGACCTATTCAGAGGACACCTGTATGATCTATTCAGAGGACACCTGTATGATCTATTCAGAGGACTACTGTATGATCTATTCAGAGGACTACTGTATGATCTATTCAGAGGACTACTGTATGATCTATTCAGAGGACTACTGTATGATCTATTCAGAGGACTACTGTATGACCTATTCAGAGGACTACTGTATGACCTATTCAGAGGACACCTGTATGATCTATTCAGAGGACACCTGTATGATCTATTCAGAGGACTACTGTATGATCTATTCAGAGGACTACTGTATGATCTATTCAGAGGACTACTGTATGATCCATTCAGAGGACTACTGTATGATCTATTCAGAGGACTACTATATGACCTATTCAGAGGACTACTGTATGACCTTATGAATGTGGTGCAGTGATGACCTCTTTTCTCATGGACCTTGGCCATTGGGTTATTAACAACACACACACACACACACACCTCCACACCTCCACACTCACTCACTCACTCACTCACTCACTCACTCACTCACTCACTCACTCACTCACTCACTCACTCACACACACACACACACACCTCCACATAAACACACACACACACACTCATTGTGTGTGTTCCCCCACAGTACTGAAGACTCCAGTGCTGTTACAGACTCTGCCAGTGGTTCAGTGACACTCAGCTGCCTCGCCCACGGCGTGTGCCACACCCCCTCATCACATGGTACAAGGACCAACACTCTCTTCTGCAGGACTCAGGTAAGATACACAGTACTGAGGTAAGATACACAGTACTGAGGTAAGATACACAGTGCTCAGGTAAGATACACAGTACTGAGGTAAGATACACAGTGCTCAGGTAAGATACACAGTGCTCAGGTAAGATACACAGTACTCAGGTAAGATACACAGTACTGAGGTAAGATACACAGTGCTCAGGTAAGATACACAGTGCTCAGGTAAGATACACAGTACTGAGGTAAGATACACAGTACTACACAGTAGGTAAGATACACAGTGCTCAGGTAAGATACACAGTACTGAGGTAAGATACACAGTGCTCAGGTAAGATACACAGTACTGAGGTAAGATACACAGTACTGAGGTAAGATACACAGTACTGAGGTAAGATACACAGTACTCAGGTAAGATACACAGTACTGAGGTAAGATACACAGTGCTCAGGTAAGATACACAGTGCTCAGGTAAGATACACAGTGCTCAGGTAAGATACACAGTGCTCAGGTAAGATACACAGTGCTCAGGTAAGATACACAGTGCTCAGGTAAGATACACAGTGCTCAGGTAAGATACACAGTGCTCAGGTAAGATACACAGTGCTCAGGTAAGATACACAGTGCTCAGGTAAGATACACAGTGCAGGTAAGATACACAGTCAGGTAAGATACACAGTGCTCAGGTAAGATACACAGTGCTCAGGTAAGATACACAGTGCTCAGGTAAGATACACAGTGCTCAGGTAAGATACACAGTGCTCAGGTAAGATACACAGTGCTCAGGTAAGATACACAGTGCTCAGGTAAGATACACAGTGCTTTTTACTATTCAGTGGAGGTTGGGTTCCTTCTGACTCCTCTTCATCTGTACTGCCTGAAAGGAAAGGAGATGGAATCCTCTTCAGACTATAGAGATTGACCTCTGAAGTTAGTGTTGTAAAATGACCGTGACATGTTCTGTTTCTCATGAGCAGGAGGCGGGACCCTCCACATTGACCGAATCACAGTGAAGGAACAGGGTCTGTACACCAGCCAGGCCACCAATGAGAGAGGCTCTGCTGTGGGCTCCACCTACATCTGGGTTCAGAGTAAGGATCCACTAACCAATAGTAACTCTGGAATACATTAAACTCTCTCTCTTCTCTCTTTCTATAACCATCCAAGATATGTTTCTTCCATATAAGGGCATTTTTATGTCTGTGGACACATTGTTGTGATACCTACCATTAGATTATTAAATGTATACATATTGCAGTAATTTATTATAACAAGATACAGTATGAAGACAATGCTGCATACTGTTTACTTGGTCTTAGTCTTGATAGATTTTCCCAGAACACATTTTGAAGGTTTATATTACAGTTCTGTTCCTCATTTAGAGAGCCTTGGCCCAGCCCTTTCCAGTATAGGCTAGTCCTCTGTGTTGTCACGCCCCGTTTGGAGGGCTCTTCCCTGGGCAGCAGCAGCGGATGCTCCCTAGCCTGACCATGGAGAGGAGTGGCTGAGTGTTGTTGTGTTCTGATAAGTCAGGAAGGAAGCTGTCTCCCTTTTTGATTTCCTTTCGGAAGCCCTACTCTGCTGCCCCGTCAACTGAGGCTATTTCTACATCTTCAGAAGCCCTACTCTGCTGCCCCGTCAACTGAGGCTATTTCTATATCTTCAGAAGCCCCACTCTGCTGCCCCGTCAACTGAGGCTATTTCTATATCTTCAGAAGCCCTACTCTGCTGCCCCGTCAACTGAGGCTATTTCTATATCTTCAGAAGCCCCACTCTGCTGCCCCGTCAACTGAGGCTATTTCTATATCTTCAGAAGCCCTACTCTGCTGCCCCGTCAACTGTGGCTATTTCTATATCTTCAGAAGCCCCACTCTGCTGCCCCGTCAACTGTGGCTATTTCTATATCTTCAGAAGCCCCACTCTGCTGCCCCGTCAACTGTGGCTATTTCTATATCTTCAGAAGCCCCACTCTGCTGCCCCGTCAACTGTGGCTATTTCTATATCTTCAGAAGCCCCACTCTGCTGCCCCGTCAACTGTGGCTATTTCTATATCTTCAGAAGCCCCACTCTGCTGCCCCGTCAACTGAGGCTATTTCTATATCTTCAGAAGCCCTACTCTGCTGCCCCGTCAACTGAGGCTATTTCTATATCTTCAGAAGCCCTACTCTGCTGCCCCGTCAACTGAGGTTATTTTTTATCTTCAGAAACACTCCTGGCTGCCCTGTAAACTGAGGATCATTTTTATCTTCAGAAAACACTCTGCTGCCCTGTAAACTTGGATCATTTCTATATCTTCTCTTTCTCTCACTATCTTTCTGATGCCCTGTAAACTTCTCTCTCTCTCTCTCTTTCTCTCTCTCTTTCTCTCTCTTTCTCTCTTTTCTCTCACTATCTTTCTGTCTCTCTCTCTCTCTCTCTCTCTCTCTCTCTCTCTCTCTCTCTCTCTCTTTCTCTCTCTTTCTCTCTCTTTCTCTCTCTCTCTTTCTGTCTGTGTGTAGACTCGTCAGAGGGCCTGTCTCTGAAGATCCTTACTCTCACCTGTACCTGTCTGGTGGCCACTCTCTTCTGGCTGCTGCTTACTCTCTTCATATGTAAACTCAAACAGGTGATCACTCTCTTCATATGTAAACTAAAACAGGTGATCACTCTCTTCATATGTAAACTCAAACAGGTGATCACTCTCTTCATATGTAAACTAAAACAGGTGATCACTCTCTTCATATGTAAACTAAAACAGGTGATCACTCTCTTCATATGTAAACTCAAACAGGTGATCACTCTCTTCATATGTAAACTAAAACAGGTGATCACTCTCTTCATATGTAAACTAAAACAGGTGATCACTCTCTTCATATGTAAACTCAAACAGGTGATCACTCTCTTCATATGTAAACTAAAACAGGTGATCACTCTCTTCATATGTAAACTAAAACAGGTGATCACTCTCTTCATATGTAAACTAAAACAGGTGATCACTCTCTTCATATGTAAACTCAAACAGATGAGACAAATGGAGCAGACTAGAGTGTATATAATTGCATAAATATCTTATTTTTGATAATACCATATAAATCCATTTCTCTCTCAGGCAAAGTCAGAGTACCTGTCAATCATCCTGGACCCGGACAAGGGGCCTCCGGAGGAGCAGTGTGATAGACTACAGTACGACCCCAGCCAATGGGAGTTCCCAGAGACTGCCTCGAACAGGGTATACCTTTACACCATTGGTTACTGACCCAGTACACTGTGTAGTGATTGGTTACAGACATTCTAGGAACTCCCTGTGTATAAACTTCAGAAAGAGGAGATGATTAAGTTTGAAGACAGATAAGATCACTTTCTCATCTGCTTCAGAGATGACTAGGAATGTCCCATGTAATCAGCATTATCTGTGTTGTGCAAGGGTGGGAGCTGTGTTTACTGTAACTAATCAGGTCTGGCTTGGGTGTGATCTGAGTTTGACTCATTGGGCTTGTTGGATATACAGATAATGTAGTTTTAATAAAGTCTTGTTGAATTTCAACTTAACTTTATAACATCTAGGTGGTTCCCACCTAAAGCCCTCTGAACTTTTTCATGACCGTAAAGATTTAACAAAACATTGACTCTGACAGACTGCCACCGCCCAGTGTTAAACCACGACACACCTTTAGGTTCCAACCCACCATTTGAGAAACAAATAGCTAAGGAGATTGTGTTCTGATTCTGTCTCTGTGTCCTTCCAGAGGAACCTCTGGACCATGAGGCCTTTGGGAAGGTCATGCAGGTGTCTGCCTTTGGCATCTACAACTCTACAGGCTGCGGAACTGTGGCTGTCAAGATGCTCAAAGGTACCCGCTTCCTTATGTTCATAAAGGTACCTGCTTCCTTATGTTCATAAAGGTACCTGCTTCCTTATGTTCATAAAGGTATCTGATTCCTTATGTTCATAAAGGTACCTGCTTCCTTATGTTCATAAAGGTATCTGATTCCTTATGTTCATAAAGGTACCTGCTTCCTTGTGTTCATAAAGGTACCTGATTCCTTATGTTCATGAAGGTACCTGATTCCTTATGTTCATAAAGGTACCTGCTTCCTTATGTTCATAAAGGTACCTGCTTCTTGTGTTCATAAAGGTACCTGATTCCTTATGTTCATGAAGATACCTGATTCCTTATGTTCATAAAGGTACCTGCTTCTTATGTTCATAAAGGTGCATGCTTCCTTATGTTCATTATACCTCAGTCATGATATCTAAGAACAAATGAGGACCGTTCAGAATAGAGTATTACAAAAGGGAATAGAATATAACACGACTGTACTTTACTACCATAATGACTGAGGCATGTGCTGTATTTATAATGTGCTGTCCTGACTGCTGTCCACCAGAGGGGGCTACTCACAGTGAGCACAAGGCTCTGATGAATGTGGTCAAGTTGCTGTGAGCCTGCACCAAGGCCCAGCCACCCGAACCATGGATTGTTGCTATTGGCCCTTTTCCATCACTCAGACGCGGGCAGTATAGGAGCAACATGGCAAAAACTGTAAGACGGGCCAATAGCTTCTGCCCCCAGACCATCAGGCTTCTGAACTGCCACCACTAGTCAACTACCTGCCCCCCCGCTGCTCCTCATATGGACACCCCCAACAGTCATTTACCCTGCCCCCCAACAGTCATTTACCCTGGCCCCCAACAGTCGTTTACCCTGCCCCCGACAGTCATTTACCCTGCCCCCCCCAACAGTCATTTACCCTGCCCCCCCAACAGTCATTTACCCTGCCCCCCCAATGGGCATTTATTGTTGCCACATATTGTTATTTCTATTTTTATCGTTATCTATTTGTATAATTTGTATTGTTTTATTTCACTTTCCCCTTCATGTTGGTGCTCAAGAGTGTCACTGTACCCTGTAATTACATCTGCAACCCTGTACATGTGACTATTAAACTCTCTAATTGAATCTAATAATCTAGAGGTCTGTAAGAAAAGGCTGTGAGTATCCGTCTGGCTGCCTGTCTGTCTGAACACACTGTTGAGCAGGAACACGTCTCTCTTGCTTTTCAGGTAGGTGGAGAGGTTTCCGTGCCTACAGTACTCCACTATGACCATCAGAGGCCCTGCCTTGGGGGTCCCTGATGATCTTCCTGGCCTTCCTGCGACACCTGGTGTTGTAGGTGTCCTGGAGGGCAAGCAGTGTGCACCTAATGGTGTCCTGGAGGGCAAGCAGTGTGCACCTAATGGTGTCCTGGAGGGCAAGCAGTGTGCACCTAATGGTGTACTGGAGGGCAAGCAGTGTGCACCTAATGGTGTCCTGGAAGGCAAGCAGTGTGCACCTAATGGTGTCCTGGAGGGCAAGCAGTGTGCACCTAATGGTGTCCTGGAGGGCAAGCAGTGTGCACCTAATGGTGTCCTGGAGGGCAAGCAGTGTGCACCTAATGGTGTCCTGGAGGGCAAGCAGTGTGCACCTAATGGTGTCCTGGAGGGCAAGCAGTGTGCACCTAATGGTGTCCTGGAGGGCAAGCAGTGTGCACCTAATGGTGTCCTGGAGGGCAAGCAGTGTGCACCTAATGGTGTCCTGGAGGGCAAGCAGTGTGCACCTAATGGTGCGTTGGGCTGAGCGTACCACTGTCTGTAGTGCCTTGCGGTCTGGGGTGCTGGAGTTGCCGTACCAGGATGTGATGCAGCCCGGCAGTATCCCCTCGGGGACAGGCCGAATTTCTTCAGCATTCTGAGGTTGAACAGTCACTGTCGAGCCATCTTCACGGCGGTGTCTGTGTGGCTTGACCATCTGAGCTCCTCAGAGATGTGTACTCCGATTATGTTTTTGACCGTCTCCATGGTGGCCCCATTGAGGTTCAGGTCGTGTCCAGCCTGGTTCCTCCTGAAGTCCACAATCAGCTCCTTTGTTTTTCTGACATTGAGGGAGAGGTTGTTTACCTGACACCACACCATCATAGTGCCTACCTCCTCCGTGTAGGCCGTCTCGTCGTTGTTGGTAATCAGGCCTAATACTGTTGTGTCGTTTAGCGAATTTGATGATGTAGTTGGAACTGTGTGAGGCTACGCTATCGTGGGTATACAGGGAGTATAGGCAGGAACTGCGGATGCACCCTTGTGGGGCCCCCGTGTTGAGAATCAATGTCGAGGAGGTAATGTTATCAGTGTGGAGGAGGTAATGTTGCATACCTTCATCACCATCAGGAAGTCCAGGACTCAGTTGCACAGGGCTTTGGGTAAATCATTGTTTCCCCTAGGATTTTTTTCAGCAGTGGTGGAAAGGGTAATGACATTGCTACTAGCGTTAGCGCAATGACATGCTAGCAGTGCCATAGACTTCCAGTCATTGAACCGACGACTATCCATTGTTGCAAAGTAGGCAACCATTTTGCATGAATATAGGGGAAACACTTAGAAACACAGGTCTCCGTTGATAAGACATCCTGTCTACACTGAGTATACCAAAAATTAGGAACACCTTCCTAATATTGAGTTGCGCCTCCCCCCTCCCCACCCCCACCCCTACCCTTTTGTCCTCAGAACAGCCTCAAATGATCGGGGCATGGCCCGAACAGGGTGTCAAATGCGCTCCACAGGGATGCTGGCCGTTGTTGTTTCCAATGCTTCCCAAAGTTGTGTCAAGTTGGCTGAATGGCCTTTGGGTGGTGGACCTTTCTTGATACACACGGGAAACTGTTGAGTGTGAAAAACCATCAGCATTGCAGTGCTTGACACAAACCGGTACGCCTGGCACATACTATCAAATCAAATCAAATGTTATTTGTCACATACACATGGTTCGCAGATGTTAATGCGAGTGTAGCGAAATGCTTGTGCTTCTAGTTCTGACAATGCAGTAATAACCAACGAGTAATTTAACCTAACAATTTCACAACACTACCTTATACACACAAGTGTAAAGGGATGAAGAATATGTACATAAAGATATATGAATGAGTGATGGTACAGAACGGGATAGGCAAGATGCAGTAGATGGTATCGAGTACAGTATATACATATGAGATGAGTAATGTAGGGTATGTAAACATTATATTAAGTGGCATTGTTTAAAGTGACTAGTGATACATTTTTTACATACATTTTTCCAATATTAAAGTGGCTGGAGTTGAGTCAGTATGTTGGCAGCAGCCACTCAATGTTAGTGATGGCTGTTTAACAGTCTGATGGCCTTGAGATAGAAGCTGTTTTTTAGTCTCTCGGTCCCTGCTTTGATGCACCTGAACTGACCTCGCCTTCTGGATGATAGCGGGGTGAACAGGCAGTGGCTCAGGTGGTTGTTGTCCTTGATGATCTTTATGGCCTTCCTGTAACATCGGGTGGTGTAGGTGTCCTGGAGAGCAGGTAGTTTGCCCTCGGTGATGCATTGTGCAGACCTCACTACCCTCTGGAGAGCCTTACGGTTGTGGGCGGAGCAGTTGCCATAACAGGCGGTGATACAGCCCGACAGGATACTCTCGATTGTGCATCTGTAAAAGTTTGAGTGCTTTTGGTGACAAGCCGAATTTCTTCAGCCTCCTGAGGTTGAAGAGGCGCTGCTGTGCCTTCTTCTCCACACTGCCTGTGTGGGTGGAGTAATTCAGTTTGTCCGTGATGTGTACGCCAAGGAACATAAAACTTACTACCCTCTCCACTACTGTCCCGTCGATGTGGATAGGGGGGTGCTCCCTCTGCTGTTTCCTGAAGTCCACGATCATCTCCTTTGTTTTGTTGACGTGGAGTGTGAGGTTATTTTCCTGACACCACACTCCAAGGGCCCTCACCTCCTCCCTGTAGGCTCGTCATTGTTGGTAATCAAGCCTACCACTGTAGTGTCATCTGCAAACTTGATGACTGAGTTTGGAGGCGTGCATGGCCACGCAGTCGTGGGTGAGGATCAGATGTGTTGCTACCTACCCACCTGGGGGCAGCCCGTCAGGAAGTCCAGGATCCAGTTGCAGAGGGAGGTGTTTAGTCCCAGGATCTGATGAGTGATGAGCTTTGAGGGTACTATGGTGTTGCTTATTTCCTTATACAGCTGACTGAGTGCGGTCTTAGAGCCAGCATCTGTCTGTGCTGGTAAATAAACAGCCACAAAAAGTATAGCTGAAAACTCTCAAAGGCAAGTAGTGTGGCCTGCAATTTATCATAATATACTCTACTTCAGGTGAGCAAAATCTAGAGACTTCCTTAGATTTCCTGCACCAGCTGTTGTTTACAAATATGCTCAGACCGCCCCCCCTCGTCTTACCGGAGTGTGCTGTTCTATCTTGTCGGTGCAGCGTATGTCCCGTTAGCTGAAAATCCATGTCGTCATTCAGCCACGATTCCATGAAACATAGGATATTACAGTTTTTGATGTCCTGTTGGTAGGATATTCGTGATCGTACCTCGTCTAGTTTATTGTCCAATGACTGCACGTTGGCGAGTAGTATTGACGGTAACGGCAGCTTTCCCATTCACCTTCTCCGGGTCCTCACTTCCTCTTACAAATAACGGGGATGTCGGCCCTGTGGGGTGTTTGGAGAATGTCTTGTGCGTCGTACTTGTTGTAGAAAAAATCTTTGTCTAATCCGAAGGTGAGTGATCGATGTCCTGATATCCAAAAGCTCTTTGTCTAATCTGAAGGTGAGTGATCGATGTCCTGATATCCAAAAACTCTTTGTCTAATCTGAAGGTGAGTGATCGATGTCCTGATATCCAGAAGCACTTTGTCTAATCTGAAGGTGAGTGATCGATGTCCTGATATCCAAAAGCTCTTTGTCTAATCTGAAGGTGAGTGATCGATGTCCTGATATCCAAAAGCTCTTTGTCTAATCTGAAGGTGAGTGATCGATGTCCTGATATCTTTGTCTAAAAAGCTCTTTGTCTAATCTGAAGGTGAGTGATCGATGTCCTGATATCCAAAAGGTCTTTGTCTAATCTGAAGGTGAGTCCTGATCGATGTCCTGAAGGTGAGTGATCGATGTCCAGATATCCAAAAGCTCTTTGTCTAATCTGAAGGTGAGTGATCGATGTCCTGATATCCAGAAGGTCTTTGTCTAATCTGAAGGTGAGTGATCGATGTCCTGATATCCAAAAGCTCTTTGTCTAATCTGAAGGTGAGTGATCGATGTCCTGATATCCAAAAGCTCTTTGTCTAATCTGAAGGTGAGTGATCGATGTCCTGATATCCAAAAGCTCTTTGTCTAATCTGAAGGTGAGTGATTGATGTCCTGATATCCAAAAGCTCTTTGTCTAATCTGAAGGTGAGTGATCGATGTCCTGATATCCAAAAGCTCTTTGTCTAATCTGAAGGTGAGTGATCGATGTCCTGATATCCAAAAGGTCTTTGTCTAATCTGAAGGTGAGTGATCGATGTCCTGATATCCAAAAGCTCTTTGTCTAATCTGAAGGTGAGTGATCGATGTCCTGATATCCAGAAGGTCTTTGTCTAATCTGAAGGTGAGTGATCGATGTCCTGATATCCAGAAGGTCTTTGTCTAATCTGAAGGTGAGTGATCGATGTCCTGATATCCAGAAGGTCTTTGTCTAATCTGAAGGTGAGTGATCGATGTCCTGATATCCAGAAGGTCTTTGTCTAATCTGAAGGTGAGTGATCGATGTCCTGATATCCAATGGTCTTTGTCTAATCCTGAAAGGTGATCGATGTCCTAATCTGAAGGTGAGTGATCGATGTCCTGATATCCAGAAGGTCTTTTTTTGCCGTAAGATACGGTTGCTACTCATTATGTGCAAAATTGGTTAGAAATAAATCCACTTCCGGCACCATTCTTTAACCTGTCTCCTCCCCTTCATGTACACTGATTGAAGTGGATTTAACAAGTGATATCAATAAGGGGTCATAGCTTTCAGCTGGATTCACCTGGTCAGTTTGTAATGGAAAGAGCAGGTGTTGCTAATGTTTTGGACACTCAGTGTACACTCACCACACAGACAGTGTGGTGAAGAAGGCGCAACAGTGCCTCTTCAACCTCAGGAGGCTGAAGAAATTTGTCTTGGCACCTAAAGCCCTCACAAACTTTTACAGATTTAGAGCATCCTATCGGTCTGTATCACAGCCTGGTAAGGCAACGGCACCGCCCACAACTGCAGGGCTCTCCAGAGGGTGGTGCGGTCTGCCCAATGCATCACCGGGGCAAACTACCTGCCCTCCAGGACACCTACAGCACCCGATGTCACAGGAAGGCCTAAAAGATCATCAAGGACAACAACCACCAGAGCCACTGCCTGTTCACCCCGTTATCATCCATTAGGCAAGGTCAGTACAGGTGCATCAAAGCTGGGACCGAGAGACTGAAAAACAGCTTCTATCTCAAGGCCATCAGACTGTTAAATAGCCACCACTAGGCAGCTTCTACCAAGTTATGTAGCCCTGCACCTTAGATGCTGCTGCACTATATACATAGACTTGAAATCACTGGCCACTTAATAATGGAACACCAGTCACTTCAATAATGTTTACGTATTTTTGCTTTGCTCATCTCATATGTATATACTGTATTCTATTCTACTGTATTTTAGTCTATGCCACTCTGACATTGCTCATCCTAATATTTATATATTCCCTTATCCCATTGTTTGACTTTTAGGTTCTATGTATTGCCGGTGTTGTTGTGAATTGTTAGATACTACTGCACTGTTAGATACTACTGCACTGTTAGATACTACTGCACTGTTAGATATTACTGCACTGTTGGAGCTGGAAACACAAGCATTTCGCTGCACCCGCGATAACATCTGCTAAACATGTGTATGTGACAAATAAAATTGGATTTGGATTTTTATTCATGTGGTCCTTCTATGTCATGGAAAGAGCAGGTGTTCTTAATGTTTTGAATACTCAGTGACTATGTCTATGCTGTGAAGTGCATCAAGAAGGTGTCAGTGAAACACTAACAGGCCTATCTCACAGCCAACTCTTATTTCCTCTTATGGATCTACAAAATTAACCTCAAGCACGCAAACACATAGACTCACTTCTGCAATCAATTTATGTTCTGTGGTATTATCTGTAATAAGAGCAAGAGTGACATTATCCTCAAATCTGTAGTTCTGAGTATCTAGTTCTCTATGATTCATGTAAACACTCACAGTGCTTGTTTTTAGAACCAGCTCAGTTCCATATCTGTACACACTGAACTCCAGTTTACACCACTAAACACACTATGCTTGATTTACATTTGGTTGAGTTGTCAACTGATGTGAATTCATCATGAAATCAACAACAAAATATCACCATGTCATTGGATTTGGGTTCAACATTGGGAGAAAAAACAACAAAAATGGCCGTATGTTGCTGACTTTTTACAAATCCAATCAGTTTTCCATGTTGATTCAACGTCATCACATAGATTTCTGGGGTTGAAATGACGTGGAAACAACATTAATTCAATCAGTGGGATAACACTGCATTAGAACCTTAAGTCAACTATCACTCTATATTGACTACTAGCACTACCAAAACACACTAATCACAACTCGCTCGCTCGCTCGCTCACTCACTCACTCACTCACTCACTCACTCACTCACTCACAGGTGTGTCCAGCAGTGAAAGCAGCACCAGCTCAGGGTTCAAGGAGCAGAGAGAGAGTATAGAGGAGGGGGTAAGAGAGAGATGAGCCAAAAAGTTTATCTACACATCATTTGCTGTCTTTCTTTCTCTCTTTCTCTCTCCAGGTGTCTCCAAGTGTCCTCTTCTCCTGGAGAATCTCATGTCCTACAGTTTCCAGGTGGCTCGAGGCAGAGTTCCTCACCTCATAGAGAGACTTGGCTCGAGTATAACTGGTGTGTGTTTGTCTGTAGTTACAGCACCATGTTGGCATGCTGGGAGGCTAACCCCTCAGCCCATCCCACCTTCACTGGCTTACTGGAATCACTGGGAGATCTGCTGGAGGCACGGGCTCAACAGGTAACAAACACATGAATGCACACACCCAGCTGTTTGTGTGTGATAAGGATGGGAAGGACTACATTTCAGTGTACACACAGACTCACCAGTCTGGGCTAAGACAGTAGGTAGAGTCCAATGGGTTGTAGTTGGTCATGTTTTCATAGTGTGGTTTGTCTGTTCTAGCTACATGAACACCAGGAGCACAGAAACACTCAGGACCTTTGAGGAGCTGCCATGAAAGAGCCTGCCTGGCCCTGACGTGAGGACAAACACACCTGCCTGACCCCTCCCTCTAACTACTCCATCAGTCCTTTACCATCCCTCTAACTACTCCATCAGTCCTTTACCCCTCCCTCTAACTACTCCATCAGCCCTTTACCCCTCCCTCTAACTACTCCATCAGTCCTTTACCCCTCCCTCTAACTACTCCATCAGTCCTTTACCCCTCTCTCTAACTACTCTCAGTCCTTTACCCCTCTCTCTAACTACTCGCAGTCCTTTACCCCTCTCTCTAACTACTCTATCAGTCTTTTACCCCTCCCTCTAACTACTCTATCAGTCCTTTACCCCTCTCTCTAACTACTCTATCAGTCCTTTACCATCCCTCTAACTACTCTATCAGTCCTTCATCCCTCTCTCTAACTACTCTATCAGTCCTTCATCCCTCTCTCTAACTACTCTATCAGTCCTTCATCCCTCTCTCTAACTACTCTATCAGTCCCTTACCCCTCTTTCTAAATACTCTATCACTCCTTTACCCTGCCACTTATCTCACCATCATTCCATTTTCCCTGTCTGTATCACTCCATCATTCCCTTTTCCCTGTCTATATCACTCCATCATTCCCTTTTCCCTGTCTATATCACTCCATCATTCCCTTTTCCCTTTTCCCTGCACTCCATCATTCCCTGTCTATATCACTCCATCATTCCCTGTCTATATCACTCCATCATTCCCTGTCTATATCACTCCATCATTCCCTTTTCCCTGTCTATATCACTCCATCATTCCCTTTTCCCTGTCTATATCACTCCATCATTCCCTTTTCCCTGTCTATATCACTCCATCATTCCCTTTTCCCTGTCTATATCACTCCATCATTCCCTTTTCCCTGTCTATATCACTCCATCATTCCCTTTTCCCTGTCTATATCACTCCATCATTCCCTTTTCCCTGTCTATATCACTCCATCATTCCCTTTTCCCTGTCTATATCACTCCATCATTCCCTTTTCCCTGTCTATATCACTCCATCATTCCCTTTTCCCTGTCTATATCACTCCATCATTCCCTGATGATGACCATGATGTTCCTACACACTTGTATGCTGGAAGAATGTATTCTTTGGAAACTATGGATTAGTGTTTTAGCTATTTATTTACAATATGTTAACCTCATGAGATTATGTCAAGGAAGGCTGCAGAAAAATATAGGCTCAATTGCGGACAATGATCATTAAATCAATATATGTATAGTAGGAGTCAAACGTTTGGACACCCCATCTCATTCAAAGGTTTTCCTTTATTTTTACTATTTTCTACATTGTAGAATAATAGTGAAGACATCAAACCGATGAAATAACACATATGGAATTATGTTGTAACCAAAAAGTGTTAAACAAATCAAAATATATTTTATATAAATAGCCACCCTTTGCACACTCTTGGCATTCTCTCAACCAGCTTCATGAGGTAGTCATCTGGAACGCATTTAAATTAACAGGTGTGCCTTGTTAAAAGTTTATTTGTGGAATTAATTTTTGTTAATGCATTTCATCCAATCAGTTGTGTTGGGAAAAGGTAGGGGTGGTAAACAGAAGATAACCCTATTTGGTAAAAGACCAAGTCCATATTATGGCAAGGACAGCTTTTTATGGCAAGGACAGCTAAATGCTTCACAGTTCAAGTAACAGACACATCTCAACATCAACTGTTCAGAGACTGTGTGAATCAGGCCTTCATGTTTGAATTGCTGCAAAGAAACCACTACTAAAGGACACCAATAAGAAGAAGAGACTAGCTTGGGCAAAGAAACACAAGCAATGGACATTAGACCGGTGGAAATCTGTTTGGTCTGAGTCCAAATTTGAGATTTTTGGTTCCAGCCGCCGTGTCTTTGTGAGACACAGACTAAATGAACAGATGATCTCTGCATGTGTGGTTCCCACCGTGAAGCATGGAGGAGGAGGTGTGATTGTGTGGGGGTGCTTTGCTGGTGACACCATCGCTGATTTATTTAGAAATCAAGACACACGACCAGCATGGCTACCACAGCATTCTGCAGTGATACGCCATCCCATCTGGTTTGGGCTTAGTGGGACTTTCATCTGTTTTTCAACAGGACAATGACCGAAAACACACCTCCAGGCTGTGTAAGGTCTATTTGACCAATAAAGAGAGCGATGGAGTGCTGCATCAGATGACCTGGCCTCCACAATCACACAAACTCAACCCCATTGAGATGGTTTGGGATGAGTTAGACTGCAGAGTGAAGGAAAAACAGCCAACAAGTTCTCAGCATATGTGGGAACTCCTTCAAGACTGTTGGAAAAGCATTCCAGGTGAAGCTGGTCGAGAGAATACCAAATGTGCAAAGCTGTCATATCAAGGAAAAGGGTGGCTACTTCGAATAATCTTAAATATTTTGATTTAACACTGAGTTACGACATGATTCAATGATGACATAGTTTGAAGTCTTCACTATTAATCTACAATGTAGAAAATGGTAAAAAAAGAAAATCAACTCTTGAATGAGGAGGTGTCCAGACTTTGACTGGTGCTGAATGTCCAACCATTCCAATCTATGCAGAGCCATGGTGTAGAAGTTCTATATAACATGCATGATAGTGCAAAGAACTCAGTGGCTAACTGACACGTGAATGTATTCAAAACATTTCAAATGTTTAAGCAAAGAGGAGTTACCACACTTAGCAAACTGACTGACAACACAATCCTATTTTCTCACCAGCATGAACCTAGAAGACAAACACACTATGTTTTGGTATTCTTTATTAAAATACTGCTGTACACACAAATATTACAACATTTTAGTCAAACACAAGAGGGGCATAAAACATACTAAGATGGTGATGGAGGTGTGTGTGGGGGGAAGAGGTGTGTGTGTGTGTGTGGGAGAGAGGCAGCAATAGTTAGTGATGCACGGGTTGACTCATAACCCGCAGTCCCCATGGTTATATCCGCAGGGCAAGGGTTTTAGGGTCCTGAAATATTGTGTGGATGAAGGGTGGGTGGGTGGCAGGTGGAATTAAGTGAGGGGGGGGATTGTTTTAAAAAATCTGTACATGTTTAATTGTGTAACTCATATCTATAGGCTACATTGAGGTTTTTCTTTAATTAGAAAAATGAGTGTGTAAACCTAAGCTTCAGGGCCTAACTGCAGGCTCCGCGTGCCAACTAACCTAGCACAGAGGGCGCTATTTTATTTCCCAACAGTGCTGCAAAAGAATGACGAAAGTAGGCCGTTATAGTATCAACTGGACAGTGGCTACTTTGGTTTTCTAAACTTTATTTTGTGTAATAGTGTATTTATTTTCTAAGCCATAGAAAATAGTAAAATAAATATATACACACACACCCCACACACACTTCATTAGATGTTTTATTTCATTCATATGCTGGTAGAGGCTATTAGCCCACAGGCAGTCGGCCTAAAATATATCCATTTATTGTTTCACATTTTGTTTTGCAAAAGGTGTCAATTTAGGCTATTGTTTCACATTTGTTTCAGCAAAACAACTGTTCTACTGTTCAATAGGCCAAAATATTCAATAAATTGATGAAATGTTGAAGAAAAACACCATTGTTCAATAAATGTTCAAGAGAAAAGGGAACAGAGCATGTTCTATATTAGCAGGTTAGGGTTGGATGTAGCCCTCAGATTTCCACTATCACATATAGTCGGGTTGTTGGGGGTGCGGGTGAACAAACAGCTGACCCGCGCATCACTAGCGCTAGTATTACTGGAGTGTGTGTCATGATGGTGATATGATAAACGTTGACATGTGTGGATAGTGATGGCTGTGTGTTGGTATGGGTGTGTGGAAGAGATTGGTTTAAAGATAGGAGTCTAAGCACCACATTCACCAAATATGCTTTCGGTCTTGATCATGTCACTAAAAACAGGAAACAGTACATGATTCTAACATAGCCAACTCACTACTCACCTCATGGAGTAGGTAGAAGATGCCCCTAACAACTGACATAGGGTCAGATATGTTGTCATCCCCCTAGTAGTTCAGGTAAGACTGGATGCTAGATCTGTGCTTAGGAGCACCCCCCCCCGCACTTAAGAGTCCCGCCCACACCGATCTGACTGGATAAAGGGCGACCAATGACGGCCAAACACATTCAGTCATTGGGCCCCTGCAGCTGTCCATTGTCCTGAGAGAATTCCAAACCTTCCAGAGGGTCTATTCAATAGGGTTGAATGTTGCACATAGAACTGTGATGTATAGAATAGACCTTCTCATGTGACTAGAAGTCTTGGTATGATCTATATAATACATTTCTAAAACGCTTTGAATGTTTCACCCTTCTGAATAGATCCTTGCTTCTGAGTGCAACAGCCACCACCCACCCCCCTTACCAATTCTCTATCCTTCTCCCTGATGTACACTCCTTCACTACCCATTATGAATTCAAAGGCATTGGATTGGTATAAGCATGGTTTGGAGTTTCCATCATCTCTCTTATGCCAATCCATTATCTTTAAAGCCATGAGAGGGTGTGAATGAGAGCACACTTCAGGGGGAAAAACCCAGGGGACCTCCAGAAGGGGTCAAAGGTGAAAGGTGACCCCTGGTCATCGCTGCTCGGTGTCTCCAGCACGTTTTGTGTCACATGATCTTAAAAGGTCAAATAAAAAAAGACATTTTCTTAAAATGATTCAAAACCCCTTCCTACAATCCACTTCGCCCCATTGCCCCGTTCCTTGCCGCTCCCCAAAAAAAAAATTGGTCCACAGAAAAACGTTTGTGTTGAGGCAGAAAGACTGTCCCTTCCATGTCCCATCATGCATCACTGCACAACAGCAGAGTAAAGTGAGAAGAACCAGCTAGAAAGAATCATCACAAAAAGCATAACATATTCTCAAATGAAGAGGTCACCAGGGACCCTTCAGAAGAGGGAGAAAGACAGAGGGAGGGACCCTTCAGGGGAGGGAGAAAGAGTGACCCTTCAGGGGAGGGAGAAAGAGGGACCCTTCAGGGGAGGGAGAAAGAGGGAGGGAGGCAGCAAAGAAAATAATTGAGGCAGAACTGGCTCCATTCTCTAGTTATGCCCAATCCATGGGTTCTACCCCAGAGCTGACAAAACAGTTCCATCCCCCGAGTTCATCATTTGTGTCACAACATTTTCCACAATAGTGTCCATCATTGAGCAATAAAGGAGGGGCTGCCTGGCCTGCCTGACTCTGCTCTAACAAACACAACACACCCCTCAATGGTCTGTTTCAACAGAGTCCCCATCCCAACCCACAGCCTACTCCAAAACTCAGTGGGTTGTCCTTTCTGAGTGGGAACAGACAACTAAGGCTGACTTGGACCGGCCCATTTCATGAATGGGTTCTTTGACCGCCCCCTTAGAAAGCATCCAGTGGTCTGTCCCGTCTCTTAATGTGTTGGTATGAAGGGGTGTGGTCTCCAGCAGAGACACGCAGTAGAAAGCCTGATTTCTATTCAGTTCTCAGTCTGGGTCGGTGTGTGTCTGTGACTTCAGCTCTGTCTGGAGGTGCATCTCGTAGGCCACTCACACATTCATTAAAAGTCAAATAGTGAATCCTCCACAGAAAAAAAGCAGGAAAAAGTTCAATACCACGTGGTTGGTTTATTTTTTTAGTATCCGTTTTGTTCCCAAGTTCTAAAATAAAATAATGCAGTGTTCATTATCCTTGTTGTCATCGTCACAGCTTCCATTTCTGTCCACTATTTGTAGTGGCAGCTGCTGGGTTTTTAGGAAAACAACAAAAAAATAATTCTGGTTGCTAAGACAGTGTATGTGACTGATCCAGCAAGTCCCGCCCCCTCTGATGATGCCATCACTATGCGCCTGGTCCTCCGATGTAGTGCAATAATGTGCTTTCAGGTTCAGGGTTCAGGCAGTCCCACCCCGCTGCCTGTGTGTGGGGGGCGGCAGGGGCGCTACAGGGGGCCAGTGGCAGCCGCCTGCTGCAACTCCTGGAAGGTACTGTCGAAGCAGCGCTTCAGGTCTGAGTAGGTCACCACCAGAACACTCTTCTCATCACGAGATACCAGGTTTATCTTCTCAGGCACGCCCGCGTCCAGCTACACAGAGAAACGGGAGAGAGAGAGATAAGTACTGCTAGACTGGTAGTCCAGCTACACAGAGAGACGGGAGAGAGATAAGTACTGCTAGTCCAGCTACACAGAGAGACGGGAGAGAGAGAGAGACAGATAAGTTCTGCTAGACTGGTAGTCCAGCTACACAGAGAGACAAGTACTGCTAGACTGGTAGTCCAGCTACACAGAGAGACAAGTACTGCTAGACTGGTAGTCCAGCTACACAGAGAGACAAGTACTGCTAGACTGGTAGTCCAGCTACACAGAGAGACAAGTACTGCTAGACTGGTAGTCCAGCTACACAGAGAGACAAGTACTGCTAGACTGGTAGTCCAGCTACACAGAGAGACAAGTACTGCTAGACTGGTAGTTCAGCTACACAGAGAGACAAGAGAGAGAAATAAGTTCTGCTAGACTGGTAGTCCAGCTACACAGAGAGACAAGAGAGAGAAATAAGTTCTGCTAGACTGGTAGTCCAGCTACACAGAGAGACAAGTACTGCTAGACTGGTAGTCCAGCTACACAGAGAAATAAGTACTGCTAGACTGGTAGTCCAGCTACACAGAGAGACGGGAGAGAGAGATAAGTACTGCTAGTTCAGCTACACAGAGAGACAAGAGAGAGAAATAAGTACTGCTAGACTGGTAGTCCAGCTAAACGGAGACCAGAGACACAGAGAGATAAGTACTGCTACACTGGTAGTCCAGCTACACAGAGAGACCAGAGAGAAATAAGTACTGCTACACTGGTAGTCCAGCTACACAGAAAGAGACCAGAGAGAGAGAGAAAAGTACAGCTAGACTGGTAGTCCAGCTACACAGAAAGAAGGGAGAGAGAGAGAGAGAGAGAGAGAGAGAGAGAGAGAGAGAGAGAGAGAGAGAGAGAGAGAGAGAGAGAGAGAGAGAGAGAGATAAGTACAGCTAGACTGGTAGTCCAGCTACACAGAGAGAAGAGAGAGAGATAAGTACTCCTAGACTGGTAGTCCAGCTACACAGAGAGAAGAGAGAGACAGAGAAGTACTGCTAGACTGGTAGTCCAGCTACACAGAGAGACGGGAGACAGAAAGCGATAAGTACTGCTAGACTGGTGGTCCAGGTACACAGAGAGATGGGAGAGGAGGTTGAGAGGTGGGTGAGGAGAAGAGGGTGAGTGGAGAGGAGGGAGGGAGGGAAATTGGAGGGAGAGGAGAAGAGGAGAACAAGTTGGTGAGTGGTGAGGAGAAGTGTGGGAGAGGAGGGTGACGAGGAGTGGGTGAGGAGAAGAGGATGAGTGGAAAAGAGGGATGAGTGAGAAGAGGAGAAGAGGGTGAGTGGAGAGGAGAAGAGGGTGAGTGGAGAGAGGGTGAGTGGAGAGGAGAAGGGTGAGTGGAGAGGAGAAGAGGGTGAGTGGAGAGGAGAAGAGGGTGAGTGGAGAGGAGAAGAGGGTGAGTGGAGAGGAGAAGAGGGTGAGTGGGTGGGGAGTGTGTGAGTGAGTGAAGCGGAGGGAGGGAAATCGGAGGGTGAGTGGAGAGGAGAAGAGGGTGAGTTGAGAGTGAGGATAGGACGGAGGGTGAGTGGAGAGTGAGGAGAGGACGGAGGGTGAGTGGAGAGAAGGGGGGTGAGTGGAGAGTGAGGAGAGGACGGAGGGTGAGTGGAGAGGACGGAGGGTGAGTGGAGAGTGAGGAGAGGACGGAGGGTGAGGAGAAGAGTGTGTGGAGTGGGGGAGGGTGAGTGGAGAGTGAGGAGAAGAGGGTGAGTGGAGAGTGAGGAGAAGAGGGTGAGTGGAGAGTGAGGAGAAGAAGGTGAGTGAGGAGAGGACGGAGGGTGAGTGGAGAGGACAGATGGTGAGTGAGTGGAGAGTGAGGAGAAGAGGGTAGGTGGAGAGTGAGGAGAGGACGGAGGGTGAGGAGAAGTGTGTGGAGTGGGGGAGGGTGAGAGGAGAGAGAGGAGCGTCAGTGAAGAGGAGTGAGGACGGAGGGTGAGTGGAGAAGAGGGTGAGAGGAGGGTGAGTGGACAGTGAGGAGAGGACAGAGGGTGAGTGGAGAGTGGAGAGAAGAGTGAGTGAGGGAGGCTGAGTGCAGAGGAGGGAGGGTGAGTGGAGAGGACAGAGGGTGAGTGAGTGGAGAGTGAGGGAGGGTGAGAGGAGGAAGAGAGGGTGAGAGAGGAGCGTGAGTGAGTGGAGAGTGAGTGCAGAAGAGGGAGGGTTGGTGAGTGGAGAGTGGAGAGGAGGGAGGGTTGGTGAGTGAGTGGAGAGGGAGAGTTGGTGAGTGAGTGGAGAGGAGGGAGGGTTGGTGGAGTGTGAGTGAGTGCAGAGGAGGGAGGGTGAGTGGAGTGGAGTGTGTGTGTGTGTGTGTGTGTGTGTGTGTGTGTGTGTGTGTGTGTGTGTGTGTGTGTGTGTGTGTGTGTGTGGGCACAAGGGAGAAGGGAATGAAAGGGAAATGAGAGAAGAGAATGAGAAAAGAGATGAGGGATGATGGATGGGTGACGAGAAAGAGCACTGAGTAAAAGACAGAAAGAAGGGTGAGAACGACCCAGAGAAGAGAGAGGCAGAAAGATAGAGTGAGGGAGAAAGAGAGAAACACAGGAAGAGAAGCAGGAGGAGGCGGCATACTTTGTTGAGGCAGGAGACGATGTGGCTGAGGTCTATCCAGGGGGTCCCAGACTCCGTCACCTGGTGGAACAGGTGGTCTCTGAACAGTTTCAGCAGGTACCGGTCCCCCGTTTCCGACCACGTACGGTCCTTCTGAAACCTGGCGCACAGAGACACACAGAGAGACACACAGAGAGACACACAGAGAGACACACAGAGAGACACACAGAGAGACACACAGAGAGACACACAGAGAGACAAAGTTAGACACCAACAAGTGAAGAGAGCTTGTAGAAGTGTGAAATGAAGGGAGAGTCAATTGGTCGATGTGAAACATTTACTTCAGAGTGATACAGTACTTACTCTGGCCTCTCGTTGATGGTGCCCAGTTTAGCCAACAGACGGAAGAGACGACCATTCTGGACCTCCTACAACAGATATAAAACAACTTGATTCGTCAAATATCATACTCCTAGAACCACAACGGGCCAAATGAACCATTGATGTTAAGTCCAAAATGTATTATTTTGGAACACCTGGAAGAGGTGTTTGTCTGTGTGAACTGTAGGTGGTAGTATTATTTATACACCGGGTACAAAACATTCCTAATATCAAGATGCACCCTCCCTTTCTGCCCTCAAAACAACCTCAAGTTGTCAGGGCATAATCCAAGGCCTAAAAGTCCTTCTTTAACCCATCTCCTCCCCTTCCTCTACACCGATTGAAGTGGATTTAACAAGTGACTTCAATAAGGGGTCATAGCTTTCACCTGGTCAGTCTGTCATGGAAAGAGCAGGTGTTCCTAATGTTTTGTACACTCAGTGTATATTACTTTACTGGAGTTAAACAGGCCATCTGCAATACATTTTTAGACTTTTAAATGAAACAGTATATACCCATTGATTCTTGAAGAATATAAAGTATAAATATAGCATCAATATTTTGATCAAATCTTTATGGCTCAGTTGGTAGAGCATGGCATTTGTAACACCAGGATAGTGGGTTCGATTCCTGGGACCACCCATATGTAAAATGTTTTTTATATTTTGAACTGCAGATGGTTCCTTTAAATAAGTCACCATCAATGCAAACCCACAGAGAGCATGAACACACACACACCATTTCCTGTTGGTAACAATTCAACACAGTGGTGCTTACCTGTGTTGTATGTAAGGAAGGAGAAGTATGTGTAAAAGCATGAAGGTTAATGTGGATAAAAATACTACCAGAAACCCATCTGAACAGGAACCCCACACAAAGGGAGTAACATGACTCTCGCACATACACAACTCAGACTGAAAGGTGGCATTTCCTTTTTAATGCTAAAGATGGCAGCAGAACCGCTCACACAGGACATACTCCTCTCTTCCCTGATACAAGCACCAAAACAAAACTGCAGGGGGTGGGGGGCAGAAGAGGAAAACCAGAAGCTGTAGAGTGGACAGAGGGACCACAGCCCACCCCCTGTATCTCCACACCCTGTATCTCCACACCCTGTATCTCCACACCCTGTATCTTCACACCCTGTATCTTCACACCCCTCTCCTTCCTCACCCTCGCTACCTTCCCTTCTACAGAGCAGAGGTCACAAAAACACACACACAGCCTTTTGATGCGTATGTGAGTAAAGTACATGACGGGGGAAAAGAGTGTCACGACAGGCCTGATGGAAACATGTCGACAATACTAAATATGCTTGACAAGGTGGGATCTCTACGTCAGTCAAATTAATTATGCAAGAAATGGCGGGGGAATTGCCTTTATGAGCAAATATTGATTTGATAACTAACCATCATATCGAAGTCAACTTGGAGTCACACGATGACATGGTGTGTGGCCCTCCCACTACAACTCAGAAAACCATTCCGTTTATTAGGCTACAGATTAACTTCACAGGGTGGGGAAGGCTTGATGCTCCTTCCCAATAAATATCCAGGGTCCTACTCTGGTGGCATGATGATCGATGCTTGGCTGCCATTTCACAGAATAATACACTTTTGTCCATAACAATCTCATCATGTAGGTAGTCTACCTTCACTGTATCTGCCAGCTGTTGGCTAGAGCACACATACCAACACCAGAGTGGGCACATTTGCTATATAAATGCAACATTTATGACAAAACCCATCTGTAAAGTAGAAAATGAGATGGAAATCCATTTAACTTGCAAGGATTTAAGTGCAAAAGTTATTTGAAATACGTCCTCACGCACAGCCTTTTATCATCAACATGTCAATTTGATGGAAGCATCTCTGGTGGGAAAATTAGCATATTGTGTGTATGCAGATTTGAGAATATTCACATGAAAATCTGTCACCAATTGGATGAAAACTTAGCTACTGTTGAACTCCATGACCCAACAGTGTGTGTACCTTGGCAAGGTCCTCCTCGATGACATCATTCCTCATCTGTGATGCGTCCAGCTGTGTGTAGAAGCGAGCTCCGATCATAGGCATGATGTCATTGACGCTTCGCAGCCTTGACTGCTCTGTCAGCAGATACCTACAACACAGACAGCATTACTTCAGTCAGTCCTAACTAACAACGCAGAAGCGTCAAACTCAATTCCTGGAGGGTCACGTCTGAGGCTCTTGTTCTCGTCTTTCAATTAGTGTCCAATTAAGACCAAAAAAACAGGTGAGGGGACTTCCTTACTCAGTAGTGACCTTTAATTCATCAATCAAGTGGAAAGGAAGAGTGAAAACCTGCAGACACTCGGCCCTTGAGGACTGGAGTTGGACATGTGATGCCATATGTGGGTGTTTGTTGCAGATGTGTGAGCAGTTGATTAACGCCAGCTTCATAGCCTTGTGCAGGTTCTGTCTGTGGGTGTCTTACAGGATGAGGTTCTTGAGGTCTGATGAGTAGTTGATAGACACCAGCTCCATGGCCTTCTGCAGGTTCTCTCTCTGAATGCCAGCCAGAGAGTTACAGGCCAGGGCCAACACCACCTTGCCCAGGGATATCAGGTCCGCTTGCTACACACATGAGAAACGGGTTAACAAAAACACACACTACAGGGAGGGGCCAACTCAACCATTTCAAAGAATATCAGGTCAACATCTCATAAAGCCAAGTATAACAGACACACACTAGGATTTAAAACTGGATCTGGTATCCTGAGATTTCCCAACCGAGCTTCTTCCCATAAAAATGTTTAATAAAATGACAGGTAGTGACATATCAACTCTGGCTTCATTCATACATGAAACTATGTCCGGGACGATACCAGTATCGCGATACGAGTTAGTATCAAAACAAAGCTGATTTAACGTCTTTAGGAGAACAGCCCTAATGTTGGAAACAAACATCATTATGTTGTCATCCAGAGTCACATGTATTTATTTTCTAAACTACAGCACAATATGTTACATACAGCAGGTTATTAAAGGGACAATGAGAGGTCTGCTTCATGTTTACATTTTTGCCATCGAAAGAATACTGGTATCGTCCCAGTCCTACATAACACCAGTCATCACTACACTAGCAGCATACCACTCATAACACCAGTCATCACTACACTAGCAGTCTACCACTCATAACACCAGTCATCACTACACTAGCAGCCCACCACTCATAACACCAGTCATCACTACACTAGCAGCCTACCACTCATAACACCAGTCATCACTACACTAGCAGTCTACCACTCATAACACCAGTCATCACTACACTAGCAGTCTACCACTCATAACACCAGTCATCACTACACTAGCAGTCTACCACTCATAACACCAGTCATCACTACACTAGCAGTCTACCACTCATAACACCAGTCATCACTACACTAGCAGTCTACCACTCATAACACCAGTCATCACTACACTAGCAGCCTACCACTCATAACACCAGTCATCACTACACTAGCAGTCTACCACTCATAACACCAGTCATCACTACACTAGCAGTCTACCACTCATAACACCAGTCATCACTACACTAGCAGCCTACCACTCATAACACCAGTCATCACTACACTAGCAGCCTACCATACTCATAACACCAGTCATCACTACACTAGCAGCCTACCATATTCACTCAACACCAGTGATCACTACACTAGCAGCCTACCATATTCACTCAACACCAGTCATCACTACACTAGCAGCCTACCATATTCACTCAACACCAGTGATCACTACACTAGCAGCCTACCATATTCACTCAACACAAGTCATCACTACACTCGCAGCCTACCATATTCACTCAACACCAGTGATCACTACACTAGCAGTCTACCATATTCACTCAACACCAGTCATCACTACACTAGCAGTCTACCATATTCACTCAACACCAGTGATCACTACACTCGCAGCCTACCATATTCACTCAACACCAGTCATCACTACACTAGCAGTCTACCATATTCACTCAACACCAGTGATCACTACACTCGCAGCCTACCATATTCACTCAACTGATGTCATCACTTACCTGCATGGCATCTATACATTGAATTGCTTACTATCATGTACAGGCTACACGCAACCTCTTGCCGCAGCTAGTGTAGACAATGTCCAATCTCAATCTCACATTTTGATCGAAAAAACTAGCTGTGTGGCAGTGGCAGATGCTAAAATAGAAACCGTGGCTAACAAAATGGCTGATACAATGTGGCCACTAAAGTACTTGACAAAATACACATTTCCAGTTTGAATGGGATTACCAGGAAGGAAAATTGACACACACACACGAACAGGGTACAGAACAGAACCATGTGTCCATCTGAATCAGAACTAGGCTATGTTCTGCCAGACTGACAGAGAGGGAGGTTACTGTACCTGGTACTGTGGCATGAGGGTCACATGGTTGGTCTGACTGTTGTCAAACGTTAAGACATCAAACACCCCTACACAGTTCACCCGTAACCTGCAGGGACAAACGGCATGGTGAGCTGTCTGTGTGTGTGTGTGTGTGTGTATGGGGGTGTCTGTGTGTGTGTGTGGGGGGTCTGTGTGTGTGCAGGGGGGGTGTCTGTGTGTGTGTGGGGGGTGTCTGTGTGTGTGTGTGGGGGGTGTCTGTGTGTGTGTGTGGGGGGGTGTGGGGGGTGTGTGTGTGTGTGTGGGGGGTGTCTGTGTGTGTGTGTGTGTGTGTGTGTGTGTGTGTGTGTGTGTGTGTGTGTGTGTGTGTGTGTGTGTGTGGGGGTGTGGTTTCTCCACATTCTGCAGTCTGAAAAAAGGAAGCCAGGACTAATACAGAGCTTCTGCTTTCACTGTTCCTCTAAGCCACCAGATAAGCATCAGGGGGCTGCAGACACAATGGTTTATACACAGTTCCCTAGCAGGGAGCTTTATGTAGCTTGCCCACAATCAAGCAATGCAAAAATGGTGGGAATTCAGGACTAACACAGAGACAGCAGCTGCAACATTGAACTGGTTCGAGGTAGCTATCAGTTTCTGACCACACTGCGTCACATTAAAAATCTGTGTCTCTACCTGGTATCAGAAAACATGGACCTTGCTGGGATCCATAACCTTGGTCACTATTATGTGTGCCTGCAAGGTGTGCATGTGTGTGCGCCTGCAAGGTGTGTGTCTACCTGGTCTTGCCGGTGATGAGGATCTTGCTGGGGTCCATGACCCTGCAGGCCAGGCCAGCAGTGTGGATGGTTCTGAGAGCTGAGCTCAGCTGGACGATGTAGGCCCAGATCAGAGACTCAGGAAGCAGACCAGCATGCTGCCGGGGTGGTGGGGGCTCGTGCTGTCCTACAGGGGGGCACCAGACTCACACGATTAGAAATACATAGAGGCTTCTCAAATAAAAACAATAGAACTCCTAGGATCAGTTTTGTTTATTTAACCAGGCAAGTCAGAAGAACTAATTCTTATTTACAATGACAGCCAATGACAGCCACTGACAGCCAATGACAGCCAATGACAGCCTACACCGGACAAACGCGTACAATGCTGGATCAATTGTGCACCACCCTATGGGACTCCCAATCACGGCCGGCTGTGATACAGCCTGGATTCGAACCAGGGTGTCTGTAGTGACGCCTCAAGCACTAAGATGTAGTGCCTTAGACCGCTGCACCACTTGGGAACCAAATTTCAAGACACGTAGTCACAGACATACAACACACACACAATGAACACTTGAGAGAGGTGTTAGTGTGATATAGAGTAGTAATTACAATGGTGGTCAGAGAGGCTGAGAGGCTCTGCTTCCTCTGGGCTTGCCTTGTAGCTATAGCACCTGTCTCAGGATCAGTTTCAGCCACTCCCCCAACTACAGCATGAGCACACCAGCAACCACACACACGCGACATCCCTACTATCACACAGACCAGCAACTGTCAGTGCTGGCACGACAAACATCCACCCCCTACACCCCTTTACCACACTCACAGAGACGCCGCTAGCACCGGTCACCTCACAGAGACACCGTGGAGGGAGTACGTTGGGGTCAGTATGAGAGAGGTGGAAGGGAGAATGCATTGGCGTCAGTATGAGAGAGGTGGAAGGGAGAATGCATTGGCGTCAGTATGAGAGAGGTGGAAGGGGGAATGCATTGGCGTCAGTATGAGAGAGGTGGAAGGGAGAATGCATTAGCGTCAGTATGAGAGAGGTGGAAGGGAGAATGCATTGGCGTCAGTATGAGAGAGGTGGAAGGGAGAATGCATTGGCGTCAGTATGAGAGAGGTGGAAGGGGGAATGCATTGGCGTCAGTATGAGAGAGGTGGAAGGGAGAATGCATTGGCGTCAGTATGAGAGAGGTGGAAGGGAGAATGCATGGCGTCAGTATGAGAGAGGTGGAAGGGGGAATGCATTGGCGTCAGTATGAGAGAGGTGGAAGGGGGAATGCATTGGCGTCAGTATGAGAGAGGTGGAAGGGAGAATGCATTGGCGTCAGTATGAGAGAGGTGGAAGGGGAGAATGCATTGGCGTCAGTATGAGAGAGGTGGAAGGGGAATGCATTGGCGTCAGTATGAGAGAGGTGGAAGGGAGAATGCATTGGCGTCAGTATGAGAGAGGTGGAAGGGAGAATGCATTGGCGTCAGTATGAGAGAGGTGGAAGGGGGAATGCATTGGCGTCAGTATGAGAGAGGTGGAAGGGGGAATGCATTGGCGTCAGTATGAGAGAGGTGGAAGGGGGAATGCATTGGCGTCAGTATGAGAGAGGTGGAAGGGGGAATGCATTGGCGTCAGTATGAGAGAGGTGGAAGGGGGAATGCATTGGCGTCAGTATGAGAGAGGTGGAAGGGGGACGTTGGGGACACTATGAGAGAGGTGGAAGGGAGAATGCATTGGCGTCAGTATGAGAGAGGTGGAGGGAGAATGCATTGGCGTCAGTATGAGAGAGGTGGAGGGAGAATGCATTGGCGTCAGTATGAGAGAGGTGGAGGGGGACGTTGGGGACAGTATGAGAGAGGTGGAAGGGGAATGCATTGGCGTCAGTATGAGAGAGCTGGAAGGGAGAATGCATTGGCGTCAGTATGAGAGAGGTGGAGGGGGACGTTGGGGTCAGTATGAGAGAGGTGGAAGGGGGGGAATGCATTGGCGTCAGTATGAGAGAGGTGGAAGGGGGGACGTTGGGGACAGTATGAGAGAGGTGGAAGGGGGACGTTGGGGACAGTATGAGAGAGGTGGAAGGGAGGACGTTGGGGACAGTATGAGAGAGGTGGAAGGGAGAATGCATTGGCGTCAGTATGAGAGAGGTGGAGGGGAGAATGCATTGGCGTCAGTATGAGAGAGGTGGAGGGGAGAATGCATTGGCGTCAGTATGAGAGAGGTGGAGGGGAGAATGCATGGCGTCAGTATGAGAGAGGTGGAAGGGAGAATGCATTGGCGTCAGTATGAGAGAGGTGGAAGGGGGAATGCATTGGCGTCAGTATGAGAGAGGTGGAAGGGGGAATGCATTGGCGTCAGTATGAGAGAGGTGGAAGGGGGAATGCATTGGCGTCAGTATGAGAGAGGTGGAAGGGGGAATGCATTGGCGTCAGTATGAGAGAGGTGGAAGGGAGAATGCATTGGCGTCAGTATGAGAGGTGGAACGTTGGGGACAGTATGAGAGAGGTGGAAGGAGAATGCCTTGGTGTCAGTATGAGAGAGGTGGAAGGGAGAATGCATTGGCGTCAGTATGAGAGAGGTGGAAGGAGAATGCATTGGCGTCAGTATGAGAGAGGTGGAAGGGAGAATGCATTGGCGTCAGTATGAGAGAGGTGGAAGGGAGAATGCATTGGCGTCAGTATGAGAGAGGTGGAAGGGAGAATGCATTGGCGTCAGTATGAGAGAGGTGGAAGGAGAATGCATTGGCGTCAGTATGAGAGAGGTGGAAGGAGAATGCATTGGCGTCAGTATGAGAGAGGTGGAAGGGGAGAATGCATTGGCGTCAGTATGAGAGAGGTGGAAGGAGAATGCATTGGCGTCAGTATGAGAGAGGTGGAAGGAGAATGCATTGGCGTCAGTATGAGAGAGGTGGAAGGAGAATGCATTGGCGTCAGTATGAGAGAGGTGGAAGGGGGAATGCATTGGCGTCAGTATGAGAGAGGTGGAAGGGAGAATGCATTGGCGTCAGTATGAGAGAGGTGGAAGGGGGAATGCATTGGCGTCAGTATGAGAGAGGTGGAAGGGAGAATGCATTGGCGTCAGTATGAGAGAGGTGGAAGGGAGAATGCATTGGCGTCAGTATGAGAGAGGTGGAAGGAGAATGCATTGGCGTCAGTATGAGAGAGGTGGAGGGGAGAATGCATTGGCGTCAGTATGAGAGAGGTGGAAGGGAGAATGCATTGGCGTCAGTATGAGAGGTGGAAGGGAGAATGCATTGGCGTCAGTATGAGAGAGGTGGAGGGAGAATGCATTGGCGTCAGTATGAGAGAGGTGGAAGGGAGAATGCATTGGCGTCAGTATGAGAGAGGTGGAAGGGAGAATGCATTGGCGTCAGTATGAGAGAGGTGGAAGGGGAATGCATTGGCGTCAGTATGAGAGAGGTGGAAGGGAGAATGCATTGGCGTCAGTATGAGAGAGGTGGAGGGGGAGAATGCGTTGGGGTCAGTATGAGAGAGGTGGAAGGGGGAATGCATTGGCGTCAGTATGAGAGAGGTGGAAGGGAGAATGCATTGGCGTCAGTATGAGAGAGGTGGAAGGAGAATGCATTGGCGTCAGTATGAGAGAGGTGGAAGGGGGAATGCATTGGCGTCAGTATGAGAGGTGGAAGGAGAATGCATTGGCGTCAGTATGAGAGAGGTGGAAGGGGGAATGCATTGGCGTCAGTATGAGAGAGGTGGAAGGGGGGACGTTGGGGACAGTATGTGAGAGGTGGAAGGGAGAATGCATTGGCGTCAGTATGAGAGAGGTAGAAGGGAGAATGCATTGGCGTCAATATGAGAGAGGTGGAAGGGAGAATGCATTGGCGTCAGTATGAGAGAGGTGGAAGGGAGAATGCATTGGCGTCAGTATGAGAGAGGTGGAAGGGAGAATGCATTGGCGTCAGTATGAGAGAGGTGGAAGGGAGAATGCATTGGCGTCAGTATGAGAGAGGTGAAGGGAGAATGCATTGGCGTCAGTATGAGAGAGGTGGAAGGGAGAATGCATTGGCGTCAGTATGAGAGAGGTGGAAGGAGAATGCATTGGCGTCAGTATGAGAGAGGTGGAAGGGAGAATGCATTGGCGTCAGTATGAGAGAGGTGGAAGGGAGAATGCATTGGCGTCAGTATGAGAGAGGTGGAAGGGAGAATGCATTGGCGTCAGTATGAGAGAGGTGGAAGGAGAATGCATTGGCGTCAGTATGAGAGAGGTGGAAGGGAGAATGCATTGGCGTCAGTATGAGAGAGGTGGAAGGGAGAATGCATTGGCGTCAGTATGAGAGAGGTGGAAGGGGGAATGCATTGGCGTCAGTATGAGAGAGGTGGAAGGGGGACGTTGGGGACAGTATGAGAGAGGTGGAAGGAGAATGCATTGGCGTCAGTATGAGAGAGGTAGAAGGGAGAATGCATTGGCGTCAATATGAGAGAGGTGGAAGGAGAATGCATTGGCGTCAGTATGAGAGAGGTGGAAGGGAGAATGCATTGGCGTCAGTATGAGAGAGGTGGAAGGGAGAATGCATTGGCGTCAGTATGAGAGAGGTGGAAGGGAGAATGCATTGGCGTCAGTATGAGAGAGGTGGAAGGGAGAATGCATTGGCGTCAGTATGAGAGAGGTGGAAGGGAGAATGCATTGGCGTCAGTATGAGAGAGGTGGAAGGGAGAATGCATTGGCGTCAGTATGAGAGAGGTGGAAGGGGGAATGCATTGGCGTCAGTATGAGAGAGGTGGAAGGGAGAATGCATTGGCGTCAGTATGAGAGAGGTGGAAGGGAGAATGCATTGGCGTCAGTATGAGAGAGGTGGAAGGGAGAATGCATTGGCGTCAGTATGAGAGAGGTGGAAGGAGAATGCATTGGCGTCAGTATGAGAGAGGTGGAAGGGAGAATGCATTGGCGTCAGTATGAGAGAGGTGGAAGGGGAATGCATTGGCGTCAGTATGAGAGAGGTGGAAGGGAGAATGCATTGGCGTCAGTATGAGAGAGGTGGAAGGGAGAATGCATTGGCGTCAGTATGAGAGAGGTGGAAGGGAGAATGCATTGGCGTCAGTATGAGAGAGGTGGAAGGAGAATGCATTGGCGTCAGTATGAGAGAGGTGGAAGGGAGAATGCATTGGCGTCAGTATGAGAGAGGTGGAAGGGGGAATGCATTGGCGTCAGTATGAGAGAGGTGGAAGGGGGAATGCATTGGCGTCAGTATGAGAGAGGTGGAGGGGGTACGTTGGGGTCAGTATGAGAGAGGTGGAGGGGGTACGTTGGGGTCAGTATGAGAGAGGTGGAGGGGGTACGTTGGGGTCAGTATGAGAGAGGTGGAGGGGGCACGTTGGCATCAGTATGAGAGAGGTGGAGGGGGTACGTTGGGGTCAGTATGAGAGAGGTGGAGGGGGTACGTTGGCATCAGTATGAGAGAGGTGGAGGGGGTACGTTGGGGTCAGTATGAGAGAGGTGGAGGGGGTACGTTGGGGTCAGTATGAAAGAGGTGGAGGGAGTATGTTGGGGTCAGTATTAGTGGTGGAGGGCGTACGTTGGGGTCAGTATGAAAGAGGTGGAAAAAGACTCACCCCACTTCCTCTTGGTGAAGTAGGAGTCGGCAGTGGGGTCGTTGAAGTGCCTGCTAAACATGGTCTCTGCCCCCGCATGGAAGTCATAGGAAAACACCAACGCTGAGAGAGAAACAGGAGGTTAGTGTGGGGGTTATGAATCAAACATACACTGAAACAAAAACCAATGGAAACACACTTAGAGACCCCCCCCCACACACACACAACTCACAGTGGTCTCCAAAGGCCTTGGTGGTGAAGACCTCCCTCAGGGTAACAGAGTTGGAGTGCTGGATCTTCTTCCACATGTCCACCAGCATCATACACTTGGTGTTCACCAGCCTGAAACCTGGACACACACACAGGAAGGACATTTAGAGAACATGACCACTCAGGAATCATTTTATTTTCAATCAAGGCTGATCATTTAAAACCCCAAGGACATGAAGGCAAAGTGTGTGTGTGTGTGTGGTCTCACCATGTACCCTCCTCAGGCAGTAAGGCAGGTCGTCCTTGCTGTTGACGGCCTTGTAGCAGGAAGTGATGTAGCTGAAGTTGCTGGTCTTCTGCAGGCGGTTGGGAGGGGGGACAGGCTCCAGGGGAAACAGGCTGTGGTAGCTATCCACCTCAGAGGGAACACCTGGGACAGGGATACACATCATGAGAACACACGTATACGGAGTGGACAAAACATTACAAACACCTGCTCTTTCCTTGACAGACTGATCAGCTGAAACCTATCATCCCTTATTGATGTCACTTGTTTTAACAAGTGTAGATGAAGGGGAGGAGACAGGTTAAATAAGGAGTTTTAAGCCTTGAGACAATTGAGACATGGATTGTGTATGTGTGTCATTCAGAGGGTGAATGGACAAGACAAAAGATTTAAGTGCCATTGAACAGGGTATGATACTAGGTGCCTGGCACAGGTGCCTGGCACCGGTTTGAGTGTGTCAAGAACTGCAACGCTGCTGGGTTTTTCATGCTCAAGTTTGCCAAGTGTATCAAGAATGGTCCACCACCCGAAGGACATCCAGCCAACTTGACACAACTGTGGGAAGCAATGAGTCAACATGGGCCAGCATCCCTGTGGAATGCTTGATACCTTGTAGAGTCCCTGCCCTGACAAATTAAGGCTGTTCTGAGGGCAAAGGGGGGTGTACACAGCATATATACAGCACACACAATGTCTACATCAAATACATCAGTTGACACTCATCTTCATCTTAAGTTTTGATAGTTTAACAACTTGACAATGTTCTATAAACCAACCAGTGTGACTATTTGTGTGTGTGTGTGTGTGTGTAAACTGTCGTCAGGAATTCTACAGACAGAGACACGACTCAGCTGCGAGTCTCACTTTCAGCCAGCAAGGAAACTCCACATCGACCGCAACAGAAGCTACACAACCATACCGTCAGAACCCATATCAACTGTCAACAATGACCACAACCCCAATAATAGCCCCTCCACTACCTCTATTCAGCCAATCAGGGAAGGAATGCTTTACCGGTGTTCTCTGACTGGTCGATCTGAGCCATGGTGATTAGATGTCTGTTTATCAGCTCCTACAGGGAACCATAGGAAATGACATCAGAGATCAACACAGACATCACAGTATGATTGGAGGATTAGAACAGAGCCAGACAAACAGAACCAGGTAGATGAGAGAGAAAGAGTCAAACATGGAGACAGGGCAAAAAAGAGAAGGGACCAAAAGGGAAACAGAAAGTTGGTTTCAGACAGGAAGAACCAGGGGGGTGAAGAGAGAGAGAGAGATACTGACAAATTAGAGACAGGGGGGGGTACCTGTCGGAGTTCATCAGCCATGAAGAAGGACGGAGCGTTGGCTTTGGGCTGCATGTAGGCCACGTGGGGAGCAGTGGGGGGGTAGATGTGGTAGGTAGGAAACACCTGCACAAAAACACATTTAACGACTGTACTTCCTATTGATGGAGAAATCATAACTGACAGTCCACTGATGATAATGAGGAATTTATTTTCAATGCCGTCAGTAAAGGCAACTAAATGGAACGTACCATCCCGGCCATGGGAGCGGGGGTGTTGTCGGTGTAGAAGTAGGTGGTCCCCCCCACCGTCTCCTTCTGGATGATGTGGGCCCCCTGGTCAGACACACTGGTGGGCACCATGTAGTTAGCCGGATTGGGGTTGTTGGGGTTGGGGGTGTGGCTGCGCCGGCGAGGGGCAGGGGAGGTGTGGGGGTGATTTTGGGGGAGTGGAGGGGGAGGACCCTGCAGAAAGAGACATCCCTGTGGAGAGGGGGGGGATACCAGAGAGGACATTGGTTAAGCAGAGGTACAGAGTTCATTGTGGTGGCTCCAATCATTGTTCTAACGGGTGACTGACTATGGTGGAATTCATCATGCTGGGGATTTACTTGAATAATACATTGTCTGTTGTTTTTTTCTAGAGCATCTCCATTGTATGGAGTCCATTCACCTGTTTGCCAGGAGAACAATGGGAAGTAACATCATTAGAGAACCTCTGCAAACTCACTCAACCTGACATATCCACGATATGGTGCAAAAAGAGAGCAGGGCTGAAAGCAATACAACCCCTTGGTTGGTGGGTTCTAAGTCAGAGAATGAAGTGGTTTCTGTAGTGGATGGCTCACCGGGTGCTAGGGCAGCGGCGGTGGAGCTGCTGAGGCTGGGGTGGGGGAAGAGGGGCAAGGGGAAGGCTGGAACACTGGACTGGACCATAGTGGCCATGCGGGGAACCCCCTTAGGGATGAACTCATTGGCTGTAGGGTTGGGAGCCTGGGAGAGCGAGCGAGAGGGAGCGTGAGAGAGAAAGAGCGAGAGATGCATGATATTAGAATTAGATTAAGTTGTTCTGCTTCATCAGAGATTGTATTAGTATAATGTTTGTTTCCTTGTAAGCAGCTTTGGCTTCATCGTATACTGGAAAACATACATTTCTCTATGCATTTATTTGGACAGTGAAGCTCAAATTTTTTAATTGGCTCTATACTCCAGCATTTTGGATTTGAGCGCAAATGTTTTATATGAGTAGACATCAGGGGTGCAACTTTAGTTTTCGAAGTGGGGTGGACAACATACATGTTTTTTTATCCGGTCGGATAAATACTCCTAACAGCCTGCCTAATCCCTCGGAGGCGTGTGTCCGCATGGTCCTAAAGCACACTATTGCCTCGTTTTGTATCACATTTCAATAATAAAACACGGGGAGACAAAAATAACATTTCAGAACATCCCCAGTGAAAGTTGCGTCCATGGATGACAGTACAGAATGTCACTTTACTTGAGGGTATTTTCATACACACCCGTTTAACCGTTTAGAAATAAAAGCATCTAAGTCCCTCCATTTGAAGGTGTCACTATTAATTGGATAAATGCACTTATAGGGCTCTATTTTCAGCTGGCGGTAAGGAGGCGGAACTGTCAAACGCACGTTAGTTTGCAATTTCATCATGTAAAATCTGGCGCACTGGCATTTTCCAGCTATTGCACCAGGTTCAGCAATTTACCAGTCTAAAAATCAGCTGGTTTGCGCTGAGGTGGGAGAGATGGAAATATTTTAGGTGTCCTTAAATTTTTTTTTACAAATATGCCAATTTCAGTGAATGCAACTAGGGATATTTAAGACCGATCAAAGCTGGTTTTGGCGGTAATGCAATTGGTTATGGCATCGATTTTGCCATGAATCGTGAACAATGATGAGCGAGAAAGCTGCAGATGCACAAAGATCATGCCCCCAAAACATACTAACCTCTCCCCGAGGTTAGCATTTTTGGTGGGCGTATGATGCCTTTCTCACTCATCATTAATCACAATTCATTCATGATTATCTGTAATATTGGTAGCATCCACATTAATGTAGAAGTGTTCAGAAACATTCTATTATTATTTACAATAAAAGTGACTTCAAAATGACAATACATTATTTCTATTGGGCACAACATAATCCGAAACATAACCAAAACAAACTGCAAATGCATCCAACAAGTTTGAAGAGTCACAAGCTTGATGTAGTCATTGCGTGCTAAGAATATGGGAACAAATACTAAACTTGACAAAATTGAATACACTATAAATGAAATTTCTCCAAATACCTATGACACCTCCATTTCTAAATATAAACAAAACATGAAAACACACTCAAATAAAAAGGTGACTTTTTGTAATCTTGCCTCAGAACATTTGATCTCAAATCCAAAATGCTCGAGTACAGAGCCAAATTAAAAGTTTTAGCTTCACTGTCCAAATAAATACATAGGGGAGTGTATAAAACAACCAACAGAGACAGGATGACATTAGCTCGAGAAAACACACAACCCAACCACCACGGATGGGTTTAAGTTTAACTATTTTCCACAGTAGGCCCTAAAAAAACACAATAAACTCCTCAAAATCCAACTATTACCCTTGGTTGATAACCGCACCAGGACCCAGGGTAGTGGTGTGCTTACCTTTCTCCTTTGTGATATGCTCAGAGCACCAAAGTCACTGAAGAGTGAGGACATGGGAGAACTAACTGGATCAGGAAGAGGACATAGAGGAAGAGGGAATGAAGACTGTGTTGTCCACGGAGAGTTTTCCATCGACCCACAACTCTGACCTGGTCCAACTGCCAGGGTTCCATGGAATAGATCTGTCAGTGATGTCATGGGTGTTCCAATCAAAGAGTTAGAAACTACTTAAATTATAATTCTACAGTTATTAGTGTCAATGATCTGATACATAAAGTGTTCTGTAGGTGCTGGGTTCTAACTTCTTACCGTGAGCGCTGTGGCTAAAGTTCTTTTCACCATCATCAAGGAGACTGGGAGAACTGCTGCTGCTGCTGCTGCTGGTCATTCTCTACAAAACAATCACAAACAAAACACAGATGCTTAAAAGTGTACTCTCTTAGTTAGCTAACATATCCTAGCAAAGCAAACAACCCAGATTTTCTTAAAAGGTACTAGTCTGTAGCAAAATAATTCCCATTAGTATCTGCATCACTGGCTGATTGTCTTGGAATTCTGCTTAGGTGTATAAATCTGGTTCAAATTACAGATTAAATAGCCTACATACGTGCACAATTGAAATAAACAAGTACCTAGGCCTACGCAATTAATTGTCTTTGGACCAGTACTGAACCAGACTTTCTGATTAACAAGAAGAACACCTTTTCCACATTAGCACTATCATTCAGTAATTGACCCATATTTCCTCATTTACCGTAGATCTAAAGCTGGTACCGGAACACTTGAGTGCATCTGTTCAGTCAGTACTATATAGTTTCATTCGGAGGCTGGTCATACCTGCATCATTGAGTATTTAGACTCTGCGGGGCTCCCGAAGCCGTTGACCCCAATAAAGCTGCTGCTGAAGTAGGAGTTGGTCAGATTAGCATCAGTCCCACCCTCCATACCAGGGACTGCAGAGGACAAGGATGAGGGGTTCAGAATCAGACATCCCTTCTACTACACAGGCACAAGATCTGGAAGGTCCTGGTAAATGTCCTATTCAATGTTTGGAAAACATTCTGGAGACTGAGACAAGTGATGCCAAACAGACTGTCAGCCTAATGTATTGTTTGGCCAGTTGCTGGTCGAAAACATCTCAATTAAAGAACAGCTCACTTTCTCCCTTAAAGAGTCAACAAGAATCTCATTCATTAAATGGCTGTGTGAAGCAAAATGCACGTAATGCACAAAAGTCGTTTAACTAATGTTGACTGTCTTCATTTGCAGGACTGGTCCGTTACAGATGAGTAGCCAATCAGCAAGCTTCTTGAGAAGATGTAAACACTTAAACTATATCCAGTCAGCTAGCTAGCCAACTTGTGTGCAAAATGATAATATCCACGTTGCAATCAAACGTGTCATTGTGCATAGTTTAATTATATCGCATACAGCTGTGTGGTGGTTTGCAATATGTTGCTAGTTAATTATGCTAACTAGTTACTAAATAAAGGGACTTCATAACACTGCAGCAGCTGTTTTGGGTTAGCATGTAAGCTAGCTAGCCATCCTCATGCATGAAGACAAGAATGATAAACTCTCGCTTCCAAACTATTCCACATTAACTAGCTAGATGCATTAACTAGCGCGTTAACGTAGCTATTGCAAGAGTTGTGTAAACGTTAATTTGCCACAAATTTTGATTTTGCAAGAGTTGATTATGGCTAGGCTAAGTTGTTTAGCCATAGTTTGATAGTTAACAAGTTAGCCAATGATTGTCTGAATTTGCCCACTCATGTCTTGAAGCGGTCAAATACAAAATACTGAATTGTCTCAGTTAGCTAAATGCATTATTTGAAGGAGCTCAAGCGTCGACGCTGGATGAAAACTTTAGTGCTCCGACACGTTAATTAGGTATGCTTGATTGTGTAGCTTGAAAAACACGTTTTGGGGGCAGGGGCCTCAAAGAATCCCCGGGCTCAATTTAAACAAAGCCACTCACACGCCCCAAAACCAACAACCACCGATGAGGATGTGCTAGGCCCTGTCGTGTCGAACAGGGGGCAACCAGACCAAGCATACTCACTGGTTAACAGCTGTCCATCCAGAGCCGTGCCTGCAGACCCAAGAGAGTCGCTCTTTTTGGTGACGGTCGGCACCCCTACCGGGCAGGCCGGGGGTGCACTAAGCGGATACCCCGCTGCCGTCACGGCTCCTCCTGACATGGATAAAGGGACAGGGCTTCCTCCACCATGAAGAGACATGTTTGCCATGGACGGTTCCTCGTGCAAAAACTGACACTCGTCCCCATAAAAGCAAGTCTTGTCCTTTGCGTAGTATCGGCAGAACTTCACCTTGACGCAGGGAATTCCGACACCCCCGAGCGGAGCAGCTGAAGCTGGGAGTCCACTGTTCATGGCACCGCTGCTGCCGCCGGAAAATATTCGAACATAGAGAGACGTCGATTGCTAGTTAGCTTGCTCTCGAGCTGGGTTAGATTAATGTAAATGCAAAGCGATATGCAACAGCAAATATGATTCGTCCAAACCTAAAATTACATCACTCACATATACGTCTAGATGATAAGGACATCGCGTTTGATAAATCCTGGTCGTTTTTGTCGCTACCCATGTAGCTGGCCTAGCTAGTAGCTAGCCTGTTGTTGAGCCTCGTTCACCCTTGTTGTTGTTGTTTTCTGCTCTCTGGCTACTCCGCTAAGAACCAGCTAGCATAGCATTGCATTGTGGGTAGCTTGCTACAAAGCAAAGTGTGTAATCATTAGTCCAAACAGTTGCAAAACGTTTCATTTTTGAAACGAAAACAACCGTTTCTATTAGACAACTTCAGGTAGGTCCCGCCCCGTTTCGTTCCGTTTGCTTCCGTTTAAGAAACGGTTAGCAACAGGTTCGGCGTAATGAATACGCCCCAGTGACATGTGAAGCGGCTTTGACTGAGGGACAGCTTTTTTGTCTGTGTACAGAAACAACGATTTCCTATACAGAAATATGTTAGTTTGTCACCATACCCAATCGTTGTATAGAATATGCAGTCATGAAAGTGCAAGTGACGTGTGATACTAAACCTCTGTGATGTAGTAAATCACTGATGTCACAGAAAAGGCTAAATGTCATGTCACATTGTAGCAAGCCAACATTTAGGGCTGTTTGTTACATTGTAGCAGGCACTACACAGTATTCCTTTTCCCTTTGACATTTCACCAGTCATTGGATTACTCGTAATCACTTGATAAAGACATTTCTGTAAAGTAAAATATCTATGGTCCTACAATAATATTATTATCAATCAAATGAAAATGTGAGAATATTTCAGACTAAATAAATATGTGGGATATTTTATATACATTTGGTTTCATTTTATTAGGTTATTAGAAATATTGCTATATAATAAGTAAGCGGTTATTACATTAGGGCCTATGGGCTCTAGTTCATCACCAGGTAGTCTGGCAGTTAGAGTGTTTTTTGAATACATTTTTTATTTAACCTTTATTTAACTAGGCAAGTCAGTTAAAACCCTATTCTTATTTACAGTGATGGCCTACCCCAGCCAAACCCTAACCAGGACGACACTGGGACAATTGTGCGCTGCCCTATGGGCCTCCCAATCACGGCCTGTGGTGATACAGCCTGGAATCGAACCATGGTCTGTAGCGATGCCTCTAGCACTGAGATGCAGTGCCTTAGACCGCTGTGCCACTCTGGAGCCCAGCATTGGGCCAGAAACCGAAAGGTTGCTGGTTTGAATACCTGAGCCGACAATGTGAAAAGTCTGTCAATATGCACTTAACCTAATTTGTTCCAGTTTTGATCCACTTAATCTAATTTGTTGCCGTACTACTACCCTGTAAAACTACACATTTCACTGCACCTATCTGGTGTGACAATATACACTAAATATACAAAAGTAAATGAGTGGATTCGGCTATTTCAGCCACACCAGTTGCCACACCAGTTGCTGACAGCACACAGCCATGCAATCTCCACAGACAAACTTTGGCAGTAGAATGGCCTTACTTGAAGCCCTCAGAGACTTTCAACGTGGCAACGTCATAGAATGCAACCTTCAACAAATAAGTGTTGTTATTAGGAAGTGGAAATGTCTAGGAGCAGCAATGGCTCAGCCCTGAAGTGGTAGGCCACACACGCTCACAGAACAGGACTGCAGAGTGCTGAAGCACTTAGCGTGTAAAAATTGTCTGTCCTCGGTTACAACACTCACTACCAAGTTGCAACAGTGAGCCAGGCCTAATCACCCAACATCAGTGCCCGACCTCACTAATGCTTTTATGGCTGAATGGAAGCAACTCCATGCAGAAATGTTTGAACATCTAGTAGAAAGCTTTCCCAGAAGAGTGGAGGCTGTTATAGGGGACCAACTCAATGTTAATGCCCAGGATTTTGGAATGAGATGTGTCCACATACCTTTGGTCATGTAGTGTATATATTTGTTCAAAGTCAACCATCGCAATTTTCGTGGCCTGACATTCAAAGTTACTGTGATAACGTCATGGACCTTCAAGTACCAAATAAGTCTCTGAAAAAAGAACCGCAGATCAAACGTCACACATAAAAGATACCTTCTTGGGGCATCACTCTCGAGAGCTTCTCATTGTGAAAAAAAAGAGACACACGTTGAACACCAATGCCAGTGAAGGGAAATAGCAGAGTTCTCATCGGTGAGTTATTAAAATAATCAATAATCAACGTTTTTAATTCCAAAAATAATCAATTGAATATTATTGTCTCTATTCGCGTTATTTACATTTTTTTGTCTTATGTGCAACGACTGTTTTATTCGATAACCCTAAAATAACAATCCCAGCCTATATATTCTCAAACTACGTTTTATATTCTATGTTGCACAACACTATATGCTGAATTTGATACTTTCCCATAGTCCCAATTTCCCCAATAGACCTATCACCCACCTGCTGCGCATAATTTTGTATTTTTTTAATGCATCAAAAGCTGTATTTTTTGTCTTTATCTGAAAGAAAAACATTACAACAAGTTGATGATTCTTCGTGTTGATTAGCTGTTAGAAACTCTTGCGTTTCGCTGATCTTGTTCTCTCTCCAGCTGCGCTCCTGTTGCTGTTCGCCCGTTGTGATGGAAACGCGTCGCAGCCTCAGGGAGACTCACCTCGAGCGCACTGTATCACCAGCCTGGAGGTAGGTGGCTAAACTGTGCATCCGTGGGATTATAATTGACCAAACTGACCGGTCACCCACTCTAAACCTATGGCACATCAAGTTTTGGCCTCATCCAGGTTTTCAAACAGTTGTTCAAGGAAATTAGCCAGGGACGAGAAAGGAGAGTGGGCGAGCTGCAACCGGTGACTGTTGCGGGAATATACACTGAGTGCACAAAACATTAGGAACACCTGCTCTTTCCATTACAAACTGACCAGGTGAATCCAGGTGAAAGCTATGACCCCTTATTGATGTCACTTGTTAAATCCACTTCAATCGGTGTAGATGAAGGAGAGGAGGTGGGTTAAATAAGGATTTTTAATCCTTGAGAAAATTATTAAGGTATAGGTTGTGTATGAGTGCCGTCCAGAGGGTGAATGGGCAAGGCAAAATATTTAAGTGCTTTTGAACGGGGTATGGTAGTAGGTGCCAGGCTCACGGGTTTGAGTGTCAAGTACTGCAAAGCTGTTGAGTTTTTCATGCTCAACAGTTTCCTGTGTGTATCAAGAATGGTCCACCACCCGAAGGACATCCAGCCAACTTGACAAAACTGTGAGACGCATTGGAGTCAACATGGGCCAGCATCCCTGTGGAACACTTTCGACACCTCGTAGAGTCCGTGGCCTGACGAAATGAGGCTGTTCTGAGGATACAACGGGGTGCAACTCAATATTCGGATGATGTTCCTAATGTTTTGTACACTCAGTGTATGTCACGGACAGTAAAGAAATACCTGTGTCCTTCGTTCAGTTCCTGTGTAATAAACATTTAATAATGGAAGCCCATTACAGCCATTCATTATTATTAGTAACCATGAATTCCAGTAATTACATCAAATACACATTTTAAAATATAAATACAAAATGCAAACAGAAAGAAAAACGTGGGCATAAAAAACAAGCCCATTCATCGTTAATAAGGTCCTCAATCAGCCTTCTGAATTTCCCCAGAGGCAACAAAACATCACATTAAAGATTGTTCCACAAATTTGGTGCAGAATAACGGATTTACCTAACTCAGTAGTCTCTATATGCATTCAATACTAAATTCAGGTCAATATATTTTTTTTGTGGTTCAATGAAGGCAGATAGCATACGCAACAGTATCATCAGCATACAAGTAGTGCAGGTGACAATTATTTTCAAACCAGTCAACATTGTTAATGTAAACAGTAAGAAGTACAGGACCTAGAATCAACCCCTGCAGAACACCTTTCGTAATATCCAGGAAACCCGATTTAATACCATCAGTAGGAACACGTTGAGTTCTATCTGTCAAGTCATTTTTAAACCAGTTATATGCAGTCTGGTCTAGGCTAATTGAGGAAAGCCTTTGATAGGTCAATGAAGGGGGCAGCACAATGTTGCCTTTTATCCATACAGTTAACCACATCATTTATAACTAGGGATGCAGCAGAGATAGTGCTATGACCTATTCTAAAACCTTACTGATGTACATTTAGAATACATTTCAAAGATAAGAAAGATCTTAGCAGAGAATTTGTCAACGATTATAATATTTTAGTTAGGCAAGAAAGTTTAGAAATAGGGCAGTCATTATTTAGGTCACAAGGGTCACCACCTTTGTGAAGGGGCTGGGCATGGGCTGCCTTCCAAACCTTGGGGATAGTACCAGATTTAATCATTAGGTAAAAATATGAGTTCATGATTCAGCAATCAGGGGGGCAGAGAGCTGCAGCAAAACTGGATCAAGCATATCAGCCCCAGTGGATTTTTTTTTTTACATCAATCTTAAGCAAGGCATCAAGCACATCACAGATAGTAAATTGTTAATATGAAAACAAAGATTCACTAGAAGTTGAGGGGTTAACCGTCGGGTCAGCTAGAGGCTGGCGGAGGGAAGAGCAGTCGATTGACTGACCAGGGTCAATTAAACCACCATCTCTCTCAAATAAAAAGCTTGCAGAGGTAAAATTATAATTAAAAGCATCACTTATCCCATTCTTCTCAGTTATGATGCCAGAGTCAAACAGAACTTGCTTATGCAGGGAAGAAGAGCAATTTCTACGCTTCAGTGCATTTTCAGTTTTCCAAAATGTATAAGGATCACCAGCAGAGTCAGAGATAGAGTTTTAAAATGAGCTTGATCTAGCTTTCTTAATTTTATTTTTTTATTTTATTTATTTCACCTTTATTTAACCAGGTAGGCTAGTTGAAAACAAGTTCTCATTTACAACTGCGACCTGGCCAAGATAAAGCAAACAGTGTGACACAGACAACAACACAGAGTTACACATGGAGTAAACAATAAACAAGCCAATAACACAATAAACAAGTCAATGACACAGTAGGGAAAAAAATAAAGTCTATATACAGTGTGTGCAAAAGGCATGAGGAGGTAGGCAATAAATAGGCCAATAGGAGCGAATAATTACAATTTAGCAGATTAACACTGCAGTGATAAATGAGCAGATGATGATGTGCAAGTAGAGATACTGGTGTGCAAAAGAGCAGAAAAGTAAATAATAAAAATAATAAAAACAGTATGGGGATGAGGTAGGTAGATTGGGTTGGCTATTTACAGATGGACTATGTACAGCTGCAGCGATCAGTTAGCTGCTCAGATAGCTGATGTTTAAAGTTGGTGAGGGAAATAAATGGAGATAGTACATCTGTATCTCAGTTATCTCAATTGTCTGAAAGATTGCCAGTCCGCTACAGAGTCAGTTTTTCTTGCTTTGGCCCAGGCCTGATTTCTCATCTGAATGAGCTCAGATAGCTCCAAAGAAAACCAAGGGTTAGATCTATCTTTGACTCTAAATAGTTTAAAAGAGGCATCTTTATCTGCCAGAGGAATAAATAGGGCTTTCACATTTAGCTGTGTGGGTTTTGAGATCAATTGAGTCAGATTAAAATCTATGCATATACTCTTAAAATGATCTGAGGCAGAGGGAAGCCAATCCAGATTCAAAACCCTTAAAATGACCAACTGCGAGGACAAAAAAGGTGTTAAACACTCAGATATAGCGCTAATAGCATCCACCATGGCAACAGGGGGAGGTAAATCCCAGCAACAAATAAATGTGTATTCTGGTTTATGGACACATCTAGGGGAAATTGAAGAGGTAGGTGTGGAAGGCAGTATGGCATAGTTCAGTGTATCTGCATGCAGTTCCTGGTAGAGAAGTGGTGGAGCGTGGTGTGGCGGGCAGTGTTGCTGGCTGTTCTCCAGTCTCTGTGAGGCACCACCAGACGTAGTTCTAAAGGAGCGTCTGATTTGTCTCAGGGAGTTGATGACTGGTCTGTTGTTCCTGTCAGGTGAGGTGGACTGGCCACCCGGAGCAACATCCTTTAACGAAGGTGGGGACTGTCTCTTTGTACAGGTCTACATTGTCGTAAAGACAGTCCAGGCTGAGGGTGGGATGGTGGGCCAGGTGTATGATGGGCCATAGCACACAGTCCTGAGAGAGGCTGGCATTTACCCTCTGGATGGTGGCAGGATGAAAATCTCTCCTCTGGAGCAGGTTAGATATTACAATCTTTGCAACAGGGAAGATGGTGGAGGCCCTCTCCATCACTCCCCTTAGTGATGTGGCCACCCTCTCTTGTTAGGCTCGCAGGTCATTGATCCCAAGGGGAATGATGATATGGCTAGGGGAGCCAAGCTGGGCCACAGTCAAGAGCTCCATAGCTCCCTCTGTTGTGGGGCAGTATAACTTTTCCACTTTTTTATTTGGTATAAGTTTTTTCTCTGATATAAACATTACATTGGTGTCTATCACTAGTATAATGTCTGGTTTCTCGTCAGGTCTATGGAGGATGGCAGGAGGGATGTGAGTAATTACAGGCTGTGAGATGGGGATGGAGGGGGTCAGCTGGGTTGGTGCATTGGTTGGTTTGGTTGGTTGGTGGATGGGTGGGTGGGTTCTGATTCAGCTGTTGGTTTGGTCCTGTGTTTTTTATGGGACTGTTTGTAGAGTGGATGGTAGTAGCTGAGAAATTCCTGCCTTAGCTCATGTAGCTCCTTCTTATTTGGTCCAAGTAATGGACACATTGATCCAGACTGGCCTCTGAACCTTGAACCTTCACAGTGCCAGTATTATAAATATTAATGTTACATTTGGGGGTGGAATCAATGTACAGTTGCCTAATTTTTCTGTTTTATGACATTTGAAGTTAATTGTTGGAGCAGTGTGCCAATGATAAAATGTGTAGAACAGGTCTCCTTTCTTTCCTTGTTCATTTTTAGGATGAAGTCTTCCCTCAGAGTCTCTGGGGATGGACTTTTTCACATTTTCAGGATACGTGATGGCAAGGTCTCTGAAACAATGCCTAGAGAATGTGTCCATCTCCATCTCCATGGAGAACTCTTTAAACAACTCTTTGCTCCAGGATGATGTGCATGTGCCTCTTGATGTACCTATAGATAAATGCTCTTTTTAACAAAACACTTTTATGAAAAATAAAGATATTAAATGTGGCCTATTTTAGGCTATAAAGACATAGCTTAGGCTGTAAATACATGACATTAGCGTTTCGTTTCCCCTGGCCCAGATGGGTTTAGAGGGCATAGGCTTCTCTAGGCTTCCTGCAGCTGTGGTTGTTATCAGTAGGCTACAGTTGACCAGATTGAAGCACAGATTAATTGTGCACGAGTTGACAAATCATGAGGCAAAATCAGTCTAAACAGCAGTACTTTGTCCCTCCTTTCAATGCTTTTGCATCAATATTTTGTATTAAACCAAATCAAAAGCGCTGGGGCAAATGCCAGATCGATCACCACACGTTTTCCGGCGGCCCAGCTGTGCTGATCTCTGCAACGTGGACAGATGGAATTTGCCACACAATGCCATAAATGAAGAAACAACATATATGTATGATCTATATATTTTTTGGTCGTTGATAGTATCTCAAAATGTTGAGATAATATCAACATTTTTTGAAAGAAATGAGGGTGGCGGGAATGTGCTTCCGGAATTCCCACACTGTAAACTTTCCCCTTGAAATGTACAGCATTGTACTGGCAGTAAAGTTGCCAGCTTAATACTGGAATTTTACAATACAGCAGGGATGCTGTAATATGATTTTACAGTATTATTACTGTATACAGATTTATTACTGTATTATTACTGCAATCATTACTGTAACACAGCTGTATTATAATTACAGTATTTTGAGTCACTGTACATTTACAGTGCCCTTTTGAGATCAACCTCACAAACAGTAAACCTTTATTTATGTTCTGTATTTTTCTGATGGCAGGTCTATAGGCTGTGTAGCATAATGCCATTTCACATTGCATTGCAGAAGGATGCAGAATTGCTCTGATCATTTTGTTGTTGTATTGTGTTCTTGAAGAATCTTGTGAATTTTTTAGAGGATAATAAAAACGAAATTCTGCTGCCTTAATAACATAACTCTGAAAAGAAGACTCTGACCTCAAAAAGGTCAAAATAATAAAAATGTATAAGAGAGGAAGGTAGAAACTCATAGGTAGTACTGGTGATATAGCACCACACCTACTAGCCTTCAGTTCCTTCAGAAAGTATTCATACCCCTTGACTTATTCCACATTTTGGAATATTCAATGTCATCTTGGTAAGAAACTCCAGTGTATATTTGGCCTTGTGTTTTAGGTTATTGTCTTGCTGATAGGTGAAGGACATTTACAATGACGGCCTACCCTGGCCCAAACCCTGACGACGCTGGGCCAATTGTGCGCTGCCCTATGGGACTCCCAATCACAGCCTGATGTGATACATTCTGGAATTGAACCAGGGACTGTAGTGACGCATATTGCACTGAGATGCAGTGCCTTAGACCACTGCGTGACTCGGGAGGACTAAAGGAGTGACTACAATGTTGTTGATCCATCCTCAGTTTTCTTCTGTCACAGACATTAAACTCTGTAACAGTTTTAAAGTCACCATTCATGGTGAAATTAAGCAATGTTTTACTCCTGACTTATTTAGGCTTGCCGTAATAAAGGGGTTGAATACTTATTGACTCATGGGATTTCATTTTTCATTTTTAATCAATTTGTTTAAAAAAATGATAACCTAATTCCACTTTGACATTATGGGGTATTGTGTGTAGGCCAGTGAGCCAAAATCTCAGTTGAATCCATGTCAAATTCAGACTGTAACACAACAAAATGTGGAAAAAGTCAAGGGGTGTGAATACTTTCTGAAGGCTCTGTTCCTGTAATACACAGTGTAACACGTTTTCAGAACACATGCTTATAGATGCAATCCTTTAAATGTGACCAAGTCAAAGAGAAAAAGCAGAACTGCTATTTAAATAGAAATTCAACTGAATGTACAATTGACATTCTGGTAGGGCTTCTGGTGCAAAGTTTGGTGATTATCTGACCTTTGTGACGGAATTACTTAATGAATATTCTGAATAGTGATTTCTATTTACCTTCAAAAGCCACATCATTTTAGAGCTGGTCTTCCTCTCTGACTCTCTCTCTCCCTGACATGGTGACATGTTGTTCTGTGTTCCAGGGACGGTTGTGTACTCTGTCTGAAACCCATCTGAATGGTTCTGGTCCTACCAGACTAGAGGTCCCTGCTGGACAGAGGCTCCTGATCACCATGCAGAGCCTCCCAGGAGACCCTGTCTGCAGCTGGAGCCATGGAGCTGACCCAAAAAGGTGTGTGTGTGTGTTTGTTGTTTTACCTGGTGCCTCAAAGCCACTGTGTTATTGTATTGTTATTGCATCCATAGGGGTGTACTATTGCCTCCCTGTTGTCTTCATCTGTAGTTGTTTGCCCTGCCAACAGTAGGGGCTATTCCTTGACCATACTACAGACACATGTGAGTGATTCTGGAGAGTACACATTCAGCTGTGAGAGAGGCGGGATCAACTCCTCTCTGACCCTCTCTCTACTGGTCATACCTCTGCTAAGTGAGTGACAGCCACATGACCCAATACTCTAGCTCTTTTGGACCTCAAACCTCCTCAGACTACCCGAAACCATATTCACAGCATCCTCTCCATTGCTACAAAATTATTATCAAAAGTTATGTTCCTAACCACACAATCATTTGAAATCATATTCTGATCTACACCATATTCATGTCTTGTATCAGAGTTGAATCTATAGCACCATATTGATTCTGAACCACATTGAAATTATGTTTGATGCAAAATTCATAGCTACGGCTCAATCCACCTATCTAGGACTTCCCACAAAACCACACCTGAAATTTATCCCTGGGAAAAGAGGCTTCTTACCAGACTATCAGTGTTCTTCAGAGGGAAACCCTAAGCCCAAGATCAAATGGTTCAACAACCTTGACAAGACTGGGTACGGTCTCACCAGATTTCAATGAAAATGTATAGAATCCAAAATAATTATTTTCAGGGTATTGCTTTAAAGTTTTATAAAGCAATGGCTATACATGATTTTAATCTCAGCCATCAATAGCAGCCGTACCATCGTTTAATTTCTCCTCCGTTCCAACAGAAAGGGTAATGATGGGACAGACATTCCCTCCACGATCAAAGAGAGGGCTAACAACAAAGAGAAAAGTAAAAATTACTACAGGACAACAGTTATGTGCTGTGCTAGCAATTCTCAGGGAGAGGCGTGTTCTCAACTATATGATTACGGTAAGTTAACCGTTGAACAAAAGTCATCAAATTACAATATTACATTTACAGTACACTATAGCGTGAGCTTGGCCATATGTGTTTTTCTGTGTGTGCCTCAGATCTGGACCGTGCCAGTGATGAGGATGATGAGGCTCCAGAGATCACTGTGAGTCCTGGGCAGCCCCTGCTGCTCAGCTGTCGGCAGAAAGAGAACAGCACCGCACAGTGGCTGCCTGACAACCCGAGACAAGTAAGATTTATCAATCTGACAATCTTTTTTTCACGTTTTATCAGCCTTCTCTTCTCTCTGCTGAAACCCCTCCCACCTTCCCCATCACGACTTCCTCACTGTTTTCATGTAATGTAATGCAGCATACCATATTTTCCTCCAGGTCTCCATATATCAACTCACATATAAAGAAATATATATGACCTACCTGTTCATTGAGTCGGTGACAGTGAACCACAGTGGAATCTATACATGCCGAGGCAACAAGAACAAGGTCAAATCCACCCATGTCCAGGTCCTGGGTCAGTTTATAGGCTACAACACTGAATCCTCCTCGTTACCTTTGTTTTCAGTCAAACATTCCCTTTTAAATGTCTATCTGTACTTGGTCTTTACTAATCTCTCAGACACATTCTTGTTGTGATTCTCTCTTTATCACCACCTGCCTGCATGTTTTTGCCCAAAATGTCATCTACATGTGATTCCATGTGTTGTGTGTCCTCAGAGAAGGGCTTCATTTCCATCGACCAGTTGAATGAGAGCAGTACCATCTCAGCCCAGGAGAAGCCAGGGTTCTGTCTGCGGGCCCTGGTCTCCTCACACCCTCTCCTACGCTGCCATTGGCTGGGCCCGGACAGCAGACAGACCCAGTGCCCTGAGCCCACACGGCTCTGGAAGAGCAGGTAGAGAACGTCAGATGTAGTTAGTTATGTTTATGTACAGTAGTTTGATGAGGTTTGATGTGGATACTATATATGATTCCCTGTGGTTTCATCATCTCTCCCTTTCTCCCCAGGACTCTGGAGTTGTGTAACACAGAGCCAGGAGAGTATCAGTTACACCTGGAGGCTGGGGAGCTGAACCTCACACAGACCCTCTCTCTGTGTGTGGCAGGTGAATGACAGCCGATTCCCCAGATAGATAAGATGTGTGATTGTGTGCATGACTCCTCAGTAAGACACCTGTCCTTGTCCTCTGTCTCTCAGGTACATCCACCCCCAGTCTCTTACAGAATGGAGACAATATAACCTGTGAGACCAACACCCCCCTTCCCTTCAACCTCACCTGGAGCTCCTGCTCTTTGACCAATGACAGGTATTAGATCTAGGTCAGTTTCTAATGTTAGGATTCAGCTCTGTTTTGGTAGGCACCAATATCGATCATTTAATATGATAACGATATCAAATTATATCGATAGGAGCAGGGCATATCATGATATCAGTTTATCCTTGCTGTTAAACGAAACTGTTGTGTAAAAGAGCATACGTGACTGTTCCTGCAACCCTACTTAACTGCCTGCTGATGCAATCACATGTTTTTACCCTGACGCTCAATGCTCCCCACCTCTGCTTCGGAATAACAACGGCCTTGGGGCGGACGGGGGCGCTGTTTCCCCCTACTTGGCAATCTATCTTTAACCTGTGTCAGTTAACCTGTGTCTGTTAACCTGTGTGTATTAACCTGTGTCTGTTAACCTGTGTTTGTTAACATGTGTCTGTTAACCTGTGTCTGTTAACCTGTGTGTATTAACCTGTGTCTGTTAACATGTGTCTGTTAACCTGTGTCTGTTAACATGTGTCTGTTAACCTGTGTCTGTCAACCTGTGTATGTTAACCTGTGTGTGTTAACCTGTGTCTGTTAACCTGTGTCTGTCAACCTGTGTTTGTTAACCTGGGTATGTTAACCTGTGTCTGTTAACCTGTGTCTGTCAACCTGTGTATGTTAACCTGTGTTTGTTAACCTGTGTGTGTTAACCTGTGTTTGTTAACCTGTGTCTGTTAACCTGTGTTTGTTAACCTGTGTGTGTTAACCTGTGTGTGTTAACCTGTGTCTGTCAACCTGTGTTTGTTAACCTGTGTCTGTCAACCTGTGTCTGTTAACCTGTGTCTGTCAACCTGTGTTTGATAACCTGTGTCTGTCAACCTGTGTTTGTTAACCTGTGTGTGTTAACCTGTGTCTGTTGACCTGTGTGTGTTAACCTGTGTCTGTTAACCTGTGTGTGTTAACCTGTGTCTGTTAACCTGTGTCTGTTAACCTGTGTCTGTCAACCTGTGTTTGATAACCTGTGTCTGTCAACCTGTGTTTGTTAACCTGTGTCTGTTGACCTGTGTGTATTAACCTGTGTGTGTTAACCTGTGTGTGTTAACCTGTGTCTGTCAACCTGTGTGTGTTAACCTGTGTCTGTTAACCTGTGTGTGTTAACCTGTGTCTGTTAACCTGTGTGTATTAACCTGTGTCTGTTAACCTGTGTCTGTCAACCTGTGTTTGTTAACCTGTGTCTGTCAACCTGTGTCTGTTAACCTGTGACTGTCAACCTGTGTCTGTTAACCTGTGTCTGTCAACCTGTGTATGTTAACCTGTGTGTGTTAACCTGTGTGTGTTAACCTGTGCTCTTTGCCAGCTGTCAGTCAGAGTCTGCAGCCTGGAAGGAGATCCCTGCCCCACCCCCGAAGCTCTCTGACTCAGACCAGTTCTGTCATAAGAGGATCCTCAGTACCCGGGACAGTACGGAGGTGGGGGACTTTGTCAAGTGCTGCATCACAAACTCTGTCCACTCACAGTCTCACTGCAGTGAGACACTGTTCAACATACAATGTAAGTGGTCGTTCAGGAAAAATGTGTCCTCAGAAAATAATTGACAACTTTAAATACGTTTATAATGGTTGTCCCAGTGTGCAACAGAATTGGTCACAGTATTGGCATCGCTATAGTCAGACATTAGTTATATCTAAACGAAAGGTGGACCAAGGCACTCTTCATATAATTCATTAAAATGCATTTATTTGTATGATTTTTAAAACGTTGTTTCTATTGAACATGCCATACAAATAAAGGCATTTTAATTCATTATATGAAGAGAGCCTTGGTCCTCCTTTCTTTTTGAGGACCAATTCACCCCTTTTACCAAAGAGCACCTTCTGTCTACCAAAATGTACTGTTGTGTATCTTAGTAGCGCTTCCCTTCCTCCCCTTTCTATTAGTTAAATCTGTTCCACCAGCCTCATCTCAACTCCTCCTGAAAGTGTCCAGTCTGGTCCTGTTCCTGGCTTTGATGCTGGTCAGCCTGGCGCTGCTCTACTTCATCAGGAAGAAGGTACTCACACACTCACATTCCTAGCCACCGTGCTTCTACACCTGCATTGCTTGCTGTTTGGGGTTTTAGGCTGGGTTTCTGTACAGCACTTTGAGATATCAGCTGATGTACGAAGGGCTATATAAATAAATTTGATTTTTATTTTTTTTATTTTTTTTACACACACACACACACACACACACACACACACACACACACACACACACACACACACACACACACACACACACACACACATACACACACACACATACACACACACACACACACATACACACACACACATACACACACATACACACACACACACACACACACACACACACACACATGCACCCTCTTTGTCACACACCTTCCTGATATTTCCTGTGTAGAAACCCCAGTACCAGAGTCAGCTGCAGATGATCCAGATGGTTGGGCCTAATGACAACGACTACATCTACATCAACTTCAAAGACTTCCAGTATGACCAGAAATGGGAGTTCCCCAGAGAGAACCTGGAGCTGGGTACGACTGGGGAGATGTACCAGTGGAATGACGTAGCCTGACCCATCTACTTGGGAATCTCTAGTCTCCAGTACAGCCAGCCTCACCAATAGTATTCCCACCAACCCTGTGCTGTTGTGGTCTTTCTCCCCAGGGAAGGAGCTGGGCTCTGGGGCCTTTGGCATGGTGCTTCAGGCTACAGCCTACGGCATCAGCAAGCCGGGAGTCTCCCTGCAGGTGGCTGTCAAGATGCTGAAAGGTACAGGGTTTTACCTGTGTGATGTTTTACCCTGCTGGCTAAGTGTTGGTGTTTGCTGAAGAGACTTTTGTCATACTATTGTACCCTGCACCAGTGAAGTCTCTCAGGTCATTGTTGAGTGGTAACGTTTGCCCATGCAGAGAAGCATGAGACAGTAGAGAAGGAGGCTCTGATGTCAGAGCTGAAGATGCTGACTCACATCGGACAGCATGCCAACATCGTCAACCTGCTGGGGGCATGCACTGGCTCAGGTACGACAGCCAATCACAGGCTCTGTGATTGGCTGTGTGACTGTGTGACTCTGTGACTGTGTGTGGATCTGTGACTGTGTGTGGATCTGTGACTGTGTGTGTGGCTCTGTGACTGTGTGTGGATCTGTGACTGTGTGTGTGGCTCTGTGAATGTGTGTGACTCTGTGACTGTGGTGTGTGACTGTGTGGCTCTGTGACTGTGTGTGGATCTGTGACTGTGTGTGGATCTGTGACTGTGTGTGTATCTGTGACTGTGTGTGTGGCTCTGTGACTGTGTGTGGATCTGTGACTGTGTGTGGATCTGTGACTGTGTGTGGATCTGTGACTGTGTGTGGATCTGTGACTGTGTGTGTGGCTCTGTGCCTGTGTGTGACTCTGTGACTGTGTGTGACTGTGTGGCTCTGTGACTGTGTGTGGATCTGTGACTGTGTGTGGATCTGTGACTGTGACTGTGTGTGGATCTGTGACTGTGTGTGTGGCTATGTGACTGTGTGTGACTCTGTGACTGTGTGTGGATCTGTGACTGTGTGTGGATCTGTGACTGTGTGTGTGGCTATGTGACTGTGTGTGACTCTGTGACTGTGTGTGGATCTGTGACTGTGTGTGGATCTGTGACTGTGACTGTGTGTGGCTCTGTGACTGTGTGTGACTCTGTGACTGTGTGTGGATCTGTGACTGTGTGTGACTGTGACTGTGTGTGGATCTGTGACTGTGTGGATCTGTGACTGTGTGTGTGGCTCTGTGACTGTGTGTGACTCTGTGACTGTGTGTGGCTCTGTGACTGTGTGTGACTCTGTGACTGTGTGTGGATCTGTGACTGTGTGTGGATCTGTGACTGTGTGACTCTGGCTCTGTGACTGTGTGTGACTCTGTGACTGTGTGTGGCTCTGTGACTGTGTGTGACTCTGTGACTGTGTGTGGCTCTGTGACTGTGTGTGGCTCTGTGTGGCTCTGTGACTGTGTGTGACTCTGACACTGTGTGACTCTGACAGGGCCCACGTACCTGATATTTCAGTACTGCCGTAACGGGGACCTGCTGAACTACCTGAAGAACAACAGAGAGCTCTACCACAAGTCTCTGACCGACGCCTTCACCAGGGACCGCTTCAGCAGACTTTACCACAACCTGCCCAAGAGGAGCTCCAGGTTGGGGTTAATGTAGGGGTGTCAAGGTTTAGTTTAATTCAGAAACGGGATTGTAGGCTACTCTCATGGTGAAGTAGGGGTATGATTGTGAGGGTTAATGTGCTAATGTTGGTCTGTGTTCTTCTTAGTGAGTTCCAGAGGCCAGTGGACAGCATATACATCCCCATGTCCCCCACCACCACTAGAGGGCAAGAGAGCATCGCCCTGATCAGCCTCAACTCTTCTCCCATGAACACCTCTGATGGTCAGTGTGGGGTAGACACACACACACACACACACAAATTAAGAAATAGGCTTGCTTACTTACTTAAAATGTCTGTAGGTTCTCCCCACTGCTGTCCAGTGGATTCTGTCGATCCCTGTTGATCCCAGCTGATCCCTGTTGATCCCAGCTAATCCCTGTTGATCCCAGCTAATCCCTGTTGATCCCTGTTGATCACTGTTGATCCCAGCTGATCCCTGTTGATCACTGTTGATCCCTGTTGATCACTGTTGATCCTCAGGTCCAGGGATGTATGAGGAGTTAAATGAGCTGCAGGAGGAGGAGGAGGAAGAGGAGGAGGAGGCGCTGACCTACGACGACCTGCTCAGCTTCTCCTATCAGGTGGCCAAGGGCATGGACTTCCTGTCCTCCAAACACGTATGTGGAGCAACAATACTGGCCACTGCAAACTACACACTACACATGGCACCATATTCACTTCACCATGTCCCCCCTGAATTATACAAAGCTACGCTCACTGCAATAAATCTTAATACTCCCTGGCCTGTACCCGACATCGTCACACCCTCTCTGTGTCCTCGGTGTGTGTATCTGTCTCCAGTGTATCCATCGGGACCTTGCTGCCAGGAACGTGTTGGTGACTCAGGGTGGACTAGTAAAGATCGGGGACTTTGGACTGGCCCGGGACATCGACAATGACTCCAACTACGTAGTGAGAGGAAATGTAAGGACTATAGACAGGAGGGAGTGTTTCGGTCGTCACTAGTTAGCAGTGCTTGACTTGGGCAGGAGTTCACCGGAGCTGAATATCGTCGCCTTCAATTTTCAACTGCTTGAGCTCCTGTTCCTCTTATAGAATATTAGCTCAAAAGTATTGTAGTATCAAAAGCTCCTGCACCTAAATATTAACAGTACCGGCACCCTCAATGAGTACCAGCACCTATTTCAGTCAAGCACTGCTAGTTACCACATAAACCCTTCCTATTTCTGCTATCGATCTTCTTAAAATGTGATTTTAAACCTGAATTTAACTGCATTGCTAACCTTGTGCCTAACTCTAACCTTCAAGTAAGACTAAAAAGCTAATGAAATAATCCTGCTTTTTTTACAATAGCCAATTTTGACTTTGTGGCTGTGCTATATAGTGGAAACCGAGTGTTTGTCTGTATTCGACAAATTCTCTGTTGTGTCAGTGACATCTGTGTTCTCGGAATCCAGTGTCAGTGTGTGTGACTGATGTGAGTGTGTGTGTTGTGTTGCAGGTGCGTCTGCCAGTGAAGTGGATGGCTCCAGAGAGTATCTTCCAGGGGATGTACACCATGCAGAGCGATGTCTGGGCCTATGGTATCCTGCTGTGGGAGGTCTTCTCTCTGGGTAGCTACATAAACATACATAAACATTTTCACAAAAAAAAAAGAATATCCACTGGACACACTGGTTGAATCAATGTTGTTTCCACGTCATTTAAACTAAATGAAATGACGTGGAAACAACGTGGAATAGACGATAGATTGACATCTGTCCCAGTGGGTACAAACTATACACACACAATGTGTGAATTTGGTACTGGCACTGACCCTGTAGCTTACATTCTCCTGGTTTTTCTCTTTCTTTCTTGTTTCTCGTGGGGTTTTTATTATACTATTTTGATATGTATTTAATACTGCACTGTTGGGAAGGGCTTGCAAGTTAAACATGTCACTGTACTTGCACATGTGACAAATAAAACTTGATGTTTTCCCTGATACAGTGCCTTCAGAAAGAATTCACTCCCCGTGACTTTTTAAAACGGATTACATTGAGATTTTTCAACATTTGACAAAGAAGGGCATCTATTGGTAGATGGTTAAAAATATTTTTTTATACATTTTTTTTATTTTATTTCACCTTTATTTAACCAGGTAGGCTAGTTGAGAACAAGTTCTCATTTACAACTGCGACCTGGCCAAGATAAAGCAGACATTGAATGTCCATTTGAGCATAGTAAATGTATTAATGACACTTTAGATGGTGTATAAATACACGCAGTCATTACAAAGATACAGGCGTCCTTGTAAAGACAGTCCGGGGTTGATGATCATGTGACGTGAAGCCTAGAAAACCGGTGACGTAGACCTGTGGAAATGGTGAACAGAATGAGCAGAATGAGGTACTGATGAGCATCAGTACCGGGGAGATCCGTAGAGAAAGAAAACCGGTCAAGGATTTCACCATGAGGCCAATGGTGACTTTAAAACAGTTACAGAGTTGAATGGCTGTGATAGGAGAAAACTGAGGATGGATCTACAACGTTGTAGTTACTCCACAATACTAACCTAATGTCATGGAGCCCCCCCTCCCCCCCGGTACTGCTGCTCATTCTGTTCACCAGTTCTCAGAGGTCTACGTCACCGGTTTTCTAGGCTTCACTGAACGGAATTCATTATCATCAACCCCAGACTGTCTTGTCTGATCACACACACCTGGTTCCCATTTCCCCTGATTAGTATGTTATATATGTGCCCTCTGTTCCCTCTGTTTTTGTTGGTTATTATTTCCATGTCCGTTGGTGGTGTGAGTACATGTCCGTTGGTGGTGTGAGTACATGTCCGTTGGTGGTGTGAGTACATGTCCGTTGGTGGTGTGAGTACCTGTGTTGGTGGTGTGAGTACCTATGTGTTGGTGGTATGAGTACATGTCCGTTGGTGGTGTGAGTACCTGTGTTGGTGGTGTGAGTACCTATGTGTTGGTGTGAGTACATATGTACCTATGTGTTGGTGGTGTAAGTACCTATGTGTTGGTGGTGTGAGTACCTATGTGTTGGTGGTGTGAGTACCTATGCGTTGGTGGTGTGAGTACCTATGCGTTGGTGGTGTGAGTACCTATGTGTTGGTGGTGTGAGTACATATGCGTTGGTGGTGTGAGTACATATGCGTTGGTGGTGTAAGTACCTATGTGTGAGTACCTATGCGTTGGTGGTGTAAGTACCTATGTGTTGGTGGTGTGAGTACATATGCGTTGGTGGTGTGAGTACATATGCGTTGGTGGTGTGAGTACATATGCGTTGGTGGTGTAAGTACATATGCGTTGGTGGTGTGAGTACATATGCGTTGGTGGTGTGAGTACCTATGCGTTGGTGGTGTGAGTACCTATGCGTTGGTGGTGTGAGTACCTATGCGTTGGTGCAGCTCTTATGCTGCGTGCTTTATATATTGTGTGTTAAGGGTATCGTCCCGTGTCGTTCAGCGAGGTTTACCCTCGCTCTTCTGTTTGGGTACAGCCCAGTGTTTTTGTGTACGTGTTTGTTTTGGGTGTATTAAAAACCCCTATTGTATATTCCTGCGCCTGTCTCCTAAATCCTTTATACCAGCGTGACACCTAAATGACAGTGAAAAGAAGGAAGCCTGTACAGATTACAAATATTCTGAAACATGAATTCTGTTTGCAATAAGGCACTAAAGTAAAACTGCAAAAAATGTGGCACAAATTAACTTTATATCCTGAATACAAAGTGTTATGATCGGGGCAAATCCAACCCAACACATCACTGAGTACCCCTCTTCATACTTTCAAGCATGGTGGTGGCTGCATCATGTTAATCGCTGTAATCGCTGCCAAAGGTGCTTCTACAAAGTATTGACTCAGGGGTGTGAATACTTCTGTAAATTAGATATTTCTGTATTTAATTTTCAATATGTTTGCAAAAATGTCTAAACATGTTTTCACCTTATCGTTGGTATTGTGTGTAGATGGGTGAGAATTTTTTGTTGATTTAATAACTTTTGCATTCAGGCTGTAAAACAACATCATGTGGAATAAGTCAAGGGGTATGAATACTTTCTGAAGGCACTGTATTAAATGATTTGCGCTCTCTCTCTCTCAGGTGTGACCCCCTACCCAGGGATAAAGGTGGACAACAACTTCTATGTGATGATAGAGAGAGGTTTTAAGATGGAGCAGCCGTACTACGCCAGTGAATCTGTGTACGTATCCAGAACCGCTCTGCACCTACATCTATAACATTACATGCACATTTAATTATTATCATATATAGGAACTGTAAAAGGTTTCACACCCCCCTCCCTTCCTCCCTCCTGCAGGTATTCGATCATGTGTAAGTGCTGGGCCTTGGAGCCTCGGGACCGCCCTCACTTCTCCAAGCTGGTGGCCTTCATGGATGACCAACTGGCCGACATGGAGGAGAAGGTGAGGCTCAAACAATACAACAAACCTCAGTGCACGTCATTCCATTAAAATCGTGATTTCTCTTTTAGCTCTACCATAACATCCTGGACAAGCGCTGCAGTCATGTGTTATACCAGAATGCACCGGTGAAATCTGATCTCTCAGCCTTGGCCAAAGAAAAGGGTCATCAAGCACAGTCACAGAACCAATACTGCAAGACCCACTCCACTGGAGAGGCCCCAACAACACTGTCTGACAGGGTTGCCATGGAGACTGATGATGACAATCCTCTGAAACCATGTCAGTGAGAGCAGTGGCCTGTCTTTCTAATTCTTCTGTGCCATAAGGATTTCTCCTATTATATCCTGGTAGTGTATATTTGTATAATGCTGTGGATTTCAAAAGCACTGATGACTTGCTTTATCCAAATATGTTTAACAATGAATATGTCAATTAAAACTGTTTTTGTATCAAAGGCTAGTAGCTCCGTCACTGTAGGAATTGATAAAGTCATATTTAACATTGCAACATAGTAATGGATGTCAAAATTAACACAACCTGTTTTTGTGAACATATTATACACTGTGTGCAACTAATTCAATATTAATCATGTTATTACTGCTTTTGGAGAAGAGATATTTAAATAATTTTGACAGCTGGATTATTCTGTCTTTTCTTTCCTATGTGAAGTTATTTAAAAAAAAAAAAAGAATAACAATGATTTCGTTTTCGGTATGTTTGTCCATCTGAGTTCTGGAAATTATTCAAATATTTGAAATAAAGTATTTGACATGATCACTGTTTTTGTGGCTTTTATATTAAGTCTGAGTGACATTGGGAATGAACAGTGGTGTTTTATATTTATAGGGGGTGGGGAGCAAGGGCACAAATTGCACGATTGGTGGCGCCAGAGCTACATTAGTCGCAAGAGCTACGTTCCGGTGTTCTGAGACGCAATAGTGTCATTCACCTGGCTCGCATCAAATTAAAAGATGTGAAAGACCACTATCTCAATTCACACCTTTTGAAATATAACAAACAGGCCAAGGTTCGGGTTGCATTATAAACTAGTAAGACTTCAAATCTGGGCAATAAGAAGGCATGAGGGGTCATCGCGCCTTGTTGTCCCGGAGTTCAATAACCCTACAGTGTTGGCATGCTGGGCTTTTCTGTTGACCTGTCCGAAGGGCAGTTTTGGGGCCGCTACTAATGAGTCTGTGCAGACGAGACAGAGTTTAATATGGACATCGGATCAGTGAATTATCTTCCTTATGAGGACTTTGTGGATGTTTTCGGTAACGTGGTGGAGAAATGTCCACTCATAACGGCCGCAGTATGGTCCCGCCGTCCCTTCTCGAGCCTTGCTGACCTGGAGGCCAGTATAAACGACTTCATCGATGCCCTCCCCGAATCAGGTATAGCCAAGGATGAATGCATAACCCATAGGCAATTATTTGTTCTTTAAAATGTAATATATGTTTTATTGTTTACATTCAGCTGGTGAGGGATTGTTTTTTTATTTAATTTATTTTTTTAACCTTTAACTAGGCAAGTCAGTTAAGAACAAAATCTTATTTTCAATGACGGCCTAGGAACAGTGGGATAACTGCCTGTTCAGGGGCAGAACGAAAGATTTGTACCTGGTCAGCTCGGGGATTCGAACTTGCAAACTTTAAGTTACTAGTCCAACGAGAGATTGTTAAACTATAAGGTTTTTAAACGTGGATGTGAAATATATTTTACTACACGCTATTCTATTAACCAATGAATATTGAATTTGCGATAGTTTTTCCAGCATCGGACTACTATCTAAACTCTACTATCCATAGGTAAAGAGGGAATCCTCAGAGTTCACCCCGACCTCACGGGTAGAGACCTCCAGAGTGGGACTCTGACCCGGGAGTCGCGAGAGGAACAGGTCCAGGCCGGTTTGGACACGCTGACCACCGCGGAAGTCTCTCGCATGGCCCGGCTGAATACGGAATACAAGGACCACTTCGGTTTCCCCTTCGTGATCTGCGCGCGGATGAACAACAAGGCGACCATCCTGCGGCAGCTAGAGGAGCGTCTCCGCAACGAGCGCACCATTGAGAGGGCGTGCGCCATCGATGAAGTGAAGAAGATCTGTCACCTCCGTCTGCAGGGGCTCGTGGTCCCGGAGACGTCCAACAAGCTATAACTGACTGACGGGATGACATACAGTTTCGTGTGGTCTACCTGATAAGTTGTATGTGTTTGAATAGTGCATCATAATGGCTGCGTCATTGTTGTGCGTAAAGGAGTAACTGTGCCTAAATGTGCTTAAGTGTACCAAGTGCCAAAATTGAGCAAAAGTAATTGAATAACTGCAGGTGTTTCATTGATTTTATTCTGATTTCAAATATGAACTTTTATTTGATAAGTCTATGATGATTAATTAATAAAAATTTCAAAATATAGTACATTCTTCACAGTGCCTATCATTTAGACATCAACGATATGATAACATATGTAAAGGCTATATAACACATGTAAAGGCTATATAACTGGTGTGAGTGACTCATTTTTGTCATATAACAATTTATCAGAAAATGCATCCGTATTGTTAATATTGACAGCAGAACCATGTACTGTGCGTAAACTGCATACATTATACTGCCAAAATGTTCAGAGAAAAGTTTGAAATCTGAAGTGCATTGGTTTTAAAGCACTAAGCTTGCTTTAAAAGTAGCTCTCACCAGAGTTGTGTGGTCTGTATCACCACGGTCTCTCCAAGCTGCTGGTGCTACTGCCCAGGGATCAGAGCAATAGTATAAAGTGGGTCTAGATGTATGTCCAATGCAAAGTGTCATCATCAGTGCATGCCCCTCAGGTCCTCAACACCAACATGAGGTCAGTTCAGTCGCAGAATGATGACATCACAGACAATGCCCCTGCAGTCCTCTCCCTTCACATCTCTTCAATCTTTCACGGCCGACAACGAACATGAATGATGCCAGCGGAGTCTGAAAAGTGCCTTCCTTTTCTTCAGTGTCTGCCCAATTTTCACCCATATCAGCCCGGCTAAGCCGAGTCTCTCGAACCTGACAGGGAGTGGGAGTGGGAGTGTAGGGGTGAGGGGGGTCTGGTGGTCATGGTGAGAGGTGCCGGTGTGGGAGCCCCTGCCAACGCGACCCCCACCCCTGCTCCCCCGACCCCCATCCCAGCCCCTCCGACCCCCAGCCCAGCCTCATCCTTCAGGTCCCCTGACGTAATGGACGAGTCCTGCTCGGGGTCGACCCCCCTCACTCTCTTCTTGTCCTCCTCCTTCTTCCACTTCATCCGTCGGTTCTGGAACCAGATCTTGATGTGTCTCTCTGTGAGGCTGAGGGTGAGGGCCAGCTCTACACGCCGCGGCCTGCTGATGTACTTGTTGAACAGGAACTCCTTCTCCAGCTCCAGGAGCTGGGCTCGCGTGTAGGCAGTCCTTGTCCGCTTGTTCTCCTCTGCCTCCATGTAGTGGCCTGGGGGGGAGGATGGGGAGGGGAATATAGAGAAAGAGTGAGAGGCAATGAAAGAGCAGGACTGGAGAGATGGAAAGGGTTTTGAGTTTTTAACTTAACATTGTACCCTGTCACAGTCAAAGTCCCAAATGCACAATCTAGATGAAATTGGCATTGACCCACCAGTGGGTTTTAACCCATTGGGTCTAGCTGAAACGCACACAGCACGCTGACTGAACTCAGCTCACCCACTGACCACCCAAGAATGCAGAACATCTACTGTATAGAAACAGTTGGGTAACTGATGATAACTAAAACACATACAGTAGGCTAGATCAGATGACAGGTAACCCTCACATCTGTCAATGCAACTATAGCAACAGATCCTGTATACTGGAAATTGACTATGTGAGGTATCATGTATTCTGTGCAGAACAATTCTGCCTAGGTCACAGCACACTGAATTTCACATTACTGCATATTCTATAACAAAGACTCACAAATGGGTCAATCAATTGGAGGGAAAATAGTTAGGACTATATAAAAAAAGAACAGTAACATTTCGATTTGTCACGACTCCCACCGAAGGTGGCTCCCCTGCCAATTTCGGCGGTCGTTGTCGCCGGTCTACTAGCTGCCACCGATCCCTTTTTCCTTTTCTGTTTGTTTTGTCTTATTGGTTGCACCTGTCTCTTATTTTGTTTTTGATTCAGGACTATTTACGCATGTTAGGCTGCCTGTGACTGGAACGAATTGCAAAAATCGCTGAAGTTGGAGACTTTTATCTCCCCCACCAACTTCAAACATCTGCTATCTGAGCAGCTAACCGATCGCTGCAGCTGTACATAGTCTATCGGTAAATAGCCCACCCAATTTTACCTACCTCCTCCCCATACTGTTTATATTTATTTACTTTTCTGCTCTTTTGCACACCAGTATCTCTACCTGAACATGACCATCTGATCATTTATCACTCCAGTGTTAATCTGCTAAATTGTAATTATTCGCCTACCTCATGCCTTTTGCACACAATGTATATAGACTCTCTTTTTTTCTACTGTGTTATTGACTTGTTAATTGTTTACTCCATGTGTAACTCTGTGTTGTCTGTTCACACTGCTTTGCTTTATCTTGGCCAGGTCGCAGTTGTAAATGAGAACTTGTTCTCAACTAGCCTACCTGGTTAAATAAAGGTGAAATAAAAAATAAATAAATAGGCCCGCCTGTTTTTGTGCGGACTTGTTTTCTGTTAGTCGAGGTTGTGCGTGTATTGTTCCTGTCCGTTTGTGCCATGTGTTGGGTAGGACATTTTTGTGATTATTTTGCCTGTTTTGGGCGTTCGCATTGGAAACCGAAATAAAGTCCGGTTTCCCCAGTATCCTCTGCTCTCTGCGTTTGACTCCGCACCCACCGCTCCAGGCTCTGTGACACGATTTCTGTGGGTTTTGTTAGTTGACAAAAGTGTACAATAGTTGAACATCTTGTGGCTTATAATCTAATCTCTTTTCACATGATAGGCTATTATTCTATAGTAATTTCACTTGAAAAGCTTCGCTAACTTGAACTGTTCACTAAAACACAAAGCCTGGATGAACAAGGCAATTTACAGACAGTCCGTTAATTTAATGTAAGGACTTTTATAAAACATAAAGGTAGGCCCACGTGATAAAAGAACAGCCATAGTTTCTCATGTATCACCACTACAATTAATTTGTGTTTTGAATGATGAAATCAGTGGCACAACTGTTAAACTTTTTTATTGGTCAAGGTGGTCTTTGACTTCAAAATAAATAAGCATTTCAAATCTATTCTATCCAATAGTTGAACTGCTTAATTATTCGTTTTAGAGTAAGCTTATTCTTGCCCTGGTTGCGTTTGTCTAATGAGGAAGATATTTTTACTGAAATAAGCTTTTATCGAAATGATTTGCCAAAAAGTGTATCGTGTGTAAAGTTACACCATTTTCTAAAGCCACGGGAATAAACAATAAAAGCACATATAGCCTAATTAAGTCATATTTAACACATTTGTATCCTAATTTTCCTATTAATTACAAACAATATTTGTGTTATTGTTTTTGAGGAAGGTTGAGTTGAGAGAATAATTTTCTATAGGCCTACGAAATAATTGAGAAGAACCGTGTGCTCTGCGCTAACCTTTCCACATCTTGTTACCATCAATTTATTTAAGTAACATCAGTGCCTCACCTGGACTGAAATAGGTGCCGGTACTCATTTTGGGTTCTGGTACTGTTTATAGTAAGGTGCAGGTGCTCCACAATACTTTTGAGCTAATATTATATAAGAGGAACAAGAGATCAAGCAGTAGAAAATTGAAGGTGCCGGTCCTCAGCTCCGGTGGACGCCTGCCCAAGTCAGGCGCTGAGTAACATACACTACTTTATATTTCGTTTAATTGTGTAAGTGGCTTGAAAACGTATTGAGATATTTTAGGTTAGAGAAAAAAGGCTCAATCGAGTTCCCATTTACCCGCTGAACCAAGTTCACTTAAAATGGCCGCAACAGAAAATACTTTTAGGAGGAAGAGTTGACTCGTTATTTTGCTACGATTCCTGAAGACTCCACCTTAATGATATACACTTTAATATATTTGATATGTCTAAAAATATTGATATAATGAAGGTTATTGTAATATATACTACGCAGCATTTTTCATGAAGGCCTATATGGATAATAACTGCCATTTGGAAATCATTAACAAAGAAATTATCACAACTGAATTTTTCACATATTTGAAGTATATCTCAACTTGGTACTTGAGACAGGAGGCACACCTTCAGAGGCATACAAAACAGTTTGGCCTGTATGAGGGAACCTAGGTCCTTTACAGATTGATTGACAAGGTAAACTGACACCCACCCTCGAAATATATTCTCGACATCATGATGTAATTTAAGTTCGTATACATGAACAAAAGACTCAGTCTATTCAAACTTCATGAACATTTATCACGATGAACGTCTGATCGTTTTCTAGGCCTATGTTCACATCATTGGCATTAGCCTACACATAAAGCAGCGGCAACTCATGCTCTATACACGACAGTTGATTGTGTGAGTTAAATAGCTTTTAAATTACACTCAATGTTCACTTTTATGTCTGCTGAATTCTCTATGGTCAAATAACATTCACTCCATGGCTATTGGCAAAAGAAAACTCCTGAATGTTCAATTAACTATTACATAAATACTTTTGTTGAAATATTGTATTTTAATCAAATAGATTATCCACTTGTAGGCTATTTATACAGTATAAAAGTGTGTTCAAACGAATATATTTAGATAGGCCTACTGCAAAAGAACGGTCTGCAAAATTCCTATAAATGTGTGGGTAGATTCCTTGAGAGGCCTAGATGAATAGCTTTCTTTGCAGCCCTACAGCAACGAGAATTATACGAAAATTGCCAAGGTGACTGCAGTGAGTTACCTGCCCACTGTCCCTTCCAGGTTTGCACGTGAGACTTGGTGCTTTTCATCCAGGGGAAAGGCAGGTGGTATCTGTTCCTATCGGCACACAGAGCCAGCTCCCCCGGGTCTCCGTAACCCCCCGGTTGGATAGTCTGCTGGGGCGCCTGGGGGTGGTGGAGCTGCGGCACACCTGGGTCCTCTCGCATGGGCATACTGTACGGAGCAATATCAGGGAGACTTGCCTGGTCTAGCCCTCCGATGGAAGGCGAGGAATAGACGGACTGAGCCTGCCGGCCCATGTAGAGGCAGGGCGGAGGGCTGTGGCTGAAGTCCTCGCTGTGGGGTCTCTGGTAGGGGCAGGGGTCTTTGAACAGCTGCGCGGGGGAATAGTAGTGCTCTTCTCGATTCATGACTGCCAAGGGCCAGGGCTATCCAACGGGTGTGTGCACACATGTACATGCGCCCTATTGCCTTTGCTGCGTGGAACCTTGTGCTCTGCTCTACCTGTGCTGCTCGTGCATCTGTCGCCGCTATAGGCCCTGCGCAGGTGTGTCACCGCCACCACGTGACCCTGCTGCACCTAAGCCATTGGTTTCACTGATTACACAAAACTGAGAAGTCGTCACCTTAGTTTCTATTCGTGTCTGTATTCTCTGCCCCGCGGAGCGACAATAATTGAACAGAATTGACCGTGCACAAATCAATGCTCTCGGCAAACACTCCACTGTTTGACGGCGGATATCTGAGACCCACCTGCAGCAAGTTGGTCCTAATGCAGCGATATACAGGTGAGCAGCGGAATCTGCGGGTCCTATCGCTGCGAGCGGACAGGGGCTAATGCCATCGAACTAATCAGAGAGATTGCGGCCCGCAGAGAAAAAGCACGAAGAGAAACGCAAACAGAAAGTGCCTCCACAATGTTAGTATCATCACTGCTTTGGCTCTCTTGATGGAAAAGAAGAAGAAACGATGGGAATGCAGTGCGCTCGTGAAGCCTGAATGCAGATTTCACTGCCGTAGAACAATGTCAGCCATTGAACATTTATATGAACCTAGTTCTCTTATCAATAGGCGACTGATAGAGGGGGAAATCGATAACCAGATGTATAGGCCTAATAGCCTACTCGCATCGGCTGACCCTGGTGATAAGCAACTTGCAGCGGCGGTTGTCTTGGAAACTTGGCAATGAGATGTGAGGGGGATCAAAGACCAAGTCCTGGCCGAACCCTCTCCTGGTTGGATACCTTTTAGTGTTCTCTTAAAAGTGGCCGAACTTGCGACTTTTTAAATCCAGCCCATTATAGCCAATGGCTCATTTAACACCATTTAACGGATCTCCTCTGGTTCATAACAAACAGCAGCAGAGCTCGTGTCTCCCACCGCCACTCTTCCTCTGTGTTTGCTGGACATTAGGCAGACAGGTGCTCGCTCCATTAAACAACACTCTTCACGGTAAAGTAAAGAGGAGAGCCAGGGTGTAAACCAATTAGCATGGAGTGAGGAGCAGCACTCAATTAGCGCGCGTGGTGCGAGGAAATACACGTCTCTCCAGGCGGGCGAGCACATTTACGCAGCAACTGAGTGCCAGACAGCAGCTAAGGCCCACGACTTATTAAAATATCAAATGTATTACCATGTTATAACTGTAATGTTATAAAGCACTAGCATTTCTTTCAGCTGGCCTTGCAGGCCATCGATAATAACCATTCGCCTACATGAGATAAGAAATGTAAAATATATATATATATATAACGTTTACATTGTTTTTCTATTTTGGCCATTGTGCTTACATAGGCTTTATCTGCATTTTAGACATGATAGTTGACGTGATGTCTAAAATAACCAGTCAAACGCACACAGAAACTAATAGGCCTATGGCAGAGTTTTTCAAGAGAGATTATGGCTCTTTCTCCAGTATCTTAATGGGGCACTCAGCACCTGCTATAAAGTTCAAGTAAACCAATTCCATACAAATCAGTCCATGTATTGTCGCTTAATGGTGTTTATATTTGCTCGTCGTTTGAACGAGGAAGGAAACTGTTAACCGCGTGTATTGCCCCGCTACACTGAAAACGCACAACGGAGTTTATGAAGCGTGACTGCGTAAAACGCTATTTAGACCCCTTATCCATGGCATTGAAATTTGCGTAATGGTTTTAAGTGAAAGTTAATGCGGCGTTGCTGAACCCAAATGCAATGATTCACAAACAGGTTTGCAAATAAAAAGCCTTTAAGGACTCTTAATATGAACCGCAATAAAACGTCTGTAGGCAATCGAGAGGGGCCACAGCCGTATAGAGTGCAGTACAGGTTATGGACCCAGATGGAACGGAGTGCTGTGGGGAGAGATACAATAATGCTTTAGTGAATGGCCATGCTGTTCATACTGATGTTGCCTCATATAGTCCCTGGGTTACCCCCCATGAGCGCCTAGCGAGCAACATGGTTAATTCATTCAATCTTAAATTAAATTGCTCAAACAAGGTCTTTCTCAATTCATGGAAATTGTCAATCCCATAAAAAAATCTAAAGTAATAGGGATAATTAGTATTGCCTAATAACCCATCAACAATGGGTCTAAAATGATAATTGAGGACTGCTGACCACTGAATGCACGTTTTTAAAGCTGCTCTTTTAAGATCAGTTATGCACTTTGCACTGTTTTAACTTTCATTCATTGTTTTGCTTGGTGTGTTTTTGTGTCTGTTGTTTAACTATATGTATGCCGCTCCCTTGTCCAGGGCTCACTTGAAAAGGAGATGTAAATCTCAATGTGACTTCTCTGGTTAAATTAAATATGTATATACTGTATATATTTGTATTTTTTTTATTTAACCAGGTAGGCCAGTTGAGAACAAGTTCTCATTTACAACTGCGACCTGGCCAAGATAGAGCAAAGCATATATACAGTACCAGTCAAACGTTTGGACACACCTACTCATTCAAGGGTTTATCTATATTTGTACTATTTTCTACATTGTAGAATAATAGTGAAGACATCAAAACTATGAAATAACACATGAATGCCAATAGTCTGCATATTTGTCGTCAAGGCAAAGGGTACTTACTTTGAAGAATCTCAAATAGAAAATATATATTTAGACTTTTTTGTTTACTACATGATTCCATATGTGTTATTTCATAGTTAAAATATATTCACTATTATTCTACAATGTAGAAAATAGTACAAATAAAAGAAAAACCCTTGAATGAGTAGGTGTGTCCAAACTTTTGATTGGTACTACACACACACACACACACATTTATATATATTTCCAAATTAACAACAACCATGATGAACTAATAGGAATATATATTGTTGTTGTTGTATTATCCTATTTCTGTGTAATTAAAAATGAGAATTATTGAAGTAAAATGATGGTTAATGGATTAAAGAAAAACCAAGTGGAATTCAAAGAACAGGTTTTACAGAACCCGAGGAGTGTCACGAAAACAGTTGATATTCTTTCTTTCACAAACAAAGCCGTTTCTGATAGAAGCAGGTATATACATGTCAAAAATGAGTAGACATGATAAAAAGTGCTTACCCATGGCGACAGCCATAGCTTATGTAAACATGGCCAACAGTGAGTAACGACCAAACGCAAACGACAATTAAAATCAAATCTATTCTGAGTGAAGAAATTACAGCACCATAAATCAAACTATGAGAGACAATGTGAAATAACGACTGCAAATCAGCTTAATGCCAAATCGAAAGGATTAAGCAACAAATATACTATCTACATTATGGGTACATTGTGGGTCTAATAATATGTAGACTATATTTTAGGGAAAAATCATTAACACGAGAAGAGTATATTCACCAGGACCAGGCAAATCTCCCTGGGCTTTATAATTCTAACGTTGGATAAGGCCTCGTTTGTTCGCTTTGTTATGTTCCCCCCATCAATAGCGCCAGGGACATGACTGCAAAAACATCTCTGCTGTATTACAACGCGAACGTCAAAGGCCCTGGGTCAATGCTGATATCACACGTCACCTGCTGGATTAAAAGGCACATTACATCTGTGGAAAACAACCCCAGACAGTCAACCCTGGGTATACCACTGTAGAACATGTGGGTGTGACTTGGATACAACTCCAGCCAGTCAACCCTGGGTATACCACTGTAGAACATGTGAGCGTGACTTGGATACAACTCCAGCCAGTCAACCCTGGGTATACCACTGTAGAACATGTGGGTGTGACTTGGATACAACTCCAGCCAGTCAACCCTGGGTATACCACTGTAGAACATGTGGGTGTGACTTGGATACAACTCCAGCCAGTCAATCCTGGGTATACCACTGTAGAACATGTGAGCGTGACTTGGATACAACTCCAGCCAGTCAACCCTGGGTATACCACTGTAGAACATGTGGGTGTGACTTGGATACAACTCCAGCCAGTCAACCCTGGGTATACCACTGTAGAACATGTGGGTGTGACTTGGATACAACTCCAGCCAGTCAACCCTGGGTATATCACTGTAGAACATGTGGGTGTGACTTGGATACAACTCCAGCCAGTCAACCCTGGGTATATCACTGTAGAACATGTGGGTGTGACTTGGATACAACTCCAGCCAGTCAACCCTGGGTATACCACTGTAGAACATGTGGGTGTGACTTGGATACAACTCCAGCCAGTCAACCCTGGGTATACCACTGTAGAACATGTGGGTGTGACTTGGATACAACTCCAGCCAGTCAACCCTGGGTATATCACTGTAGAACATGTGAGCGTGACTTGGATACAACTCCAGCCAGTCAACCCTGGGTATACCACTGTAGAACATGTGGGTGTGACTTGGATACAACTCCAGCCAGTCAACCCTGGGTATACCACTGTAGAACATGTGGGTGTGACTTGGATACAACTCCAGCCAGTCAACCCTGGGTATATCACTGTAGAACATGTGAGCGTGACTTGGATACAACTCCAGCCAGTCAACCCTGGGTATACCACTGTAGAACATGTGGGTGTGACTTGGATACAACTCCAGCCAGTCAACCCTGGGTATATCACTGTAGAACATGTGAGCGTGACTTGGATACAACTCCAGCCAGTCAACCCTGGGTATACCACTGTAGAACATGTGGGTGTGACTTGGATACAACTCCAGCCAGTCAACCCTGGGTATATCACTGTAGAACATGTGAGCGTGACTTGGATACAACTCCAGCCAGTCAACCCTGGGTATACCACTGTAGAACATGTGGGTGTGACTTGGATACAACTCCAGCCAGTCAACCCTGGGTATACCACTGTAGAACATGTGGGTGTGACTTGGATACAACTCCAGCCAGTCAATCCTGGGTATATCACTGTAGAACATGTGGATGTGACTTGGATACAACTCCAGCCAGTCAACCCTGGGTATATCACTGTAGAACATGTGGGTGTGACTTGGATACAACTCCAGCCAGTCAACCCTGGGTATATCACTGTAGAACATGTGGGTGTGACTTGGATACAACTCCAGCCAGTCAACCCTGGGTATACCACTGTAGAACATGTGGGTGTGACTTGGATACAACTCCAGCCAGTCAACCCTGGGTATATCACTGTAGAACATGTGAGCGTGACTTGGATACAACTCCAGCCAGTCAACCCTGGGTATACCACTGTAGAACATGTGGGTGTGACTTGGATACAACTCCAGCCAGTCAACCCTGGGTATACCACTGTAGAACATGTGGGTGTGACTTGGATACAACTCCAGCCAGTCAATCCTGGGTATATCACTGTAGAACATGTGGGTGTGACTTGGATACAACTCCAGCCAGTCAATCCTGGGTATACCACTGTAGAACATGTGGGTGTGACTTGGTGTGACCCATGTGAGAGACGCAAACTCGGTCTCAACCTTTAAGTCTTTACTGAAGACTCATCTCTTCAGTGGGTCATATGATTGAGTGTAGTCTGGAGTGTGAAGGTGAACGGAAAGGCTCTGGAGCAACGAACCGCCCTTGCTGTCTCTGCCTGGCCGGTTCCCCTCTTTCCACTGGGATTCTCTGCATCTAACCCTATTACAGGGGCTGAGTCACTGGCTTACTGGTGCTCTTTCATGCCGTCCCTAGGAGGGGTGCGTCACTTGAGTGGTTTGAGTCACTGATGTGATCTTCCTGTCTGGGTTGGCAACCCCCCTTGGGTTGTGCCATGGCGGAGATCTTTGTGGGCTATACTCAGCCTTGTCTCAGGATGGTAAGTTGGTGGTTGAAGATATCCCTCTAGTGGTGTGGGGGCTGTGCTTTGGCAAAGTGGGTGGGGTTATATCCTTCCTGTTTGGCCCTGTCTGGGGGTATCATCGGATGGGGCCACAGTGTCTCCTGACCCCTCCTGTCTCAGCCTCCAGTATTTATGCTGCAGTAGTTTATGTGTCGGGGGGCTAGGGTCAGTTTGTTATATCTGGAGTACTTCTCCTGTCTTATCCGGTGTCGTGTGAATTTAAGTATGCTCTCTCTAATTCTCTCTTTCTTTCTCTCTCTCGGAGGACCTGAGCCGTTGGACCATGCCTCAGGACTACCTGGCCTGATGACTCCTTGCTGTCCCCAGTCCACCTGGCCGTGCTGCTGCTTCAGTTTCAACTGTTCTGCCTACGGCTATGGAATCCTGACCTGTTCACCGGACATGCTACCTGTCCCAGACCTATTATTTGACCATGCTGGTCAAATGAACATTTGAACATCTTGGCCATGTTCTGTTATAATCTCCACCCGGCACAGCCAGAAGAGGACTGACCACCTCTCATAGCCTGGTTCCTCTCTAGGTTTCTTCCTAGGTTTTGGCCTTTCTAGGGAGTTTTTCCTAGCCAAAGTGCTTCAACACCTGCATTGTTTGCTGTTTGGGGTTTTAGGCTGGGTTTCTGTACATCACTTTGAGTTATCAGCTGATGTACGAATGGCTATATAAATACATTTGATTTGATGTGTGTAAACCTTACAGTGAAATGCTTTACTTACAGGCTCTAACCAATGGTGCCGAAAAAAGGTATGTGTGTGTAGGTAAGTAAAGAAATAAAACAGCAGTAGAAAGACATTTGAAAAAAAGAGTAGCAAGGCTCTATACAGACACCTGTTAGTCAGGCTTATTGGGGTAGTATGTACATGTAGGTATCGTTAAAGTGACTGTGCATATATGATGAACAGAGAGTTGCAGAAGCGTAAAAAGAGGGGTTGGCGGGTAGTGGGACACAATGCAGATAGCCTGGGTAACCATTGATTACCTGTTCAGGAGTCTTATGGCCTAAATGTCGGTGTTCCTCAAGGTTCTGTTTTAGGACCACTATTATTTTCACTATATATTTTACCTCTTGCTGGAGGCTGAGACAGCTCCCCCCGTGCATGTTGTTATTTTTTACTGCTGCTCTTTAATTACTTGTTACTTTTATTTACTCTTATCCATATTTTTTAAAACTGTACTGTTAGTTAGGGGCTCGTAAGTAAGCATTTCACTGTAAGGTCTACACCTGTTGTATTCGGCACATGTGACTAATAAAATGTGATTTGATCATGTCAGTTTACAGATCGTACCAGCAAGATTCACAATGAAATAACAGAGCTGAGTGCAAGATGGGAATAAGTGTGTCAAAATTGAGAATAAGAATAGAAAAGACACGACCTCCAGTTAAAAGATCAGTAGAAACAAATGCAATTTAATCAGTTATGCTTGTCACAAACTGACAACAGCAACCCCAATCTTTCTCACATTCTCAGACAATACATTCTTTCCAGTCATTCAATGGTTATGTATGTCTTTCCAGTCATTCAATGGTTATGTATGTCTTTCCAGTCATTCAATGGTTATGTATGTCTTTCCAGTCATTCAATGGTTATGTATGTCTTCGAGGGAGAAAACCTCCTCTGGTAATGCCGTTACAGCACTCCCTACAAGGTTATGACGTCACATGTGGGTCCTCCCACTGGGAGTGTCATTGACAGGTGCTGGTTTGATTGATAGGTGTGGCCTATGGAGTGAGAACTGGCCCTGAAATGGGCGTGGTCTGATGAGGAGGAGGAGCTACTATCGGCGGAGAGAGCGGTCTCTACAAGAGGAAGGGACTTCAGATGGGGAGTGTTCTTTAGAATGGGGACTGTGTGTTTTGTGACCAGGGACACTTTTATCCCGGTGTTTCTTGTCTCTATGTCTGTATCTGTCATCGTCTCCAACCCCTCTGTATTTGTAGCCGTCTCTGTGGCACGTGTTGCTGTCTTTGTCTCTTTTGTGTCCATCTTTGAGACTATGTTCTCTGCTGTCCCTATGACTGTCTTCGTCCCTGTGTCGTCTGTGACTGTCTCTGTGGTCTGTGGATGGGGTCCTGCTGCGCCTCCTGCACTCTGATGTCTGTTCTCCTGAGTGGCCAGCAGGGCGGCGCTGTGGGATGGTGGTGCGCAGTGTGTTGAGCAGGAAACGCTTGTTGGTGCTACGCAGTGGACATTTCATCCTGGAAGACAGTTGAACCAAAATTAACATTTCAAATCCAGCAAGGCCTTCAATATGAGCCATTGTCTTTGATATGCATCCGTCTTGGTCTGTCACACCTTGCCATGTGTCAAGTACATTCTGCATTGAAAGCCAAACACCCATAACAGATGGTTTACCAGATCCTTTACTAACGTATGCCGCTCACCAGCCTGCTGGACCCATAGTTTCTGCTCGCACCCGAGCCCTACTGGTCTCCTTCAGCAGCTCCTCCACTGCACGTCTACGTGGCACATGGAGAGAGTGACAGAGAGAGTTTAGGGTGCAAGAGAGGGAGATATTAATTAATATATAAATAGGAGGAAAAAGGAAGAATAGAGAAAGAAAGAGAATAAAAGTGAAGGAAAACAGCAGGATAAAAAGTAGAGAGAGAAGGCGCTATGCCAGTCTAAGATAGTCAGTCACAGAGCTAGAGGCACATGTCATGTGTGTCCTGGGTTGATCTGCTGAGTCAGTGGGAACAACTGTTACAGCTGCCCTTTGACCACGGATCAACTGTTACAGCTGCCCTTTGACCACGGATCAACTGTTACAGCTGCCCTTTGACCACGGATCAACTGTTACAGCTGCCCTTTGACCACGGATCAACTGTTACAGCTGCCCTTTGACCACGGATCAACTGTTACAGCTGCCCTTTGACCACGGATCAACTGTTACAGCTGCCCTTTGACCACGGATCAACTGTTACAGCTGCCCTTTGACCACGGATCAACTATTACAGCTGCCCTTTGACCACGGATCAACTGTTACAGCTGCCCTTTGACCACGGATCAACTGTTACAGCTGCCCTTTGACCACGGATCTACTGTTACAGCTGCCCTTTGACCACGGATCTACTGTTACAGCTGCCCTTTGACCACGGATCTACTGTTACAGCTGCCCTTTGACTACAGATCAACTGTTACAGCTGCCCTTTGACCACGGATCAACTGTTACAGCTGCCCTTTGACCACGGATCAACTGTTACAGCTGCCCTTTGACTACAGATCAACTGTTACAGCTGCCCTTTGACTACAGATCAACTGTTACAGCTGCCCTTTGATTACGGATCAACTGTTACATCTGCCCTTTGACTACGGATCAACTGTTACAGCTGCCCTTTGACTACAGATCAACTGTTACAGCTGCCCTTTGACTACAGATCAACTGTTACAGCTGCCCTTTGACTACAGATCAACTGTTACAGCTGCCCTTTGACCACGGATCCCAGACAAGTGTGCACAGGAAATACAGAATCACACACACACACACACACACACACACACACACACACACACACACACACACACACACACACACACACACACACTTTCCAGCAGCTGTGACTCAAAAATATCCTCAACTTGTAAAGCTGGCATACAGTACCCTACTGAATCTCGACAACAATTCAGTCTCTATGTGAGTTATCTAGATAGTCATGCAACAAATAATTGAAACATAGCTAGCTAATCATTGACACGCATAGCAAGCTACCTAGTAGCTAAGCTGGTGAACAATTAACTAGCTATTTTAATAGCATAATAAATCACATTGACCTAGCTACTTGACTAACGCTACTAGCTGACGTTCCTTGGCTAACGTTAGCTCCCCCTTCAAAACACCCCAGAAATTCACATCAAGCAAGAAATACCAGTCTGGCAATAGGATAGATTATAACATACTTCTCCAATTCGCCATCATCTGCCATAGTGTAATGATCAATGTAAAATAATCAAAAGATATTTCAAATCAATACTGCCAATGCTAGCTAATGTTTATTTCTGAATATGTATGTTTACTTCTCCACCATGGGGGCCTTCCGGCAGGGACCCCGCATGACTACTGTCCTTAGTAGTGCCTTACGTAATATCGAATTTTATACGTAAAAATCAGATAGCATTGCTTAACAACAAACAAATTATGTTTCAATGTTGTAAAACAGTATGTATTTTGTCTAATATTGAAAATAAAATGTCCTAATGATACTTTTTAGTGGTTAGTTTCGAACAGGCATAAAGCGAAGCCTCTAATTTAATTTTGGGATTGACAGCACGAGACCCTGCCCCCTTCTCCTTGACTGACTGCTGGAGAAGAGCGGTGGGCGGGTTCTTCACGGCGAAAGTCACAGGGGCGTTTTATGTGCGGCTGCTACGGCTCTGCTTGTTGCGGTGAATGTGTGATTGAGTTCGGTTAATTGTCCCCTCTCGGGGCCGGAGTTCTCGGCACCAAGGAGAAGCCGGAATAGGTAATATAATGTATGTATTCTGATCGCAGATCTTCACTGTCACGATGTCTAGAACATATATATAAAGCAGGTTCTATATCTATGGTCTAGTAATAGTCTATATAGCTTTCAATTGAAGTCGCTATTGTCCATCTATTATGTATCCATCTCAGCGCTTTTCGAAGGAAGGGAGGGGGGAATCTGACAATCAGACAGACATTCCGGCTGGTTCACTCACCAGCCTAAATGGAGAAGGGTATTGCTGTCGTCGAACCAATTATATGATCTATCTGAATCTGAGTGTAGTCTTTCAGGGCAGTGCATAAACTGGGTAGCCAAATAATGCAATTTGAATAGATAGCCTTTGTTTGGTATATTCCGTTTTTTCTCCCCTTCAATAAGCCATTATGTTATTCAGCCTTCAACAATATATATTCTAGGCTAGGCTATATTGAAACGAAACATGAAATGAAACATTGCATATTCAGGTTTGTTTTTTTGCGAAGGTTGATAAGATGATTATGCTATTGAAATTCATGTTAGGCGTAATGCATCTTCGGGATTGTGGTTTTATTAGTCTACTGACTACCTTTATTAACGTGATCAACTGTTCCTGAGGGCAAGGAGATATCGCATTTTCCTCTTGTCTGACATGCAAGATTGTTGTAGACTATATGTTATAGTCCGGTTTACCCCTTTATTTGGGTTGGCAATAGGACAGACGTCATCTTCTTATTGCGTTAGTTATCGGGTGTTGTGCATTAGTCGCTGTAGGCCTTGTCTTGGCTGGTATCAATAGAAGGAGCAGAGAACAGCAAGCCTATGGATGAAATAACAATACAATAGCATAGTGGCCTTGAGGCGCCGGGTAACACAACAAAGACAATAACACACGCTGTTGCAATCCAGCTATTTTGAAAGTAAGATAAGATTTAAGTGCTCTTGTAACTGCTGTATTATCCTGGCAGAAGGTTCAAAACAGAGAGAGAGAGTGAGGGAGAGAGAGGGAAAGAGAGATCGAACTTATAGACTGCATTAGTCTTGCATGTCAAACTTATACACAGCAGTGGTTAGAAGACACTGCACACACCCACAAACTCATACCCCAAAAGCATACACTGTGTGTGTACATGCATGTGTGAGTTAAAATGATGTCAGAGCTTGGTTATGGAAACAGAGGAGCCTTCTGTCTACATGAATAATGCATCTCCAGCTGCACACACACACACTCACTCACTCACTCACTCACTCACTCACTCACTCACTCACTCACTCACTCACTCACTCACTCACACACACACACACACACTCACTCACAGACAGAAGCAGGTACTTAAAAGAAGGAAAAGGGTACCAGCAGTCAAGGAGACAGAAGCAGGTTACATAGACAGGTTACATTGAGGCATGTAGTCATGGAAACAACAGTCATAAAGACAGGCAGAGACAGCAGTGGCACGGTCAGAAGGACAGGAACCATTGAGAATATAGCCAGCAGCAGATAGAAGTGTACAGAAATAGAAAGGACACATGGAGGAGAGAACACTCCATCTCTATCTACACAGCTCTGAATGTCAAGCTCTACTGAACATGCTCCGTAGCCATGGAGACAGGAGCAGACCCTCGCACAGACTGACAGAGGCTGCATCTTAACAGTCTAAAGTGGCTTCCTCTCCACGTCATCTGCTTTGGTCTGAAATCACAGGATTGGTGAAAGCAATATGGTGGACGACTATTTAGCATTTGCTATGACCTCTTCAGTTCTTTTAGATTCATGCAGATGGAGGCAAGGAGATGAGAATAGAGGTTGGTAGTCAGGTGTCATTAGCTTGGCTCTGTTTCATGCTTAAATACGCTCCCTTGTGTCGATTTGTGTCCATGAGCTCCTCAGGGATGGGGCTAGAGTACTGTAGTAGGGGAAGTGAGTCTAAATGGCGTTGAACGTGCAACACAGGGGAAATGACTGGTACACAATGCATTAGTTTTGAGGATGGCTCAGCATTGGGGATTTGTATGAGTGGTCGGCTGTGTTTCAGAGCTGCAAGGAGTTTTCGTTAGCTCTGTCTCTCTCACGCTGCAGAACCGGCCAGAGTGCATCACACACACATACACAAACACACACACGTTTGTTTTACTATCCTTGTGGGGACCAAACAATTGGCCCCCATTCAAAATCCTATTTTCCGTAACCACTAACCCTAGCCCTTAACCTCATCCTTAACCTAACCATAACCCTTAACTTAACTGTAACCCTAAACCTGACCCCTAAGCCTAAAATAGCCTTATTCCTTGTGGGGACCGGCGAAATGTCCCCACTTGACCAAATATTTGTTTTACTGTCCTTGTGAGGACATCTGGTCCCCACAAGGATAGTAAAACCAAAAACACACCACATCACACACCACATCACATATCACATACACACCACATGCACACCACATCACACACCACATCACACACCTCGTGCACACCACATCACACACCACATGCACACCACATTACACACCACATCACATCACACACCACATACACATCACATGCACACCACATGCACAGTGATCAGTTGACAGTCTTCCACTCTTTTTCTTGCCCCTCTCACAGCTCTCTCTCTTTCTGTCTTCGTCTCTCATTTTCATTCTTTCTCTACTCCTTTGTTTTTCCGTTTTTACCCTTTCTCTGTCAACCTTTTTTCCTCCTCTCTTTCCATCTCTCTTCTCTCCTGTTTTCTTTCTCCCCTCCCTCCCCTCTCCCTTGCATATTCTCTCGTTCTCTTTTTCTCACTCCCTCTTTCTCTTCATCATTCTAGCCCTCTCCCTCTATCTCTCTCCTTCCTCTCAACCATACCCATTTCCTCTCTGCCTCAATCCCAGATAATTCCTTCTGTCTCAATCCCAGATAATTCCTTCTGTCTCAATCCCAGATAAATCCCTCTCTGAGAGACTAATATTGCAGCAGGCGAGAGCGAAAGAGAGATTACACTGAGCAGGCGCAGTGCTACAGTACATCATCTCTGCACACACCTCGCACACACTACACACACATGTTCATATTAACATGCACACGTCACATATACACACATACAATGCAAATATTTACGAAGTTATACAGTAGTACACATGTATGCTTGAGTACACACTCACACACACACTTTAATTTCCCAGCTTTTTAACCTCTGCTCTCTGACCTACAGGGTGATGTCTGATTGTCCACTGGGGGGCGGCTGTCCTCTCTGTCACCAGCTCACCCTCTGAGGCTTATGGGATAGGACGCCCCCCACCCAACCCCTTTGTAACCTCCCGACCTGTAACCCCAGTGACGATTGTGCCGAAGGCCGTGCCTGGCGATTGGAGCCTTGGTCCTGACATGGGCAGCCCCGGCTGTGAGGTGGGTTTTGATTTTGCAGTTTGTACCCTCCCAGCTGTGTGTATGAATTGTGTAATGCTGATCTTCTGATCTGCTATTAACCATTCCGATCCGCTAATTACCTTGTATACACAAATAAAAGACAAGTTGGTAATTACACCGTAATAACATATAGATTACTTGGTTGTTTCTTTGGGATTCATTCAAACAAAGCTTTTCTGTTCAACTATCATTGTCCTCCAACATCTCCCATATAAATCTCTTCTTCTTTATCCAGGTGAGTCCGGCAGGGCCTGTGGAGCCCGTGCTGGAGGCCTTGTGTCCAGAGTGTGGTCAGATCCACCGGGCCTGGGAGAACCACCTCTATAACTACCGCCTGGAGGTGGACGATGACCTGGTGTGCCACATCTGTCTGCAGCCCCTGGTCCAGCCCCTAGACACACCTTGCGGACACACCTTCTGTGTCCGCTGCCTCCGCAGCTTCCTCCAGGAGCGGGACTTCTGCCCGCTGGACCGGGAGCGGCTACATCTGCAGGTGTGTAGGCGGAGCAGCATCCTGGTACACAAGCTGCTTGACAAGCTGTCTGTGTCCTGTCCCCTGGCCCCGGCCTGCAGCCTCAGCATGCCTCGCTGTGACCTGGAGGCTCACCTCAAACACAGGTAGAGTGGAGTCACACACACACACACACACACACACACACACACACACACACACACACACACACACACACACACACACACACACACACACACACACACACACACACACACACACACACACACAGCGGTAGAGTGGAGTCACACACACACACAGCGGTAGAGTGGAGTCAAACACACACACACACACAGCGGTAGAGTGGAGTCAAACACACACACAGCGGTAGAGTGGAGTCAAACACACACACATATACACAGCGGTAGAGTGGAGTCACACACACACACACACAGCGGTAGAGTGGAGTCACACACACACACAGCGGTAGAGTGGAGTCACACACACACACACACACACAGCGGTAGAGTGGAGTCACACACACACACACACACAGCGGTAGAGTGGAGTCACACACACACACACACACAGCGGTAGAGTGGAGTCACACACACACACACACAGCGGTAGAGTGGAGTCACACACACACACACACAGCGGTAGAGTGGAGTCACACACACACACACACAGCGGTAGAGTGGAGTCACACACACACACACACAGCGGTAGAGTGGAGTCACACACACACACACACAGCAGTAGAGTGGAGTCACACACACACACACACACACACACAGCGGTAGAGTGGAGTCACACACACACACACACAGCGGTAGAGTGGAGTCACACACACACACACACAGCGGTAGAGTGGAGTCACACTCACACACACAGCGGTAGAGTGGAGTCACACACGCAGCGGTAGAGTGGAGTCACACTCACACACACAGCGGTAGAGTGGAGTCACACACACAGCGGTAGAGTGGAGTCACACACACAGCGGTAGAGTGGAGTCACACACACAGCGGTAGAGTGGAGTCACACACACAGCGGTAGAGTGGAGTGACACACACAGCGGTAGAGTGGAGTCACACACACAGCGGTAGAGTGGAGTCACACACACAGCGGTAGAGTGGAGTCACACACACAGCGGTAGAGTGGAGTCACACACACAGCGGTAGAGTGGAGTCACGCACGTGCACACACACCTCACAATGTGAGTGCATATGTGACGGTTGGGAGCTCAGCAGGCTAGTGGTCGCTGTGAGGAAACTGTACATCAACTATATCTGAAGTGAGAGAGATCTGTAGTGTAAAGTACTAATTTCGGTTGTAGGATCTGGTCTCTAAGCTGGGATGTCTTGATGCTGACATTTGTAGTGTTAAAAACAGTAAATAGGACAGACATTGCAGTTACTATGTAGAGATGATTCGACAGTTGAAGTCAGAATTTGATATAAACTTGTTTTAATGACTCCAACCTAAGTGTTTCAACCACTCCACAAATGTCTTGTTAACTAACTATAGTTTTGGCAAGTCGGTTAGGACATCTACTTTGTGCATGACAAGTAATTTTTCAAAAAATTATTTACAGACAGATTATTTGACTTATAATTAACTGTATCACAATTCCAGTGTGTCAGAAGTTGACATACACTATTATGCTGAGCAGACCGGACACGTCGCGTGCGCGAGCATCGCAAGATAAATGTAGAAATCCATGTTATTCAATTATTGCGCCAACAAGCGTCTGCGATGCCAAGAGCTAAAATAGAACTCCTTTCTATTTCTGACGCAGATCGCGCTGCAAGTCCTGCCTCTCCCATCTCCTCATTGGTTTATAGAAGCAGGTACCCACGTGCCATCTCCTCATTGGTTATACCCACATGGGTGATTGAAAGACGAAATGTTTTGCCGGTTGTTGTGGTAAAAGTGTAGATGCCAATCACCATTTAAGTTCAAAGATGAAAAAGCCTGGAAGGTGGAGAGATGACTAGAAACAATTCGGTTGACAGTTTTATGTGGGGATTAATTGTCGGAGTAGAGGACCTTGTGCATTTCAGGTAAAATAACTCAATGTTTATATCCCAGGACAAATTAGCTAGTAACAGCAAGCTAGCTAAATAGGACAAATTAACTAGCAAGTGCAAGTTAACAAGCTAAATTGCCATACATGTTTAATGTATGTCCCCAAATGAATGTAATCGGTTCAGAGTTTGTTTTGATATTTTAACCTGTGTGTCGTGATTGCGTTTGGTGTGGGGGGACAAAATAAATGTATGTACGATGGCGCGCAGCCGGTTTGGGTTCTGTGTAAGTTGACAGTGCCTTTAAACAGCTTGGAAAATTCCAGAAAATTATGTCATGGCTTTAGAAGCTTCTGATAGGCTAATTGACATCATTTGAGTCAATTGGAGGTGTACCTGTGGATATATTTCAAGGCCTACCTTCAAACTCAGTGCCTCTTTGCTTGACATCATGGGAAAATCAAAAGAAATCAGCCAAGACCTCAGAAAAACAATTGTAGACCTCCACAAGTCTGGTTCATCCTTGGGAGCAATTTCCAAATATATATACACATATATATATATATATATATATATATATATATATATATACCCTATGGGACCACACAGCCGTCATACCGCTCAGGAAGGAGACGCGTTCTGTCTCCTAGAGATAAACGTACTTTTGTGCGAAAAGTGCATATCAATCCCAGAACAGCAGCAAAATACCTTGTGAAGATGCTGGAGGAAACAGGTACAAAAGTATCTATATCCACAGTAAAAACGATTCCTATGTCGACCTAACCTGAAAGGTCGCTCAGCAAGGAAGAAGCCACTGCTCCAAAACTGCCATAAAAAAAGCCAGACTACGTTTTGCAACTGCACATGGGGACAAAGATCGTACTTTTTGGAGAAATGTCCTCTGGTCTGATGAAACAAAAATAGATCTGTTTGGCCATAATGACCATCGTTATGTTTGGAGGAAAAAGGGGGAGGCTTGCAAGCCGAAGAACGCTATCCCAACCGTGAAGCACGGGGATGGCAGCATCATGTTGTGGGGGTGCTTTCCTACAGGAGGGACTGGTGCACTTCACAAAATAGATGGCATCATGAGGGAGGAAAATAATGTGGATATATTGAAGCAACATCTCAAGACATCAAGTTAAAGCTTGGTTGCAAATGGGTCTTCCAAATGGGTCTTCCAAATGGACAATGACCCAAAGAATACTTCCTAAGTTGTGGCAAAATGGTTTGAGGACAACAAAGTCAAGGTATTGGAGTGGCAGTCACAAAGCCCTGACCTCAATCCTATAGAAAATGTGTGGGCAGAACTGAAAAAGTGTGTGCGAGCAAGGAGGTCTACGAACCTGACTCAGTTGCACCAGCTCTGTGTAACGGCTGTTGGAAGAAGTGGACCAAAGCGCAGCGTGGTAAGTGTTCATGATTTATTGATAGAACTGAACACTGAATAACAACAAAGAGAACAAACGAAACAGTTCTGTCTGGTGCAGACACACAAACAAAAAACAACTACCCACAAAACACAGGTGGGAAAAGGCTACCTAAGTATGGTTCTCAATCAGAGACAACGATAGACAGCTGCCTCTGATTGAGAACCACACCCGGCCAAACACACAGAAATAGAAAACATAGAATGCCCACCCGAACTCATGCCCTGACCAAACCAAAATAGAGACATAAAAAGGATCTCTAAGGTCAGGGTGTGACACTCTGTCAGGAGGAATGGGCCAAAATTCACCCGACATTTTGTGGGAAGCTTGTGGAAGGCTACCTGAAACATTTGAGCCAAGTTAAACAATTTAAAGGCAATGCTATCAAATACTAATTGAGTGTATGTAAACTTCTGACCCACTGGGAATGTGATGAAAGAAATAAAAGCTGAAAGCAATATTTTTTTCTCCTATTATTCTGACATTTCACATTCTTAAAATAAAGTGGTGATCCTAACTGGCCTAAGACAGGGAATTGTTACTAGGATTAAATGTCAGGAATTGTGAAAAACTGAGTTTAAATGTATTTGGCTAAGGTGTATGTAAACTTCAGACTTCAACTGTATCTGAAGCTTATTGCTTGGTTTCTATAGCTAGCTTGAGTGCTAGCCTTCCATCTTCAGCCAACTTGTTTGTTGTCCTGACTCCTGCTGAATTTGTATTTATAAAGGATCCTGGGGTCCTTTATAATTTAAAAAACATTACAATACATTCAGAACAGATTTCACAACACACTGTGTGCCCTCGGGCCCCTACTCCACTACCACATATCTACAACACAAAATACATGAGTATGTGTGTGTATAGTGTGTATGTTATCATGTGTCTGCATGCATGTGTCTGTACCTATGTTTGTGTTGCTTCACAGTCCCCGCTGTTCCATAAGGTATATTTTTATCTGTTTTTTAATTCTGATTCTACTGTTTGCATTAGTTACTTGATGTGGAATAGAGTTCCATGTAGTCATTGATCCCTGTAGTACTGTGCACCTCCCATTGTCTGTTCTGGACTTGGGGACTGTGAAGAGACCTCTGGTGGAATGTCTTGTGGGGTATGCAGGTCTGTCTGAGCTGTGTGCTAGTCATTTAAACAGACAGCTCGGTGCTTTCAACATGTCAATACCTCTCACAAATACAAGTAGTGATGAAGTCAATCTCTCCTCCACTTTGAGCCAGGAGAGATTGACATGCATATTATGAATGTTATCTCTCTGTCCAAGGGCCAGCCGTGCTGCCCTATTCTGAGTCAATTGCAATTCCTAAGTCCCTCTTTGTGGCACCAGACCACACGACTGAACAGTAGTCCCGGTGCGACAAAACTAGAACCTGTAGGACCTGTCTTGTTGATAGTGTCGTTCAGAAGGTAGAGCAGCGCTTTATTATGGACCGACATCTCCCCATCTTATCTACTGTCGCATCAACAATGTTTTGACCATGACAGTTTACATTTCAGGGTTACTCCAAGACGTTTAGTCACCTCAACGTGATCAATTTCCACATTATTCATTACAAGATTTAGTTGAGGTTTGGGGTTTAGGGTATGATTTGTCCAAAATACAATACTTTTAGTTTTTTAAATATTTAGGACTAACGTATTCCTTGCCACCCATTCTGAAACTAACTGCAGCTCTTTGTTAAGTGTTACAGTCATTTCAGTCGCTGTAGTAGCTGACATGTATAGTGTTGAGTCATCCTAATACATGGACACACTGGCTTGCACTGCTCTACCCTGCACTGCTCTACCCTGCACTGCTCTACCCTGCACTGCTCTACCCTGCTCTACCCTGCTCTACCCTGCTCTACCCTGCCCTGCACTGCTCTACCCTGCACTGCTCTACCCTGCACTGCTCTACCCTGCACTGCTCTACCCTGCTCTACCCTGCACTGCTCTACCCTGCTCTACCCTGCACTGCTCTACCCTGCCCTCCTCTACCCTGCCCTCCTCTACCCTGCTCCGCCCTGCCCTCCTCTACCCTGCCCTGCTCTGCCCTGCCCTCCTCTACCCTGCCCTGCTCTGCCCTGCCCTCCTCTACCCTGCCCTGCTCTGCCCTGCCCTCCTCTACCCTGCCCTGCTCTGCCCTGCCCTCCTCTACCCTGCCCTGCCCTGCTCTGCCCTGCCCTCCTCTACCCTGCCCTCCTCTACCCTGCCCTGCTCTGCTCTGCCCTGCCCTCCTCTACCCTGCCCTGTTCTGCCCTGCCCTCCTCTACCCTGCCCTGCCCTGCGCTGCTCTGCTCTGCCCTGCCCTGCTCTGCCCTGCCCTCCTCTACCCTGCCCTGCTCTGCCCTGCCCTCCTCTACCCTGCCCTGCTCTGCCCTGCCCGCCTCTACCCTACTCTGCTCTGCCCTACCTTGCTCTGCTCTCTGCCCTACCCTACTCTGCTCTGTCCAGCCCTCCTCTACCCTGCTCTGCTCTGTCCAGCCTATGGCACAATGTCCACTAAAAGCACAATTCGAATCATTTTAAAGTGCATCCTCTCTTACTTCCTTCCTCCCTCAAAGTCATCACTGATCTGTCAAAATTGGATTGGTGAAACCAATGAGATGAAAACCTTTACCAACAACGTCAACTTGGTCAACAAACATTGCCATTAATTTTAATCGGTGATTGCCTCAATGAAGGAATGGAGGAAGGATACCTTTTAAAGTTTTTAAACAAAGTGTAAGACGCTAGATCGGAAAAATACAGGTTAAGACAACCTAATATTTCCATGTGGCAGCGTTAGAAAATAAACTAAATCATTGGACCAGCGCCATTGCTAATTCTACAGGACGAGCATTAAACACGTGACCAGCCGTCTGGAAATCAGATAATACAGTGGTTGAAGATCATTTGAAAAACGTTTAAATTAATGACAGTAAAACAGTTATGCTATCATTCACTTCTAGACTGACAAGATGGTGTGAACAGACATGGTTGCCCTGTTCGTATCTCCTAGACAATTTTTCTTGTTGGGTATCACTTTGATTTGATTTTTGCCCACGGCGCTGAACATTTCTGCAAGGAATTATTACATTGCCTTTGGTACCTTCAACACTAGATATCCACTATACCTTCTCCTCACTAGGTATCCACTATACCTTCTCCTCACTAGGTATCCACTACACCTTCTCCTCACTAGGTATCCACTACACCTTCTCCTCACTAGGTATCCACTACACCTTCTCCTCACTAGGTATCCACTATACCTTCTCCTCACTAGGTATCCACTATACCTTCTCCTCACTAGGTATCCACTACACCTTCTCCTCACTAGGTATCCACTATACCTTCTCCTCACTAGGTATCCACTATACCTTCTCCTCACTAGGTATCCACTACACCTTCTCCTCACTAGGTATCCACTACACCTTCTCCTCACTAGGTATCCACTACACCTTCTCCTCACTAGGTATCCACTACACCTTCTCCTCACTAGGTATCCACTACACCTTCTCCTCAGCATATGGACAAGTATACAAAATTGCTTCCCACTGGGCAACCAGTTGAAGAAGGGTGTTTTATGTCTCACTCCAAGGGTCCCTAGATCTTTCTGAGGTGTCTATGCATGACTGGGCATTCTTTTCTCTGTTCTTTAAGCATCTATAGATTAAGGCCCAGGTCCATGTGGGTCATTCCCAATGCCCCAACCCTAAGACAGTAATTAAGCTAAGGATGGGATGAGATCATGAGAGACAGAGTTGGGTGTCTGTCAGCTTGGACATTTAATATTGTGTCACTAAAGCCGCCTTAAAGTCAGAGTCAGAGATTAGAACAGAAGACTGCCAGGGCACTTGGAACGTCCTTGAACTGGGTGGAATGTCTGATGATCTGATCCTTGATCCTTTAGGACTAGCTGTGGTTCTTCCTGCACAGCTTAAATCATAGCAGCTATAGGATGGACTGGTCAATGCCAGTGGTGGAAAAAGTAACCAACTATCATACTTATGTAAAAGTAAAGATACCTTAATAGAAAATGACTCAAGTAAAACTCACCCAGTAAAATTCTACTCGAGTATTCATCCTAATGTGTTTGTTTTTAAGCATTAAATGACCTGGTACAATAGTGCATTGATCAGTTTTTGCCCAAAGTCGACCACCACATCCCTCTCTCTGTGTCCAGGTGTCCGGGGACACAGTGTCAGCAGACCAGTTTAGAGGGACCACCATGTGATCCCGGGGAGGAGGGAGCCATGGTGACCAGCCCCTCCAAGTCCCCACGCTCCCTCCAGACGGAGACAGGCCTGCAGGAGGAGAGCTCCTCCTCGCCTCCCGGTGTCACCTCCACCGCCGGAAGCAGCATCCCCATGTGGACCGACGAGCCTGGATTGGACAACCCCGCCTTCGAGGAGAGCAATGAGGAGGACAGTGAGTAAACAACTGTGTGTGTGTGTCTGTGTGTCTGTGTGTCTGTGTGTGTGTGTGTATAACCTCTCTCTCTGTGTGTAGGTGTGGTAGGGTTGGAGTGTGTGGTACCCAGGGTAAAGCGACCCCTCAGTAACCCGTGCATCCACCTCCTCCGCACCGCCAGCCCTGCCTCCTCTGGGTGGGACAGCCCAGAGTCACCGCCCCTCTCTGCAGAAGAGGGTATGACATCACTTCCTCCATCTGACTTCCTGTCTCTAACCTTCCAATGTAATCATGTTGAATCTAAACATTCATGAATATAAGAGATTGATGTGCTTCCATGTCCCTGTGTATCTCCCAGGTAGTGTGAAGCTGCCGTCCCTTCCAGAGGGTGAGATCACCACCATCGAGGTCCACCGCTCCAACCCCTATGTTGAACTGGGCATCAGCATCGTCGGGGGCAACGAAACACCTCTCATCAACGTGGTGATCCAGGAAGTGTACCGTGATGGGGTCATTGCTCGAGATGGCAGGCTTCTGGCCGGGGACCAGATTTTACAGGTGAGGACCATGGATCCATCCTCACCTTTTCTCCTCTAATATTCCTCCAAAGCCAAGCTCCCTCCTCCTATGTCTCTCTCTTTCTCCCTCTCTGCAGGTCAACAGTGTAGACATCAGCAATGTGGGCCATACCTTTGCTCGCTCCACGTTGGCACGCCCCTGTGCCACACTGCAGCTCACTGTCCTAAGGGAGCGCCGCTGTGTCTCTCGCCCACCTCCCTCCACCACCCCCTCGGTGCCCCACGCCCCCTGTTCCACCCCAGAGGGTACTCCGTCCAGCCCTGCCAGCCTGAGGATCACCCTGCAGAAGCGGGACTCGTCGGAGCAGTTGGGCATCAAGCTGGTGCGGAGGACTGATGAGGAGGGGGTGTTTGTGTTAGACCTGCTGGACGGTGGCCTGGCTGCCAAGGACGGGAGGCTGTGTAGTAACGACCGCGTGCTGGCGGTCAACGAGCAGGACCTACGCCACGGCACGCCTGAACAGGCTGCTCAGATCATACAGGTAAGACTGCTAAGGGATTAACAGTGTTTCTGACCATCCTCTTGTGGATGGCTAACCCAACTCCCTTTTCCTGTCAACTACAGGCCAGCGGCGAAAGAGTCTATCTGCTGATTGGCCGTCCCAGCAAGCCTACCCTTCCCCCTCCATCAAGCTCCACCTCCAGCAGAGATCTGTACTGCCATGACCACTTCCTCCCCAACCACCACCACCATCACCACAGCTTCTCCCCCAACCCCAGCACCGTGCCCACCTGCGCCCACCTGGCCCGCTCCAGCACCCACAGAGTGAGTACACACCTGAGGGAGTGTGTGTGTCTGACTGTGTTTGTTCATATGTATCTGTTTATGCTGGAGGCCTCCCAATGTGTATTATACACTGTAGGACCTCTCTTAGTGTGTGTGTGTGTGTGTGTGTGTGTGTGTGTGTGTGTGTGTGTGTGTGTGTGTGTGTGTGTGTGTGTGTGTGTGTGTGTGTGTGTGTGTGTGTGTGTGTGTGTGTGTGTGTGTGTGTGTGTGTGTGTGTGTGTGTGTGTGTGTGTTGGTGTGTGTGTGTACAGTTGAAGTCGGAAGTTTACATACACCTTAAATACATTTAAATTCTGTTTTTCACAATTCCTGACATTTACTCCTAGTAACAATTCCCTGTCTAAGGTCAGTTAGGATCACCACTTTATTTTAAGAATGTGAAATGTCAGAATAATAGTAGAGAGAGTTATTTATTTCAGCTTTTATTTATTTCATCATATTCCCAGTGGGTCAGAAGTTTACATACACTGAATTAGTATTTGGTAGCATTGCCTTTTAAATTGTTTAACTTGGGTCAAACTTTTCAGGTAGCCTTCCACAAGCTTCCCACAATAAATTGGGTGAATTTTGGCCCATTCCTCCTGACAGGGCTGGTGTAACTGAGTCAGGTTTGTAGGCCTCCTTGCTCACACGTACTTTTTCAGTTCTGCCCACAAATTTTATTTAGGATTGAGGTCAGGGCTTTGTGATGGCCACTCCAGTACCTTGACTTTGTTGTCCTTAAGCAATTTTGCCACAATACTTTGGAAGTATGCTTGGGGTCATTGTCCATTTGGAAGACCCATTTGCAACCAAGCTTTAACTTTCTAACTGATGTCTTGAGATGTTGCTTCAATATATACACATAATTATCCTCCCTCATGATGCCATCTATTTTGTGAAGTGCACTAGTCCCTCCTGCAGCAAAGCAGCCCCACAACATAATGCTGCCACCCCCGTGCTTCACGGTTGGGATGGTGTTCTTTGGCTTTCAAGACTCCCCCTTTTTCCTCCAAACATAACGATGGTCATTATGGCCAAACAGTTCTATTTTTGTTTCATCAGACCAGAGGACATTTCCCCAAAAAGTACGATCTTTGTCCCCATGTGCAGTTGCAAACTGTAGTCTGGCTTTTTTATGGAGGTTTTGGAGCAGTGGCTTCCTCCTTGCTAAGCGGCCTTTCAGGTTATGTCGATGTAGGACTCGTTTTACTGTGGATATAGATACTTTTGTACCTGTTTCCTCCAGCATCTTCACAAGGTCCTTTGCTGATGTTCTGGGATTGATTTGCACTTTTCACACCAAAGTATGTTCATCTCTAGGAGACAGAACGCGTCTCCTTCCTGAGCAGTATGACGGCTGCGTGGTCACATGGTGTTTATACTTTTGTACTATTGTTTGTACAGATGAACGTGGTACCTTTAGGCATTTGGAAATTGCTCCTAAGGATGAACCAGACTTGTGGAGGTCTACAATTATTTTTCTGAGGTCTTGGCTGATTTCTTTTGATTTTCCCATGATGTCAAGCAAAGAGGCACTGAGTTTGAAGGTAGGTCTTGAAATACATCCACAGGTACACCTCCAACTGACTCAAATGATGTCAATTAGCCTATCAGAAGCTTCTAAAGCATTGACATAATTTTCTGGAATTTTCCAAGCTGTTTAAAGGCACAGTCAATTTAGTGTATGTAAACTTCTGACCCACTGGAATTGTGATACAGTGAATTATAAGTGAAATAATCTGGTCTGTAAACAATTGTTGGAAAAATGACTTGTGTCATGCACAAAGTAGATGTCCTAACCAACTTGCCAAAACTATAGTTTGTTAACAAGAAATTTGTGGAAAACGAGTTTTAATGACTCCAACCTAAGTGAATGTAAACTTCCGACTTCAACTGTATTTATATATGTGTGTGTGTGTGTGTGTGTGTGTGTAGGACCTGGCCCAGTGTGTGACCTGTAAGGAGAAACACATCACTGTGAAGAAGGAGACTCATGAGTCTCTGGGTATGACCGTGGCCGGGGGGCGGGGCAGCAAGAGTGGCGAGCTGCCCATCTTTGTGACCAGCGTCCAACCACATGGCTGCCTGTCACGGGTTGGACGAATCAAACAAGGTGAGCTGTGGGCTACATCACAGCCTGTTAGATTGTCGAGGCCAAGTTCTTATTTGGTTTGGCTCATTATCTGCCACAGCTACATTCTCAGGGGTCAGTGTTCTCTCTCAGGACTCTTTGTCCTTAAGTAACAATGTATTTCTCTCTGTCCCTCTCGCTCCTTCTATTTCTCCCTCTTTCTCTCTGTCTCTGTACTCTTTCGGTTCTTCACTCTGCATCACCAACTTCTGTTTTCCTCTCTCTCTCATTCTCTCTGTCCCCTCCTCTCCTGCAGGTGACATCCTCCTGAGTATCAACGACCAGGACCTGACCTACCTGAGCCACAGCGAGGCGGTTGGCACCTTGAAGGCCAGTGCGGCGTCACCCTCCGTCCAGCTGAGGGCGCTGGAGGTCAGCATGGTGGAGGAGCCGGACCAGGACATGAGCCCCGAGGACCAGCTGCTGCCCACACACCACCACACACACGACTCAGACTTCGACTCCTCCTGGTCCCCCTCCTGGGTCCTGTGGCTCGGCCTGCCCAGGTAAACAGGAGATATAGAAGACATACCTCGTTGGGTTGGACTCACCTGGGGTGGTTGGGATGTTGGGAGTTTGAGTTTGAAAATATTGCTTTGATTAATTTAGTGTTTTCATATTAGTGTAGGTGAAGCAGAGGAGACAAGGAAAGGAAGCAAGTTGACTAGTGAGATCCACCCCATGATTCACCTGAAGTAATCTGCGGAGGATGTGTAGTCGGAGCGTTTGTGTTGATCTTGATTCGAGTGTGTTCTGTGTTGGGATGTAAATGTCACACAGATCATGTATTATGTGTGTGTGTGTGTGTGTGTTGATGTGTGTGTGTTGACGTTAACGTGTGTGTGTGTTGACGTTGATGTGTGTGTTGACGTGTGTGTGTTGACATGTGTGTGTTGACGTGTGTGTGTGTGTTGACGTGTGTGTGTTGACGTGTGTGTTGTCCTGAACGCCGCTGTAAAAATCAACAGCTGTGGATTATCAACTGAGGGCCATGTGGTGACATCCCCAGTGTCTCTCCCCCATTCATCCTTCTGAGACTGGTACAGAGAGGACAGCCTCAAACTCACTCCTCCCTTTATCTATCGCTCTCTCCTTTTGTTCTGCTTGTTCTCCCTCTCTGAATCTCCCTTCCTCCAACTCTCTTTTCCTCCCCACCTCGGTCTTTCTCCTTTCACCCTTTCTCTTGCCCTTACTTCCCTCTCTCTCTAAACCTGGCCGCTCCCTCTCTCTCTAAACCTGGCCCCTCCCTCCCTCTCTCTCTAAACCTGGCCCCTCCCTCCCTCCCTCTCTCTCTTAACCTGGCCCCTCCCTCTCTCTCTTAACCTGGCCCCTCCCTCTCTCACGAAACCTGGCCCCTCCCTCTCTCACTAAACCTGGCCCCTCCCTCTCTCTCTAAACCTGGCCCCTCCCTCTCTCACTAAACCTGGCCCCTCCCTCTCTCACTAAACCTGGCCCCTCCCTCTCTCTCTAAACCTGGCCCCTCCCTCTCTCACTAAACCTGTCCCTTCCCTCTCTCACTGAACCTGGCCCCTCCCTCTCTCTCTAAACCTGGCCCCTCCCTCTCTCTCTAAACCTGGCCCCTCCCTCTCTCTCTAAACCTGGCCCCTCCCTCTCTCTCTAAACCTGGCCCCTCCCTCCCTCTCTCTCTAAACCTGGCCCCTCCCTCCCTCTCTCTCTAAACCTGGCCCCTCCCTCTCTCTCTAAACCTGGCCACTCCCTCCCTCTCTCTCTAAACCTGGACCCTCCCTCTCTCTCTAAACCTGGACCCTCCCTCTCTCTCTAAACCTGGCCCCTCCCTCCCTCGCTCTCTAAACCTGGCCCCTCCCTCCCTCTCTCTCTAAACCTGGCCCCTCCCTCCCTCTCTCTCTAAACCTGGCCCCTCCCTCCCTCTCTCTCTAAACCTGGCCCTCTCCCTCTCTATCTCTAAACCTGGCCCCTCCCTCTGCCTCTCAACCTGGCCCCTCCCTCTCAACCTGGCCCCTCCCTCTCAACCTGGCCCCTCCCTCTCTCTCTCTAAACCTGGCCCCTCCCTCTCTCTCTAAACCTGGCCCCTCCCTCTCTCACTAAACCTGGCCCCTCCCTCCCTCTCTCTCTAAACCTGGCCCCTCCCTCTCTCTCTCTCTAAACCTGGCCCCTCCCCTCTCTCTCTCTAAACCTGGCCCTCTCACTCTCAACCTGGCCCCTCCCACTGCCTCTCAACCTGGCCCCTCCCTCTCAACCTGGCCCCTCCCTCTGCTTATAAACCTGGCCCCTCCCGCTCCCTCTAAGCCTGGCCCCTCCCTCTCCCTCTAAACCTGGCTCCTCCGTCTCCATCTCCCCCTTCTTCTGTCTCCCTCACTAAAACACTGACTCATTCTTTCCATCCATTTATCTCAGCTTCCTTCACAGTAGCCATGAGATTGTTCTGCGTAGAAGTCACCCTGGGAGCTGGGGCTTCAGCATCGTTGGGGGATACGAGGAAAACCATAGCAACCAGGCATTCTTCATCAAGACCATTGTCCTTGGAACGCCTGCATACTATGATGGCCGCCTCAAGTAAGCCATCATTCATGTTGTTGGCATATGAACATAAAGACACATTTCCATTATTTGTAAGTTAACAGGCAATAAAGTATACCCACACACACACACACACACACACACAGTATATAAAACATTAAGGGCACCTGCTCTTTCCATTACAGACTTACCAGGTGAATGCTATGATCCCCTATTGTCACTTGTTAAATCCACTTCAATCAGTGTAGATGAAGGGGATGAGACAGGTTAAAGAAGTTTTTTTAAGCCTTGAGACAATTGAAACATTGAATGCACACATACACAATCCGAGGGTGAACGGGAAAGACCATTGAAGTGCCTTTGAATGGGGTATGGTAGTAGGTGCTAGGCACACCTGTTTGTATCAAGAGTTGCAAAGCTGCTGGGTTTTTCAGGCTCAACAGTTGCCCGTGTGTATCAAGAATGGTCCACCATCCAAAGGACATCCCGCCAACTTGACACAACTGTGGGAAACATGGGCCAGCATCCCTGTGAAATGCTTGACACCTTGTAGAGTCCATTCCCCTGATGAATTGAGGCTGTTCTGAGGGTAAAGGGTGGGGTGCAACTCAATATTAGGAAGGAGTTCTTAATGTTGGGCATAGTCAGTGTATATGGTCCATCCATATTGATGTTCCCCTCTGTGTCCCCTTCTGTACCCTAGGTGTGGGGACATGATAGTGGCGGTTAACGGGCTGTCTACGGCTGGTATGAGCCACTCAGCCCTGGTACCCATGCTGAAGGAGCAGCGTAGCAGAGTGGCTCTCACCGTGGTCTCCTGGCCTGGCAGCCTGGCATAGAACTGGGTCAAACTGCACTGGACTGCGTCATGCCATGCTGATATTACTCTAGACTGTATCTAACCAGGACCAAATCATGCTAGACTGCATCGAACCCAAGCTATGGTGCCAAATCATGCCATACTGAAATTGCTCTGGATCTAACCTACTATAACCTGGGACAAATCACATGGACTTCATCAAACCAGGCTAGAGTGAACCTGGCCCTCCTAGGCCAAATCCCTCGATACTAGGCTGGACTGTGCCAGCCCCACACCACACTGCACTCACACATACTGATGTGTTCATACAGATGTAGGATCTTAATTTGATCACCCTGTTGTAGGACATTTCAAACTTGTAATGTATGAGGTTTAAAAAGGTCCACTTTAAAATTCCAGACTTCATTTTTCCTTATGAAAAATATATCAAAACGCTACAAAAATGTCCATTCTTTATAATCAACATTTCCTGCTGTAGCAAACTGGCTGAAATGAAGAAGCTATATCTGTATGGTCATGGTACCGGTCTTCACTCCCACACAGAGAGAGTGGGACTGTATGTTAGAGGACAGGATATCATCTCTGTTTCTCTTCACTGGACTCCAGTAGTAGATACCAGGGGCATATTCACGTGGCCGCAACGTTACAGAACGTTTCCGATAGAAATTCCCTGCATAGAACAGGATTCTCTGCCATGTAGAATAATGAAATAGATCAGCTTTAGGCCATGTATTTCTGTCATTATAAAACGCTTCTAGGGTTATGTTCAGGAGGAGAAATCATTTTGAAACAAGTTCAGGTAACACCCCTTTCCAAAAAAATATAAAAAACATTCACCCAGTCGCTCCTACTGAATACAACCCAACTGAATAAACCCAGGCCTTACCAAATACCTGCCACGCCCTGGAGGCCCGACCCGCCCCCCTGGACACAGCCTTAGGCCTCATCGACCCAGCCGTCAGCTTGCTGGGGTTTTATACGTGTGTGAATGTGTGTTCTGCGGTTTAATAAAGACTTCCCACAGAGCGCATGAGTCAGTTCTCTTACCTAGAAGTCCATCCACTGTGCTTGTGTGTGTCTGCCACCTCTGCCTGGCCCCACACCTTCATAGTGAAAGAGGAAAACATGTCTTTGGCACGCTAGTTTACTGGAGTCAGTTCAGCACCTGGATGCATTTATATTTTAGCAGACACAACTTACAGGAGCAATTTGGGTTAAGAGCCTTGCTCAGGGGCTCAAACCGATTTTTCAAGTAGTTGGCTCAGGGTTTCAAACCAGCAACCTTTCGGTTACTGGCCCAACACTTTTAACCACTAGGCTCCCTGCCGTGTGTGTTCAGTCAGTTCAGTTGGTGTCTTGTGGGCACTGAGAAGAGCATGCGAGAGTTGATATATTTGGAGCACACAGACCTCTTGGCTATTTTAAGTGCCATTTCTTCTTCAAGATCCCCCCTCCCCTGGATGAAAGGAACAGACTTTAGAACACGATATGAAAGTGCCGATATTGGAGGCACTTAGCAAATGCCCCTCAACCGAATGTTATTGCTAAACATGTTGCATTACACAACCATTAACATCAGACACAAATCCAGACCTGCAGTAATGAGGATGTATTTGATACATAACTGAAAGAGTCGGCTTCTGAAAACAAATTGAACAAAAAGACTTCACACAGCGCAAAGTATAGGTTCCTCTTCCACAGGTTTCAGAACACCCCCGTGGTTCTGATGGACCAGTCCATATCAGGGCATGGGTGTTACATGGTGTAGGAGCTAGTGTTACGGAGTTGGGCAGCCAGTCTGCTGGTCTCAGACCGTGTGGACACAGTCCCGGACTCCAACTGAGTCTGATGGGACGACTTAAGACTGTTGTGTCTATATTTGCTCTGATCTTAACTTTTTTTTTTTACACATGTTTCTGCCATCATTTCCCATGACTGAAAAGAGCTTCTGGACATCAGAACAGCTATCACTAACCGACTCATTGAAGTAGAAGTCCTCGTCCAAATAGAGGCGGCGATTGGTATCGATTCCAGGCCCTAATCCCCAACACTCATAGAAGGGGAATCCTGCCCTATAGAGGCCGGTGTGAGAGCACCCTGGTAAGACTATGTCGGCGAATTAATTTAAAAAAATCACCTCTACCCTCTTACCTATTGCCTAATGTGCAATCGTTGGAAAATAAACTGGATGAGCTCCGTTTGAGACTATCCTATCAACGGGACATTAAGAATGAATATACTATGGTTCTCAGAGTCATGGTTAAACAAGGACATGAATAATAGAAATGTAGCAGGGTTTTTCTATGCATCAGCAGGACAGAACAGCAGAGTCCGGTGAGATCAAGGGTGGTGGTGTGTTTAACAGCTGCTGCGCAATCTCTAATATTAAGGAAGTCTCAGGATTCTGCCCACTTGAGTTAGAATACCTCAAACTGTCCATTTACCACTACAAACCAAACGCTGGCACTAAGACGGCACTCAACGAGTTGCATAGGGCCACAAGCAAACAAGAAAATGCTCATCTAGGAAGCTCTCCTAGTTACCGGTGATTTTGATAAAGGGAAACTCAAATCTGTTTTACCTCATTTCTACCAGCAGTTCAGTTGTGTGACTAAAGGGATAAAAACTTTAGAGCACCTTGACTCCACACAGAGATGCATACAAAGCTCTCCCCCGCCCTCCATTTGGAAAATCGGACCATAATTCTATCCTCCCGATTCCTGCTTACAAGCAAAAACTTAAAGGTTGTACCAGTGACGCGTTCAATAAGGAAGTGGTCCGATGAAGCGGATGCTAAAAGGTACAGGACGGATTTTCCCTTCCCTCCTGAGCCCCGACTGGAATATGTTCCGGGTTTCATCCAACGGCATTGGGGAGTTTACCACATCAGTCATCAGATTCATCAATAAGGGAATCGACAACGCTTTCCAACAGTGACCATATAGGTAGTGTCTTCAGAAAGTGTTCCTACCCCTTGACTTACAGCCTGAATTCCAAATGATTTAAATAGATCCCATGTCCATCTACACACAATGACAAAGGGAACACATATTTAGTGATTTAAATAGAACCCATGTCCATCTACACACAATGACAAAGGGAACACATATTTAGTGATTTAAATAGATCCCATGTCCATCTACACACAATGACAAAGGGAACACATATTTAGTGATTTAAATAGATCCCATGTCCATCTACACACAATGACAAAGGGAACACATATTTAGTGATTTAAATAGAACCCATGTCCATCTACACACAATGACAAAGGGAACACATATTTAGTGATTTAAATAGATCCCATGTCCATCTACACACAATGATAAAGGGAACACATATTTAGTGATTTAAATAGATCCCATGTCCATCTACACACAATGACAAAGGGAACACATATTTAGTGATTTAAATAGATCCCATGTCCATCTACACACAATGACAAAGGGAACACATATTTAGTGATTTAAATAGATCCCATGTCCATCTACACACAATGACAAAGGGAACACATATTTAGTGATTTAAATAGATCCCATGTCCATCTACACACAATGACAAAGGGAACACATATTTAGTGATTTAAATAGATCCCATGTCCATCTACACACAATGACAAAGGGAACACATATTTAGTGATTTAAATAGATCCCATGTCCATCTACACACAATGACAAAGGGAACACATATTTAGTGATTTAAATAGATCCCATGTCCATCTACACACAATGACAAAGGGAACACATATTTAGTGATTTAAATAGATCCCATGTCCATCTACACACAATGACAAAGGGAACACATATTTAGTGATTTAAATAGATCCCATGCCCATCTACACACCAATGACAAAGGGAACACATATTTAGACAATTCAGCAAATATATTGAAAATTAAATACAGACATCTAATTTACTTAAGTATTCACACCTGAGTCAATACTTTGTAGAACCACCTTTGGCAGCAATTACAGCTGTGAGTCCTTCTGGGTAAATATTTTTTTATTTTTATTTTACCCCCTTTTTTCTCCCCAATTTCGTGGTATCCAATTGTTAGTAGCTACTATCTTGTCTCATCGCTACAACTCCCGTATGGGCGAGGGAGAGACGAAGGTTGAAAGTCATGCGTCCTCCGATACACAACCCAACCAAGCCGCACTGCTTCTTAACACAACGCGCATCCAACCCGGAAGCCAGCCGCACCAATGTGTCAGAGGAAACACCGTGCACCTGGCGACCTTAGTTAGCGCGCACTGCGCCCGGCCCGTCACAGGAGTCACTGGTGCGCGATGAGACAAGGATATCCCTACCGGCCAAACCCTCCCTAACCTGGATGACGCTAGGCCAATTGTGCACCCCACGGACCTCCCGTTTCTGGGTAAATCTAAGAGCTTTCCACACCTTTTCCAATTGGTTGTTGATCATTGCTAGACAACCATTTTCAGGTCTAACTCTTGCCACTCTTCAAGTAAACACTAACTTGGCCACTCAGGAACAGTCACTGTGTTCTTGGGTAAGGAACGCCAGTAGATTCAGCTTTGGGTTTTTAGGTTATTGTCCTGCTGAAAGGTGAATTCATATCCCTGTGTTTGGTGGAAAGCAGGCTGAACCAGGTTTTCCTCTAGGATTTTTCCTGTGCTGAGCTCCATTTTTTAAAATTATATCCTGAAAACTCTCCAGTCCTTAACCACTACACACATACCCAGAACATGATTCAGCCACCACTATGTTTAAAAATATGGAGAGTGGTACTCTGTAATTTGTTGTACTTGCCCCAAACATAACTTGGGACAAAAATTAACAAATTCTCTTACAGACCCAAAAGTTACACCTATGAGAAAGGGTCAGAGCTCAGGCGGATGTGGTAGAACCTAAATACCCTCGTAGAGGCCTGTGTGTGTGTCATCTTCACTAAAAGGGCAGCAGATGTGCGTGTTTAATCTTGTGCAGCAGGACCCATGTTTGTCATTTTCCGATATGGCTGTCACTTTTCCTTCACCCACTCAAAACCTGTAGAGTGGAAGTGTCACAGTGAGTTAGGTTACTACTCAAGTCCAATCAGTAACATTTCTGGTTCAAACACATTCAGAACTAAACCCTAGCCTCGGAGCCAACCCGCTGCTTTTCTTTAGCCAACTGGTTGTCTTGACAAATGGCTTGGAAAGGCAACAATGTAGTATTGTAGAAAGATCAGCCATCCAGCCTCAAACAAACCAGTCATTGACAGTGAAGTGAACCATTGCCCTTTAGGATAGTGAAACTTCACACTCACATGTATGGCTTCTCTCCACTGTGGCTCAGCCCGTGTCTAGTGACCCGGTAGCAGATCCAGAAGCTCATCACAGTTTAAGTGAGAAGGGTTTCTATGGAAGAGAAACATCAACATCATGGATTCCTCTCTGTAACAAACACTATAATACCCATGTGTTTCTGACCCCCAGACACATTAACATTCATCTATCAGTAAAAAAACAACATAGGATGTCCAGTCTTTGATCTAACAGAAATGTGAATTTCAAGCCCAAGGAGCTAAGATCTGATCTCTTTGGGACCATCTGTTGAAAGAGGCTAAAGCTGGGCAGGACAGATATAAACACACCAAACCTGTGTGCTTACAAAGATGGGCATCTAATTTCCAAGATTTATTGAAGGTGGCTTCGCAGTTCACAAAATAACAAATACAACTTTTTTTGGACTCGTATCCTTTCCCCCATTTTAATTGTATAGGTGGTAAAGATGACAGTGTTTTGGTAAAGAACCACCTCTAATAAAAACCGAGAGCAGGTCATTTACCACACTACATGGATTGACACATCTGAGGATGATATATTATATTGGGCGATACCACTATTGGATAATACAGGGGTGTTTCAATTCACGCAATGGAAAGTTAACTAAATGGAAAGCAAATTTTGTCTTGGGAGCCTAATAAGTACTTTCATTATTTTGGAGAAATATTGATGTTAAATAAGTTAATATTGGACATCTGCTTTGTGATTTTATTCACTCATCACCCTACATTTGACATTGGTTCGTTCCTGTTTGGAGGAAGTTAGGAACAGTGAATCGATGCAAACAGCCTGATAGAGAAAGGACTCATCATGGATATAACCTGTCTTAGCATGGACATTGCCATTGAGGGCTTGCATGTTTCCACCATTTTAAAGTAGTCAACTGGGTGGGAATTCCTATGGGTTATAGCCTCAATGGTGCTGCCCATGCTGTCACACAGGCTATAACGCATATGTGTCAAACTCATTCCAAGGAGGACCATGTGTCTGCAGGTTTTTGCTCCACCCTTGTACTTGATTGAAGTCACTAATTAGTAAGACACTCCCCTCACCTTGTTGTTTAGGTCTTAATTATTATAGATGTATTTTTAAACTGCAGACACTCGGCCCTCCTTTCAACGAGTTTGACACCCCTGCTTTAATGGCACAGTCCTCTATCTATCTCTATGAACAGCCTATTCAGAGTTGTGACGAGGAGTGTCTGCAGGGGTTTCAAACTCATTCCATGGAAGGCCTAGTGTCTGTGAGTTTGGGGTTTTCCTTTCAATTAGTGTGTACACAGGCAGCCCAATTTTCACTAATTGGTATTTTGACCAATCGGATTAGCTCTGAAAAAGATCTGCTGTGATTGGTCAAAAGACCAATTAGTGGAAAAGTATCAGAATTGGGCTGCTTGACTGAACTCAGCCAAAATATCCTCTCTTGCAAATGGATGTGTTTGGGTTTGGTAAATTGAGTAGACTAGCCAGCAGTTGTTGTGATTCAGGTCCTTGAACTTACCTTTCTCTGACTGATTGCAGGCTTTAATATTGTTATCCAGGCTCCTGACACCCTGCATCGCTATCTTCTGTCTGTGTGCATTTGTAGTATGAGTTAAGTGACTGTCTATCTCCAGTCATCAAACGCACATGGAAATTACAGCCTTAATCGTGGTCTTATCAACCAGCTCCATACTGGGATTTACAGTCAAAACCCAGTCTTCATTCTCCTACTCTCTCCCAATGTGATCCTCTTTAACCCACAAGACTGTGTTATGCAATTATGAAGACCGTTCAACCCACTCCCAATGATGACACTGCTCTTTACTTAGATTAACAATGTAATATGTTTCCACAAGGGTACTTAATTGTGAAAACAAAACATAACATCTTCAATACAATATGGTCTGTCCATTTCCTAAAGACTAGAGACCAACTACCATGCATGTTTCATTTTCCCATGATCTGGTGAGAAACCTTTGGCTGACTTCTCTGAATGAGGCCTATTAAGAACTCCAGGGCGTTACCTCTGCTCCCTCCCACGCTTCAGGTCACCCGCCACCGTTATCAACCTCTCCCTGTAAGGTCACACTGGCCCAATCCCTCCACTGACAGGATCAATAACCCTAGTTCTGTATATGACCATGGTCTTCACTGATAACCACTACTGACAAGTAGAGGGGGAAGAAAGACCCTATCTGTCCACCTATCCCCCAGAGAGATACAGTGTGCTCTGTGTTTGGCCTGGGATTTCCTAGCTCCATTGTCCACCCCCACCCCCAAACGAAAACACACACACATACCACACACTCCCCCCTCACATTACTGACACAAATACACCCTTCATTTACTCACTGGCAGGCCTTCAGCGGTTTTAATCCGACTCTAATCAGGCCAGAGACAAAGAAAAACAGAGAGAGAGGTGAAACAAGAAGGGTTGACAAGTGTGTGAGAACAACATGAACTCATGGAAACATTGTGGATAGAAAGAGAGAGACATAGTCTGATGTCTGTCGTTATTATCATCCCATACAGCTTCTGCTCTCCTCCCTCCACCAGTGGTGTGAGTGGTTAATGTGTGACACACAAGGTCGATATGGCTGCTCTGGGCTGCTGGCTGAGTTGACAGCCTCAATCTGTGTGTCGAACGTGTGTGATTAAGGAGCCCATAGTGATCCATGGCTTTTATCCACAAGTCCCGTTCCACACCACCCCTCCTTTCTCTCTCTCCTCCCTCTTTTCCTCTCAGACTGTTTACTTTTTCCTCCTTCAATCACTAACTTACATGAGTCAGCGCTCCAGATGAAGGCCCATTCTGTCTGTGAGAGCAGATTCACACAGTTTCATTATGTTTCCTTCTTTCGTACTCTTTCATATCCTTGTTCTGTCTGACGGTACAGATATCACTATGTTTAAAGGAAGCTCCATAGGTGAAACGGTAGGTGCCCAACAATATAGGCAGTTATCTAAGCACCCAGGCCTCAACGCAGTCTATACTGATCAATAACCAGGGATTTGGATGTCCGCTACTGATTGATCACATTGATTTTGGGTGTAACCCCAGATTGTATTCATTCAGCTTGTTGGACACTTGTTCCACCAGTTATCTTCTGCCTTTATGGAGACAGACAGGGATATCAGGGGCTGTAGGTTTGAGGTCTTTATGAGGGATAGTATCCCACCAATGGGAACACTAATAGGCTGCATTTACACAGGCAGACAAATTCATATATTTTGCCCAATTATGGGCAACAGATCTGATGGGTCAAAAGACCATTAGTGGAAAAAATATATAATTGGTCTGCCTTTATAAATGCAGCCAATTGGCTGCATTTTAAAAGAATCGGGGGAGAAATAGAGGCATTTTCAAAAATGCAACAACACAGGACATACCACAGAACTAGAATGTTATTCAGATACACAACTCATCAAGCATGACATTTCAATAAAGAAAGTGATACATTTTCATATACATTCACGATATGGCTCATTACCTAATAGCGTCAGTTCATGCTCTCTCTCCCAGCTGCTGCTACTATCTCAGTAAACTGGTCCTAATTGGAGTAAATATTGGGTAAAGAACTGAGGTAGGATGCGATAACATATGTCAGATACCCAGTCAGCCATTCAGGCTCTGCTGATTAAACAGCACAAGTCAAGATAGGACAGAGGTAGTCCCTCCTCCCTACACACACAAAGTACACAGTCAAACAGTACCACATGACACACACACACATAACAGGCATGGCTGCATGGTCACACCACCAGAAAAGAGATGTAACACTTGAAGAATGATGTACTTTACACTAAAGACTGAACACCAGCCTGCTGTGATTGTACTTGAAGGGCATTTAAGGGCTCACTGCTCTCAAATGCATCTAAATCTGATAGGACACAATCAACATTTACAGGGTATAGCTTTTTCAGATGTATTCTCAGTAGCAGTCTATGACCATTGACATTTGTATAGGAGCCCGGGCATTCAATCTGTACTATGAAACAATGATCAGATGTGTTCTCAGTAGCAGTCTATGACCATTGACATTTGTATAGGAGCCCGGGCATTCAATCTGTACTATGAAACAATGACAAATGTACTACATGGAATGCTATTCCACATCAAGTAACTCATACAAGTAAAATCTGATAAAAGCTAAATACACCTTCTGGAACAGCTGGGACCATGGAGACGTGTAGATATGTAGTATTAGAATAGCCTGAGGGCACACAATGCGCTGTGAAATGTATTGTAATGTTTTTAAATTGTATAAAGCCTTAATTTTGCTGGATCCCAGGAAGAGTAGCGAATGGGGATCCATAGTAATTAATAATCAGCTCCTAGAGGAAGGCACTTACCCTGGTGCACATTGCCACCTGCTGACCTGATTGGTGTACTAGCAGTTATTTCCAGGAAGTACAGTTAAGGCAGAGAAATGTACATTTTGAAAAAGTCTACCTTGAACATTGACATATTTGCAACACAACCAATCCATTTAAAAAAACATACACCCAGATGTTCTTTATTTTTTGACAATGGACAGCACTCACATTTTAAAGTGTCAAAACACTTCACATTAATGTCAACGCAAATGCAAATGTGGAGTGCCTGAAGTGGGTTGAGTAAAAGCTGTGCGTATACTTTGAGACTGCTGTGCTTGGAGTTCCCTTTGCCGGTGAAATAGAAATCGCAATTCACTTCCCTACGAATGATCAATGAAAGACAATCATTGAACCACAGCTGCAACCTAAGTCTCCCTGGACAGCACCTACATAACTCAAGGTATCACACAAGGGTCAGTTCTCCCCCCTGACCTGAAACATCTCCTTTTCCATTAGGTAGTTTTAGACACAGAAGTTACCAACATCCCTGCATGTTAGTGTACATAAGACTCAAGCTCACATAAATCTGTGCAGAAACAGTTTTATTTTGGTCAGCATAGTTATGCCATGAACTCATAGGGGATGGGCTCCAGCAGCTGGGGCTCATTGCCCTTGGTGCTGACAAAGCGGGCATCACGGGGAGCAGTGGGCTGCAGGGGGAGATGAGGAAAGGACAAATGCACAGATGAGATGCCACTACAAATACAAAATCATTAAATAAAGGTTAAATAAATAGCAATTTAGCAGGCTTTCATCCTAAGCGACTTAGTCATGTGTGCATACATTTATATGTGGGTACACAATTCAAAGGACTATCAGAAATGATGACATGGCTTGAATTACCATTACAGAATGCGTCAAAATATCAAACCATTCCACTAGATGTGTTGATGTCCTTTCTATATCTTCAATCTATCTGGAATGTTCAGTTACATAGAATAGTGACCAACAAGGCTGGTCCTAGAGAGCTATAGGATGTACAGCCTGTTAAAACACTACTGACGGCCCAGGTAAATGTGCTCTCCATACCTGCCGTTTCAGCTCCACCCAGGTGCCCTTCTGCTTGGCCTCCACTTTCCTCTTCTCGTTCTCCTTGACGCGCTGCAGGAAGCTGTCCCTGCTCTTAGAGTGCTTCACGTGCTCAATACGTACGTTGATCCTCTTGGCAAGGATCTTACCTCTACAGAGAGAAGGGGAGACGTTTTCAGCTTGGAAATAAATCAGGGATGTGGTCAGCACAACATACAAAAGGCTACTGGTCACAAGATGGATGTAAGCAGCGTAATTGAGACCCTGACTCATCAGAAAACATAACGCTTCCAAATGGTGAAAGACGTGTGGCCTGCAAATGTTTTTTTGTGTGTGTCTACTTCAACAACCCAAGTTCAAACATACGGTAGGTGCTTGGCCGGGATGCTGAAGTACAAATACTGTCCCCCACGTGAATGACCACTTAGGACATAGGACAGCCCGGGTGGCAAAGTGAAGGTGGGGTTTTGAGATAGGCAGCAATCATACTTCTGCAACATTAACCTTCCATTACAAAGATACCGGCAGGGCACATCAATTTCCTTTATGAAAGACCTAAAACATGACTAAGCTGGAAAGGAAACCGATGCTGACCAATCCACCATACATTGCCGTACTTACTTGACCTGCTTGTTGACAATGATGCCGACAGCATGTTGGGTTACGTTGTAGACTCTGCCCGTCTTACCGTGGTAGCACTTGTGAGGCATTCCCTTCTGGATGGTACCTGTACCCTGGAGAAGAGACATTCACAATCTTAAGAGTTGGGTTTTTGGTGAAGTCCAAAATATAACTAATTTAGTTACACTGCCGTCACTACCAATAGCCAGGTTTCCATCCAATTTGCAACTGATTTTCATGTGAATATTCAAAAACCTGCATCAGAGGTCTCTTTACAGTCCCCAAGTCCAGAACAGACTACGGGGAGGCGCATCTAGTACTACATGGAACTCTATTCCACGTCAAGTATCGCACGCAATACAATCTGAAAAAATATAACACACCATATGGTACAGCAGGGACACACCTACACAGACTTTGTGTTGTAGATATGTAGTAGAGTAGTGGCCTGAGGGCACACAATGCATTGTGAAATGTATTGTAATGTTTTTGAAATTCTATACAGCCTTAATTTTGCTGGAACTTGTGCTATGCCATGACCTGCAATTGAGGGGAATTTTGTGTTGTTGTGCTGGTCTCCAACAACCCAAGTTCAAACATACGGTAGATGCTTGGCCGGGGTGATAAAGTACAAATACTGTCCCCCACGTGAATGACCACTAAGGACAGCCCAGGTGGCAAAGTGAAAATGGGACTGTGTTTTTGGAGAAGATGTGTTTCCATCAAACTGACTGTTTTGATGACGTAGTGCACATAGCTTGCCGTTAAATTCCCATGTACCAAATGAAAAATACAAGTCAAATGTGTTTCCATTGCATTCTCAATATCACAAAACCTATTGCATTATATAGCAAATGTGACCACTATCTGTAACCAACAGCTCACAGATAGCCTACCTGAAACTATCTACACTATGAGATTATTATAGATTAAAGCGATGTCATTTGTATGTATTTGTCAAACGGCAGCCAAGCATCAATCATGTCACCTGAATAAGACCCTGGATAATTATTGGACAGAAGCATCAAGTTCATCACCTTGCACATTCACCACCCTGTGAAGTTAATCAAAAACATATTTATTCTGAGCCTAATAAACTGCATGGTTTCCGATTCGTAATGAGGTCCACACCATATCATTGCATGACTACAAATGTACTTCGATATGAGTTATTGTTCTGGTGTCAGCCTGATGGCGACTTTCATGCTTCAGGCATTTCATCAGCACGAAATAGATAGATGGAAACCTGGTTAGTGAAACCTGGAAAAGGTGGAACAAACCCTACCTTGATGTCAACGATATCGCCCTTCCTGTAGATACGCATGTACGTGGACAGAGGAATGGGACCTGAGGAACAAAGTACATTGATTCCTCACAACCAACCAAAACAACAATTTGAAAATGGGCTTGGAGTAACTAACGAGAGCTACTCAGCTGTGGATCATGCCAGTAACACCCCTAATCTCGAGTTCTTTACTTCAAATAACTCAGAAATTGTAGTGACCTAACGAGACATTTCATCTGCAGTCTTTCTGATATGAACTCACCATGCTTGCGGAAGGCCCTGCTGAACATGTACCTCGTCCCCCTCCTCTTGCCTCTTGTGTTCGTCATGATGCCTGATTACTTGAAAACATGGACATTCAATTGTTAGATAAACCCAACGGCAAAGTAGGAATTCTTAATTACTGTGGCTGTAAAATGTATGATTTACAAGAGTGGTCTAGGACTTTGTATACTAGGGTTTAGTACAGTCATTGGACGTAATGCTGTCAGATACAAAAACTTAATTTAACCCCGCCCTATGTATCTATGTTATGTAACTAAATTACCAATATAGTGGTCTGATTAACGTTTGCCTGACAACTGCAACCTGTTGTGACAAAGTGAATTTCACTGCAAAGAAAAACAATGTTGTCCGAATCATAGCTAGTGATTATTATAAGATGTACACCAGTTACTAATAATAATGAGACGCGCAAAACATGGAAACGTCAGTCAAAAATACAACGCCGAAAAACAAACGTTACCTAGCTCGCAAACTCAGTCCAATGCCGCCTCATTTTCCCAGATTGACAATTAAGTTAACTGCCACGTTGCACCAAAGTTAAGTTATTTTGCATGTCAAATTCTCTGGCTGTGTATGCTATTGTGCCTAAGAAATAACAAATCCTGCGAACGCAACAGTGGTCAGGCCCGCATGTGCAGCCACGCTGTTACCCCATTACCAAACCGTGTCACTATATGCCACACATACGGTCTTTAAAGGGTGAATTCTCGCCTCAAATATAGAGTATGTTTTAACATACTTATATCAATGTCTTCATATGCATTTAAAATGATATTTTATAAGTTTATGGTCTTTAAATGCAGAGCACATCTTACCCCCGGTAGCTCACAAGATGGCGGGTACGGCGGAAAGAGAGAATAAAGGACCCGAAACTCCTCCTTCTAAAACAAATTTAAGCATGGCCTTCCTATTGCCTGAACAAACATGCTGGGGTAGAATCATTTGTTTCCCCTCTGTGCTGATCTAAGTCCAGTTTTGGTTATCTACCTCATTGACTAAGCTCCATTGGTACAATGTATTAAATGATTTCAGATCAGATAATAGCAAACTTCCTTTCCTATTGGAATGTTGAGGCACTGTGAAGCGTCCTATGACCAGTACATGTCAGTGAACTGCTGAACGACTCATCTGATTAACTTTTGTTAACAAAATGTATTAAAATAATGCAGATTTTGTTGTGCTTGTACATTATCGAAATAATTGATTGATGAACTGCTGACCGTGACAAGTAAATTGGATTCTCGTCTCAAAAGCCTGATCAAAGTGAGTTTGACTCTGGTTTGACATTAATTACAGTCGTCGTTCTCTACACAGCTGTGTGTCCAGAATTGCTCATGTGGGCACATTTGTGAATGTTATATTATCTACGCCACAGAACATGGACATCGGATGGAGGTTATCTTGCACGGAGCTAAAACGGTCACGGCTAGAAGGGATCGAGCTTTTGTCAAATTAACGTAAAAGTAGATTTTTTTTGTTTTTGTGGCATTTTAGCTAACTACATATTTTCCAAACCTTTACCGTATTCTCCTTAATCTGACGTTAATTTAACAAAATATGGATCGCTTCCAGACATGACCCTCTAAGACCTAGCGGAGCTCCCATCGCCCGTCCAGTGTGCCCTGTCACAAGGGAGTCCTCCTCGCGGTGATTGGGTGGAAGATGGCGTTGGGCGAATGGAAATCCTAATGACAGTTTCCAAATTTGCCTCTTTTTGTACCATGGTGAGTAAATGGCATCTACTAAACACATTGCAAAGTGATGAGAGGGTGGCACGACAACCGTGGTTGTGTTGTTACTATCTTGCGTGACATGGAAGATGGTTAAAATCGTCTGCTTTTCTGTTGCTACCCAGTCAGTTTTCCTGGCTTCACTGACACATTGTTTTTGTCTTACGTTCTATTGCTAGCTATGATAACTAATGTCGTAGGCCTTTAATGTGTTATATTAGCGGGCTGTTTATGTATGATCTTTCATTAATTAGTGATGTTTATCTCCTCCCCCACTGTGACCGCACTGCATAGTTCTGCGGCTTCAGCACCTGGTTAACTAGTTACCGAGGCTAGCTAGCTTGCACGTTCATTTTGCAGTAAAGCAGTGTGGATGTCAAGACATTTCAACACTGGACACAATTTGAATACTATATCAACATAACTCCGTAATTGTTAGCTGAGTTTACTCAACTCCACGAACCTAACAAAGTTATGTTCACAGTTGTGCTTTTCCTGTATGTGAATGTTAATTTAGCTAGACAGCATTTCCAGATAGTTACAGTAGTTAGTTAGTCAAATCTAACATTGTGACTGACGATACAGTGAGTTGTCTTCCTGTAAACCCCCTTTTCTGAATTCTACCGAAGCGCGAGCTATTTCTGGAACACAGCAGATGACGACATGATCAGCTGCTAGACAAGACTGACTGGCTGTCATATTGTTCCCAGTTTACAAAGATAACTACTTAGTTTGGCAAACCTGTCAGACAGACTTCATTCATTTGGATCATACATTTAGTTTATTTAATTTTTTATGATCAAACCCAACCTCTGTCCATGTAGGCCTACTCAGGAAATCCTGGTTGCTGTGCATTTTCACAGCCTCTGATGGTTAGGGTCATGTTCCATTAACAAAGAATGACAGTCGTTCTGCCCCCCCTCCCACTGACCGCTATTGGCATTGGATATGAAATTCCATTTGGAACTATTGATCGGTACACACTCCCATCGACCTATGCCAAAAATATCAGCACTTTGTATTACAGGGCGCCAATGCTTCCGCTCTGGAGAAAGAGATTGGCTCAGAGCAGTTCCCTGTCAACGAGCACTACTTCGGATTGGTCAATGTAAGTGAGAGTGCCGTAGTTCACATGCACATGTCTGCATAATCTTTGTTACAGATCACATGTGCCTTATCCATGCAGACGGTTATTGTGTGTGTGTGTGTGTGTGTGTGTGTGTGTGTGTGTGTGTGTGTGTGTGTGTGTGTGTGTCTAGCTCTTTGCCTTACTCTTTGTATCTGTCCTTGTATTTGCAACCAGTTTGGGAACACGTGCTACTGTAACTCGGTGCTGCAGGCGCTGTACTTCTGCCGTCCGTTCCGGGAGAAGATCTTGGCGTACCGCAGCCAGCCCCGACGCAAGGAGAACCTGCTGACCTGCCTGGCCGACCTGTTCCACAGTATCGCCAACCAGAAGAGAAAGGTGGGAGTCATACCACCCAAGAAGTTCATCACGCGCCTACGCAAGGAGAATGGTGAGCAGGAGACGGTATGCTTGTAGTTCGGGATGGGGGGGACAGACCCTCTCTCTCCTGTTTCCCCTGAGGTTGACCCTCTCCCCTGTCTCCCCTGTACCCTACCTACCTCCTCTCCCCCTCTCCTCTCCATCTCCCTCTGCAGAGCTGTTTGACAACTACATGCAACAGGATGCCCATGAGTTCCTGAACTACCTGCTCAACACCATCGCTGACCTGCTGCAGGAGGAGAAGAAGCAGGACAAGACCAACGGCCGCCTGGCCAATGGCTCGCTCGACTCCCAGAACAACAACAGCAACGCCCCGCCTCCCTCCACCTGGGTCCATGAGATCTTCCAGGGAACCCTCACCAACGAGACCCGCTGCCTCACCTGTGAAACGGTACACACCATCTGAGTCTGAAGCCCCTCACCCTCATCAACTAGTTATGTCCCTGTTGTTGTTGTGGTCAGCAGGATGCAATGCATGTCGGTGATACGCTGTAGAGAGAAGGCTCAAATTCTGTTGGCACGAAGATGGACAAAATCAAGTTTCCATCTGACTCTAGTCATGCTGTTTTCTCCCTACAGATCAGCAGCAAAGATGAAGACTTCCTGGACCTGTCAGTGGACGTGGAACAGAACACCTCTATCACACACTGTCTCAGGTAAGAAAACCTGACTACAATAACACATTACATATTGACTGGCCTGTGTATTGCTTCTTGCTCCGTGTGCCTCCAAGTACTCTGACCCCTCGCTCTCCTTCTCTTCGTTTCTCTCTCCAGGGGGTTTAGTAACACAGAGACTCTCTGCAGTGAGTATAAGTACTACTGTGAAGAATGTAGAAGTAAACAGGAGGCACACAAAAGGTTGGTGTTAGCAGTGTTGTGTTCATTGCAAAAGTAAACAAAAGTATTATTCTGTGATGACCGTGTTTATCGCTATGTGAGGTTGTGTGTGTGAGGTTGTGTGTCCACTGTAATTGACTCCTCCCCCAGGATGCGTGTGAAGAAGCTGCCTATGATCCTGGCTTTACACCTGAAGAGGTTCAAGTACATGGAGCAGCTGCAGCGTTACACCAAGCTGTCCTATCGTGTTGTCTTCCCTCTGGAGCTCCGTCTCTTCAACACCTCAGGAGACGCAACCAATCCCGAGAGGCTCTATGACCTGGTTGCCGTCGTGGTGCATTGTGGGAGGTCAGTGTTGTTGTCTAAAAGTATTCTAACTGAACCTTAAGGTTGTGAGTGTGTTGCTGACTTTGTCGTCTTGTTTTCAGTGGTCCAAACAGAGGACACTACATCGCCATTGTGAAGAGTCACGACTTCTGGCTGCTGTTTGATGATGACATTGTAGAGGTAAGATGTTGTATGTGTAGGTTGGTTCTTCTATCCTTGTGGGGACTTCAAATCCACAAAGTTCCACAAGGATTGTAAAACAATAAAAATTCTCCCTTGTGGGTCATTACCCATGTCCATGTGGACAAAGGCTATTTTAAGTTTAGGGGTTAGGAATTAGGATTAGGTCCCCACGAGGATGTGTGAGCATGCATGGAAGCGCCCTTGTGTTTTGTGTGACCCCATTGACCCGTGTTGTCTCTCCTTCCCTCTGCAGAAGATAGACGCCCAGGCCATAGAGGAGTTCTACGGCCTCACCTCTGAGATCTCAAAGAACTCTGAGTCAGGCTACATCCTATTCTATCAGTCAAGAGACTGACTGTCCCTGAAGAGGACAGTACCTCTCAGTGGATTTGAGGATCATACTAGGGGACCATACTAGTGTAAATCGCTCTGTGGTGTCACACACCTACTGAAGCTCAGCCTCAGTCCCCCCTATCCTCCCTCCCTCCCTCCTTCCTTCCTCCCTCCCTCCCTCCCTCCCTCCCTCCCTCCCTCCCTCCCTCCCTCCCTCCCTCCCCTCTTCCTCCCTCCCTCCCTCCCTACCTCCCTCCCTCCCTCCCTCCCTCCCTCCCTCCCTCCCTCCCTCCCTCCCTCCCTCCCTCCCTCCCTCCCTCCCTCCCTCCCTCCCTCCCTCCCTCCCTCCCTCCCACTCCCATCCCACTCCTACCTCCCTCCCCCTCCCTCCCCATCCCACTCCTACCTCCCTCCTACCTTCCTCCCTCCCTCCCTCCCCCCCATCCTACCTCCTTACCTCCCTCCTACCTCCCTCCTACTTTCCTTCCTCCCTCCCTCCCCATCCCACTCCTACCTTCCTCCCTCCCTCCCTCCCACCTCCCTCCTACCTTCCTCCCTCCCTCCCTCCCCCATCCCACCTCCCTCCCCCTTCCTCCTACCTTCCTTCCTTCCTCCCTCTCTCCCCATCCCACTCCTACCTCCCTCCCCCTTCCTCCTACCTTCCTTCCTCCCTCCCTCCACCATCCCACTCCTACCTCCCTCCCCCTTCCTCCTACCTTCCTTCCTCCCTCCCTCCACCATCCCACTCCTACCTCCCTCCCCCTTCCTCCTACCCACCTCCCTCCTTCCCCCTTCCTCCTACCTACCTCCCTCCTTCCCTCCCCCATCCCACTCCTACCTCCCTCCCCCTTCCTCCTACCTTCCTTCCTCCCTCCCTCCCCCATCCCACTCCTACCTCCCTCCTACCTACCTCCCTCCTTCCCCCACCCTGTCACTTAGGCTGGAGATGCTGCTACAGGGAGTTGTGTCAAAGGTTCAGTGGACGTATCAAAGTTTTGTGAGTTGGAAAGCTGTTTAATGACTGTTGTACAGAGGTTGTGTGACTGAGGCGATGGTTATAGCATGGGGGTTTGTGTGGGGTGAGTGGGTATTTAATGATTCATGTGTTGTAATAGCGGCCAGGTGTCTGCACACTCCCTCAGACTGCAACTCTGCTTTGGTGCCTGGCTGGGGCCTAGTCAGAGCAGACCAGTTGACTGCATGAAGGGAGAGTGGGGAGGTGAGTGTTCCAAGTGTGGGACACTTGGATTGTGTATTTCTACCATGTACAGAGTGGTATTTGTATCAATATGAGGAGAATAAGATGATATTATCATAGGAAAAAAATATAAGTCCTTGAGAAGATAATGTATTGTCACTATGGTGCACTTTTGATACCGTTTTGTAGGTGTTGGCAAGGTTTGTGAGGGTTTGCTCGAGACGGCCTGTTGTGAAATGGTCATTTTCTGTTTTAAAGAAAAATTGAATAAAAGATAATAGATACAGGCTGTGAGTTTGTGTTCTACTTTCATAGACTGGTTCCTCTCCCCCAGGTGCACACTGATGACTCATCCTTGCTCAGCACTGCCCCTCAGTGGTTCTACCTGGTCACTACAGGTTCATACTATAATATCAGCAGTGTATTTTTAATGAATTCACACCTCCAGTCATGATGCTGCCTATGTAAGCAGCCCAGCCCACCCACGGTTGCCTTAACAAAAACAGGGCTAGATGATGCTAGGACACTGTACCTCAAGCAGGTGTATAGAGGAGTCTACTGACTAGCCACCTACAGACACATCTGAAGACAGACTTAATCAATTAATGATTGAAAGTGAAGGCCTTCAAGCACAGAGGAACTGAGGGAATAAGGGTAGATAGAAGATGGATGAGAGAGAGAGAGGGATGAGAATCGGGAGGTGGCTGACAGATTATGGTTCGAATAGACATGCCCAGAATAGCAAAACACAGGGGGCTAGGATGAGGGAAAGAAGCACTCCGCGTCAACATGGCATTAGAGAAATGTCGGAATCTAAAGTAAAATTGGTCAAACCATGAGATCTTGTTGCATGGTGATACCACAGCCTGACAATCATAACTTGTCCCTGCACTTAAATCAAATGTTATTTGTCACACATGCCGAATACAACAGGTGTAAGTATTTCACCTTACAGTGAAATGCTTACTTACAAGCCCTGAACCAACAATGCTGTTTTAAGAAAATACCAAAAAAAAAAAGTAAGATAAGAATTACAAATGATTAAAGAGCAGCAGTAAATAACAATAGCAGGGCTATATACAGGGGGTACCGGTACAGAGTCAATGTTCATTTATTTTATTTAACGATGTCCAGGGGCATTATCCTCTATTTTGAAGTCATCTTTCTGTCTAAAGTAACTAACCAGTAAAATTCAAACTTTTAAAAGTTAATATTCTGTTGACTTATACCCAAATAAGGTTGTTGACTCGTCCTATGGCCTACTTGTATTTGTAGCCAAAGCATACATTTGAGAAAAAATACCTAAACCCCACCTCAAACTAGTATCTCAAACAGACCATTTCAAAAATACTTTCTATTTCCTCATAGAGGATGATGTCATCATTCTGTCTACTTGCATCAATATTTTTATTTATGACTGGTATACGCCCACACCATTAATTATGTTGTTGGGGAACACCCACACCATTCCAACACAGAAAAGCTGCTTTTTAACATATTTAATTAAACATTTTGGAAGGAACACTATTACACTCTTACTGTCATTAATCATAGGTCGTATTTCATAGAAATCTGGAAACAATGGACAGTTACTTTTTTTAAAAGACAGGCCGACACACACGGGGATGCGCACAACACTATCTTTTATTTATTTCTGTTTATCAAAAAAAAATGTTTTTATGTATTGCAACAACAATACCAATATTACACATCAATACAGGGACATTCCTGTGAATACAATGAAAAAAATGAGATAATGGAACACCAGGCGACCAGGCAATGAGACATTAACAGACATTCAGAGACATAGCTTCTAATAATTTTTTCCAACTTTTTACATTTCACACATTTGAGGGATTTATAAAATTGCAATAGTTCAATGAAAAAAACTACAAAATTTTTCAAAATAATATTTGGCAAAAATAATAATAATGTTAATAAAATAGTTATGATTGGAATTACAAGGATAAGTCTAATGTGATTTTTGGAGATTTTATACACAACCATTCATGAATTTCAATCCATAGTTTACTAGAAGGGTAGCAAATAAATGAAATGGGAAAAAAAAAATGCTCTATAGATTCTGAATCAGAAGAACAAAAAACATGAGTTTTGTCAAAATTGAATCTTTTGTGCAAGAAATCATTAACAGGGTAGGTGGAAGAAAATATTTAAAAATGAGTTTCTTTAACTTTTGGGATAACTGGACAAGTAAGGTAAAAGGTAGTCACTTTTGATCACAGCATGGGTTGGTCACTTCCGTATCAATATATTTCATTATAATCACCAAAAATGACTTCATTAACTGCCAATCGTATCCACTTATTGTTGCATTTTTATCCAATAGATTCAAGTCATGAATTTGTAAACTTGGAAAAGAGGGAACAACCTCATAATATAACCAAGTGTTTTTAATAAGTAAAAGTAAAGGAAGTGGAATTGCTTTGCAAACCTTAATATATCTTTACCAAAAATACAGATCCCTTATAAATTCTCAGACTCAAAATACTGCTAGTAAATCTGTGCCTAAAATAAATAAAAGTGGGGAGATTGGACAACCCTGTCTAATTCCTCTAGGAATAGAGAAACAAGGGGATGTGCCATTACTCATAGCCACAGAACTGCTAATATCATTATATACAGTGCCTTGCGAAAGTATTCGGCCCCCTTGAACTTTGCTACCTTTTGCCACATTTCAGGCTTCAAACATAAAGATATAAAACTGTATTTTTTTGTGAAGAATCAACAACAAGTGGGACACAATCATGAAGTGAAACGACATTTATTGAATATTTCAAACTTTTTTAACAAATCAAAAACTGAAAAGTTGGGCGTGCAAAATTATTCAGCCCCTTTACTTTCAGTGCAGCAAACTCTCTCCAGAAGTTCAGTGAGGATCTCTGAATGATCCAATGTTGACCTAAATGACTAATGATGATAAATACAATCCACCTGTGTGTAATCAAGTCTCCGTATAAATGCACCTGCACTGTGATAGTCTCAGAGGTCCGTTAAAAGCGCAGAGAGCATCATGAAGAACAAGGAACACACCAGGCAGGTCCGAGATACTGTTGTGAAGAAGTTTAAAGCCGGATTTGGATACAAAAAGATTTCCCAAGCTTTAAACATCCCAAGGAGCACTGTGCAAGCGATAATATTGAAATGGAAGGAGTATCAGACCACTGCAAATCTACCAAGACCTGGCCGTCCCTCTAAACTTTCAGCTCATACAAGGAGAAGACTGATCAGAGATGCAGCCAAGAGGCCCATGATCACTCTGGATGAACTGCAGAGATCTACAGCTGAGGTGGGAGACTCTGTCCATAGGACAACAATCAGTCGTATATTGCACAAATCTGTCCTTTATGGAAGAGTGGCAAGAAGAAAGCCATTTCTTAAAGATATCCATAAAAAGTGTCGTTTAAAGTTTGCCACAAGCCACCTGGGAGACACACCAAACATGTGGAAGAAGGTGCTCTGGTCAGATGAAACCAAAATTGAACTTTTTGGCAACAATGCAAAACGTTATGTTTGGCGTAAAAGCAACACAGCTCATCACCCTGAACACACCATCCCCACTGTCAAACATGGTGGTGGCAGCATCATGGTTTGGGCCTGCTTTTCTTCAGCAGGGACAGGGAAGATGGTTAAAATTGATGGGAAGATGGATGGAGCCAAATACAGGACCATTCTGGAAGAAAACCTGATGGAGTCTGCAAAAGACCTGAGACTGAGATGGAGCTTTGTCTTCCAACAAGACAATGATCCAAAACATAAAGCAAAATCTACAATGGAATGGTTCAAAAATAAACATATCCAGGTGTTAGAATGGCCAAGTCAAAGTCCAGACCTGAATCCAATCGAGAATCTGTGGAAAGAACTGAAAACTGCTGTTCACAAATGCTCTCCATCCAACCTCACTGAGCTCGAGCTGTTTTGCAAGGAGGAATGGGAAAAAATTTCAGTCTCTCGATGTGCAAAACTGATAGAGACATACCCCAAGCGACTTACAGCTGTAATCGCAGCAAAAGGTGGCGCTACAAAGTATTAACTTAAGGGGGCTGAATAATTTTGCACGCCCAATTTTTCAGTTTTTGATTTGTTAAAAAAGTTTGAAATATCCAATAAATGTCGTTCTACTTCATGATTGTGTCCCACTTGTTGTTGATTCTTCACAAAAAAATACAGTTTTATATCTTTATGTTTGAAGCCTGAAATGTGGCAAAAGGTCGCAAAGTTCAAGGGGGCCGAATACTTTCGCAAGGCACTGTATAATATATTATAATATACTTTACAGAAATTCTCCCCAAACCCAAAAGTAGAGAGAGTTCTCAAGAAAAAGTTGTGTTCTAAAGTGTCAAAAGCCTAAAAAACAAAAAAAAACAATATAAAGCCGTCAACTTATTTGAACTCACTGTAATCTAATATCTAAAACCAATCATATATGGTTATGGATACTCCTTCCTTTAATGAAGGATGATTGAGTTTCACTGATTATATACAGTTGAAGTCAAAAGTTTACATACACTTAGGTTGGAGTCATTAAAACTTGTTATTCAACCACTCCAAAAATTTCTTGTTAACAAACTATAGTTTTGGCAAGTCGGTTAGGACATCAACTTTGCATGACACAAGTCATTTTTCCAACAATTGTTTACAGACAGATTATTTCACTTATAATTGACTGTATCAAAATTCCAGTGGGTCAGAAGTTTACATACACTAAATTGACTGTGCCTTTAAACAGCTTGTAACATGCCTGAAAATGATGTCATGGCATTAGAAGCTTCTGATAGGCTAATTGACATTATTTGAGTCGATTGGAGATGTACCTGTGGATGTATTTCAAGGCCTACCTTCAAACTCAGTGCCTCTTACTTGGCATCATGGGAAAATCAAAAGAAATCAGCCAAGACCTCAGAAAAATAATTCTAGACTTCCACAAGTCTGGTTCATCCTTGGGAGCAATTTCACAGATGAACGTGGTACACGTGGTACACATTCATCTGTACAAACAATAGTATGCAAGTATAAACACCATGGAACCACGCAGCCGTCATACCGCTCAGGAAGGAGGCGCATTCTGTCTCCTAGAGATGAACGCACTTTGGTGTGAAAAGTGCAAATCAATCCCAGAACATCAGCAAAGGACATTGTGAAGATGCTGGAGGAAACAGGTACAAAAGTATTTATATCCACAGTAAAACGAGTCCTATATCGACATAACCTGAAAGGCCGCTCAGCAAGGAAGAAGCCACTGCTCCAAAACCGCCATAAAAAAAGCCAGACTACGGTTTGCAACTACAAAAGATCGTACTTTTTGGGGACAAAGATCGGACTTTTTGGAGAAATGTCCTCTGGTCTGAAAAAGTGTGTGCGAGCAAGGAGGCCTACAAACCTGACTCAGTTACACCAGCTCTGTTAGGAGGAATGGGTCAAAATTAATCCAATTTATTGTGGGAAACAATTTAAAGGCAATGCTACCAAATCCTAATTGAGTGTATGTAAACTTCTGACCCACTGGGAATGTGATGAAAGAAATAAAAGCTGAAATAAATAATTTTCTCTACTATTATTCTGACATTTCACATTCTTAAAATAAAGTGGTGATCCTAACTGACCTAAGACAGGGAATTTTTACTAGAATGAAATGTCAGGAATTGTGAGTTTAAATGTATTTGGCTAAGGTGTATGTAAACTTCTGACTTTAACTGTATATTATCAAGGCCTTTTTTCAGCCTATTGGCATAGACATGGGCTAGTAACTTATAGTCAGTTGCCAACAACGTGATTGGTCTCCAATTGTCCAGGTAAAGAGAGCTTGGGTATAATAACTATTAGTTCCTGTCTCAAAGAAGATGGTAAGATAGCATTAGCAATACCTTCTTTGTAGACCGAAAGCAATAACTATCTAATATCAAGCCAAAAATGTTGATAGAATTCAGGAGTCAGGCCATCTGGTCCAGGAGATTTACATATGGGCATTTGTTTAATGGCTTGGTCCAACTCAGTAATATATATCAGAATCACTGAGTTTCTTAAACCTTACTTCTACAGGCCAACATAGTTATTAACTGAATCAAAAAAGGAATCTAAGTCGCTTTCTGAAAGATGAGATTGATATAGTGAACTGCAGAAAGAGTGTATTTCCTTATTAATCACTTCAAGATCATCAGATATAGTGTAATTTACATACATTGATGTAATACTATTCCTAGTCTGCCTACTCTTCTCCAAATTAAAGAAATAAGATGTGGGGGGTTTTCTCACCTGTTTCCAATCGATTTAGCCTTTGAACGGATGAAGGTCCTGTGCCTTATACAACACTCCTATCAGTCTCTGTCCTTGAGCAATGGGCGCTGACAGATGAGTAGGTCCTCCTGGTATTGAGCTGTTGCTGTCTCGTCCTCCCGTGGGGGGTTTGAACAAACAGTACGCGTCTCGGAGTCTGGCCGGTTAGAGAGCAGCGCTCCCCCTTTTCCACACCCCCGCTCGCTGCACAGCCGCAGTCCACAGCAATGCTCCTGTAAAGCCTCTGCTCCGCTTTCCCTGCTCTCCCTCTGTGCTTCAGTAAAGACCCATCCACCCCCCCGGTGCAACAGTGCTGCATCTTCATCTGATCGGGGCTCCGCACCTGCCGCCATCGTTATCAATAGCCTATCATGGAAACACAGCAAGGACGCACTTTTATCTAGCCTTACGCCGCACCACGGAGTCAAGGTAGGCATGTTAATAGTGGTGGATACATGGATGAATTAATTAATTAATTAATGGACGGGCGGGCGGTCTATTTGAGGAAAATTGTTAATACAATGCAACCAAGGCTATTGTTAATGCAACCTGGCGGGGTTTTGGGGAAAACCAAAGGTGATTAAATATTATTAGGCCCAATGTTGAGACACATGAGAAGGTAAGAGAGGAGCACCACAAAGGACTAGGATGCTGAAATTGTCTGTTTTGCGTTATTCCAAGCATCTACGGGTTGTGGCGAAGAAGAGGCTATCGGGACCATTTCCTCTTGTGGTGGGGTGAGATACATGAACAATCGAATGTGTGCATAGCGCACGCGCGCTGCATGTCTTTTAGGGTTCCTATTCCTACATTGTGTGGTTTTCAGAATTGGGCCTAATATCAATTTATGATTGGTTATGATAGTAGGCCAATTTCAAAAGACTTTATATGGAGCCTGTTGATGAGTAGTTTACACAATCTGCCACAAAACTGCTCCATACCACAATGACTATAGCAAGTATAGGCAACTGTGTATTGTTCTTTCAATTCATACCAGATAGGGTACAATACACTTTAGATTATAATCAGGCTGAGTGATCTCTTGTTACTGTATTAAAAATAAGGCATGAAATGTGGGTAGAGGGATAATGTCTAGGCTACTATAGTCCTCTATCAAAATATGATCTTATGTGTGAGCGCTCATCTCTGTGTGGCTTCTTAAGTTTGTGTCTGCAATGTGTGTGTGTGAATTTTGACATGTGTGTGTGTGTGACCTCTTATAAACACTAGTAATATGTGTGTGTTTCCAGACGGGGGGCACAATGAGTGACGCATACAAGGCGTTGGTCACCCCCAGCTGGCTGACCCCTGACCCCACAGCCTGGTCCAGCAGCGGAGACGGATTCACGGACAACGCCACCTACTCCCCTCTGGACTCCTTTCCCCCGGTGCCCCCTCTCCTGGTCAACCCCTGGGACATCTTGCTGTGCTCCTCAGGGACCCTCATTGCCTGTGAGAACGCCCTGGTGGTGCTGGTGATCTGGCAGAACCCGTCTCTCCGAGCCCCCATGTTCCTGCTGATCGGCAGCCTGGCCCTGGCTGACCTCCTGGCTGGTCTGGGCCTGGTGCTCCACTTCACCTTGGCCTACCTGCTGAGGTCTGACTCGGCCCAGCTGCTGACTGTTGGTCTGGTGGTGGCCTCCTTCTCAGCCTCCGTCTTCAGCCTGCTGGCCATCACCATAGACCGTTACCTGTCACTCTACTACGCCCTGACCTACAACTCAGAGCGCACTGCCGCCTTCACCTACACCATGCTGGTCCTCCTCTGGGGCCTGTCTCTCTGCCTGGGCCTACTTCCCGTCACGGGGGTGAACTGCCTGGCGGAGGAGTCGACATGCAGCGTGGTGCGCCCGCTGACTAAGAACAACGTGGTGGTGCTGTCCGTATCCTTCCTCCTGCTGTTCGGCCTCATGCTGCAGCTGTACGTGCAGATCTGTAAGATCGTCATGCACCACGCCCACCAAATCGCCTTGCAGCATCACTTCCTGTCCACCTCGCCCCACTACGTCACCACCAGGAAGGGCGTGTCCACACTGGCCATCATCCTGGGAACGTTCGCCGCCTGCTGGATGCCCTTCACCGTCTACTCCCTCGTCGCCGACTACACGTACCCACCTCTCTACACCTACGCCACCCTGGTGCCCGCCACCTATAACTCAGTCATCAACCCAGTGATCTACGCCTTCAGGAACCAGGAGATCCAGCAGGCTCTGTGGCTGGTGTGTTGTGGCTGTATACCGGCCAGGGTGACCCACAGGGCACGGACCCCCAGCCACGTCTGACACAGACCCAGGCCCTGGGAGGGAAGGAGAGAGGTGCCCTGGGCAGAGGAAGGCAGGCAGGCAGGCAGGGCTCATGCTGGGTCTACTGCATGGCTCTGTGTCTCCATGGCTGGGCTGTATCCAGTGAAGGATGGAGGCAGCAGCAGGAGAAGGGGAGGTGGAGGGATAAGTAGAGGCAGAGACATGCAGTATATATCTTTGAGTATAGGATGGAGGATTTGGTACAAAAGTGTACTGTATGCCTACTGTACTACTGTCCGACCTTCTCTATCTTCCGTCTTCCCAGTTTAAATATAAAACAACATCACATGATCTGACCGCTGCCACCATAGGTGTACCATCCCCCCTCCACACCACCGTTGGGTTTACGTGCCACGAGGTGTTCTGCAGATGACTGGGAAAGGATGGTCGCATGGCGCTGCAGCAAATGTAGATTACATAGTTTTAGCCGCTTTTAATGATGTGCGCTTTTTCCCTCCATAAAAGGATTGAGAGATTATTCTAGACTGTTTAAACTTGTCCCACAAGTTAAAAAGCTCGTGTGTGTGCAAAAAGGCAATGCATGTGTCCCATGGACAGAGAGGGAGAGCGAGAGGAGTAGTGGAGGGAGTGATGAGCAAAAGGGGGCGATGATCAAGATGCAGACGTTTCCCTACAACGAAGCCGGGCTGCGGCTAGAGCATCTCATCTCGCTGCTGCACTCTGAACGTGCTTTGAAAGCTAAACAACCGCGAAAGGCTAAAAATAGCCCCGGCGCTCTGTGATCCGCGCGCCCTGCGTCCTCCGCAGACACGGAGTAAAGAAACCAAGCCGAGGAGGAGGAGAGCGGGCGCTTATCTTCCCTCCCATCCATCTTTCAATCTCCATCTCTCCCCATTTCACGTGTGAGAATGTATTATGATGTTCTGTTTGCTCTACATCCCGAGGTGACAACAGCCTCCGGAAGATAAGTACCCTTATTGCCCTACCCCTTGCGCGTGCCAAATGCCTTTAGATTATGATAAGACCTATGGGTTTGATCTTTTTATCTCCGTTTTATCCAGTCGCTTCTTCATACATAAACAGCTCAATTCTCATAACTAACTCATTCTGTATTTTACGCACGTTAAGTAGGCTGACTTCTCTTGAAAGTAGAGGAGAGTGAAATGTTCCCTCTGCAGACCAAGCAGACAGTTAGACCGTATGGGAGCTGTTGAAACTGAATGTATTGTGGGATCCTCGCTATATGAGCCAAGTTACAATTACCACCAAGCATGTTACCATATTGGCACTATGTGTGGGGTGTTTGCGTTTTACGCCAGATACCCGGGTTTGCTTCCAGCTTTCTCTTTTTGCTACATTGTTGTCAGAAGTGGGATGGCGGCCGTGGGGCCATCGGACTACACAGCCCGAGGTGTATGAAGCATAGGACTTTAATGAATACCATTTCCCCTGATATTGCAACCAGGTCTCAGACCATTGTGTATTATTCTATATGTAAATCCAAGATACTCCATTTTGTGTGATATGTTATGTTTGGTATGGTTACAAAAGACAGCCTTAACTCAAAGACTGCAAGTTTGAATATCATCACTGACACCTTCAGCATTTTAGCTAATTAGCAACTTTTCAACTACTTACTACTTTTTAGCTAATTTCCAACTACTTAGTATGTTAGCTAGCCCATCACCTAATCCTAACCATAGCCCTTTTAGTTAACCCTAACCTTAACCCTTTAACCTAACTCCTAAACTTAACCTTAACCACTAGCCTAGCTAGAATAAGGAACATATCATACATTTAGCAAATTTGTGACATATTGTACATTTTCAACTTCGTAACATATTGTACGTTTTGCATCTTCGTAACATATAATACAAATTGTAATTCGTAACATATTATACGAAATGGGGATGGACATCCACAAAGTAATAGAGTGTTGATTATCAATCATCTATGTGACAGACCATGGTACAATAAGTGTATTTATTTTAAATGTTTTAATCTTTGGATAACAAGAAAGGAGGAGAGCAGTGACACGTCTTGTTCTTCCAGCTATGGATGTCTCCTGCCTCCTGGATCCACTTCCTTACCGTGGCTGACAGAAGCCAGTCAACACCACCCCCTGATTTAGAGCGGTTGGGTTAAATACAGAAGACACCTTTCGGTTGAAGGAATACAGACTAGGTATTACCTTCCCTTGATCATAGCCAGCGGTGTGGACGTCATGCTTGCTGCTTGCCTAGCGAGTACCAACGACTTCCTTCTGATTCAGCTCATAATGAGGCTTGAACCCAGGACCTCTGCCTTGCTAGCACACGTGACCACCCTCCTTGACAACGGTTTGAGCTATCGGAAAATATCTAAGCCGATAGCTCAATTTCAAGATAGCTGTGGAGTGAGCTGACGGGTACAACCTTAATACATTCACCCCTTCTAAACTCGCTTCATAGCTAACAACCCGGCCTTGGAGCTGAGCCCAACTGCGGATCACGGCACCACTGTTATGGACGTCGCGCTGCTTGCCTAGCAAGTACCACTTCCTCCTGATTCGGCTCACACCGAGACCCAAACCCAAGACTTCTGCTTTGCTAGCACACATGACCGCCACAGTCTTTGACAACATGCCAGCCATTTGAGCTATCAGAATATATCTAATTCGATAGCACCATCAGCGACATTTCAAGCTAGCTGTGGAGTGATCTTATGGTTGTTCTTAATGCTGTTACAGCATCGCCCTTCACACATTGCTTGTTGATGAGGGTCAATCAGCCCAGGTCCTCATTCTGCCCAGGTCCTCATTCTGCCCTGTCATATCAGCCAGCAGCAACAACTAAATGTTAGTTACTTCATGGACCGATCGCAATACTCTGTCAGCAATAAGCAATGATGTGTATAAGCCCTGGATGACTAACAGGAGGCGTTGTATTGAAGTCACCTCGGTACTCCCCCTCCAGTGTAAAAAATATTTAGGAAGACATAGACATGCATTTATTAATGTCTACATTAGTGTCTGATAAGTTTATTATATTACAGACACCTTCATGCATACTTTAAAATATGTGAGCTAAACATAAAATATTTAAAAATCCTTAAAAGTATTTTTTTATTACTCATGTTACAGTCCCCTCTACGACAAAACAAATACTTAAATGCATGTAATTTTGTCCTTGAAACATGTAATTGAAAGAATTCTGTAGAATTCCATTCATTTCTATGGCGGACTGCTGCTACTGGGGAGGGCCAATATGGCCGACCGGTGGCTTCAAAGCCTCTCAATGGCCAATACATAGCATCCGCAATCCAGGGTTTATAAACATCATTGGCAATAACAGCCTCTTCCCAGCAGCATGACCACCTCCAGCATGATGATATACAAGGACAACGAACAGCCCTTATCTACGATGCCAAGCAGAGTCCTTATACGACCAGGCCGAAAAGGACTCTGAACTTCCCCAATACTTGTGCCGTGTGTGATTTCTCCAAATGGGAAATTAGATCTTGACTTGTGTGTTTTGTTTTTGAAAATGTGAATGGGATAGGAGACTGACTGCCACCGTCCAGTATTCTGTCATCACTCATTACAATGTCACTGCCTCCTTTGATCTGAATCTACTGCTGTATTCTCTGGCTACGGTCGTCTTCAATATCTTACACTGAATGAAACCCGGACTCTGTGAGAAAATATCTCACCGGTTTTCAGTTGCATCTGCCTTTGTGAACATATTAAGCGTCTGTGATTAAGGAAAATCTTTCTGTACATATGAGTTGCATGGCCTCTGAGTGTGTGCATTTGAGTATGATGTGTGTATGTGTGTGTGTTTGTGTGATCAGAAGCACAGACCTACTGTATAGCTGTCTCCATGGGGACAGTAGATCTGAGGATTGACTTTCTGCGTGACCCTTTCACCTCAGGGGAAATGGCTGCCATTCTTCCCATCATTCTGAGAGAAGTGGCCTCATCACACACATTCCACCAGAGGAATGACGAAGAGAAGGATAGTTCCTGATGTGTTGAACTGAATAGTGGAGGTATGCAGCGGCTGACCCTGAGCAGTAGTGTGGGGCAAAGACAATGACGTCACGTAACTGATGGAATAAGAGCTCCTGTCATAGAGCCTGATATCACAAGTCCCTGTGGCTCTTCACAGACCAACAAAGCCAAGAAGACATGTCCTTTACCTTTGATGAATAATCTATTTTGTTATATTTAGTGAAAGTTTCTATATTTTTTTCTAGCGTTGACACGCCTGAATTCTGATTTATCTAAAGTATCTTGTATTTTAATGCGCTGTAGAGCCTCTTCTGAATGTATTGGTAAATATACATTGTTTATTTAATGTGGCAGCCTGTTGACCAATTAGATTCTGTAGATATAGCATGCATATCTTTTTATAGGGGTGTTATGACATCACGTATGGTGCTACCTACGCCAGGGTCCAAGGGGGGCTCAGGTGCACCAATTTTGAGTGACATCACATTTCACTCCCAATTACAGTTTTCTAAAGCCTGTTTACATTTCAATCCCTAGCCCCTTCCCCCAATCCCTCCCCCTTCCCCCAATCCCTAGCCCCTTCCCCCAATCCCTAGCCCCTTCCCCCAATCCCTCCCCCTTCTTTAGGCAGATCTGCAAAGTCTGAAGAGGTGAAAGCAGTATGGCTTACACTTTACTTAACCTGTTGGAGGGCTAGGTGGAGCTGTCGCAGTACTTTCACCTATCAAAAATCTTGAGGATGTGCCGGACCAATGAGCTAAGGGCTAGGGACAGAAATGAAACCGTGCTTCCCTTATTTTTTTTAATGTTCTCTCATGTACAGTAGTGTCAATCATTCAAGGCTCTTAGGTGAGCTTTCGTAGTTGGGATAGGTGCAAACAAGGGCTTCACATTCTTGAGTAGACAAAGGAACCACTGGTGTGTGGATATGGTACTTTACTGTTTGGATAGCATATTTACTTCATGTTCAAGTATTGTGCAGTGTAATCGCACATAAATGTGTAATTTTGATTGTACAGAGGAATGAACTTTCATGTGGTTGGAGGAGTTTCTAGTGTTACCGGTGGGGTTTCAAGAGCTGTAGGTGAATTATGTGGTTTGGTACCCCGATCCAGAGCTAAATTACAAGTCTTTTAACTCCTCAATGGCTGAGAATGGGGAGGGATGCTACAGTAACAGCATCTTCTGTAGACTCATGCGTTGTTTTAAATGTGAAATGCACTTTATGTTGTTGGACAAAAAAATGGCACAACAAATTAAGTATCTGCAAAATGAAAACTATAAATGATAATCAACATGCACTAACTGAGATATTGTAAGACGTGTGAACGTGGTGTGTATTTTTTCAAGGTGTTAGATGTACATTTTTGTTGCTTTGGTTAGTTTACCGAATTGAGAGATGTTGTTAATTTTGTATTAAAAGAATGTGCTGTGCATTAAAAACACAAGCCTGTGTTGGTTTGTTTAGTTCACTCTGAATCCACTGGCTCTGCTCCCATGGTGGCTTCCTTCTAAACTGGACTGTTACCATGGAAACTGCTGTGTCACCATCAGGACCACGTCTCCTGACAACGGTACGCCAGTAAAAGAAACGCAGACAACATTGTGAATATCCTTTTTCATATTTGTTCTCAAGGTCAGAGTTCAAAGGTTACAGATTTTACAAAAAATAACCATGACAACCCTAAACCCAATCCAATCTATTTTTTCAGCAGCTTCCAAATCTTTGCTAGACATCACTAAGCGATCATAGTCTCAGATGTTATTCATTAAGCTTCCTTTCACTCATATCTCTCTGCTCTCCAATCAGACGCTCTTACCACACACTCCAGCTACGTTTCAATATCCATTCTTGAGTACCACTTAGGAAAATGCCCAGTCAATAGTCTACATCAGTCACATATATAGAGTTAGGCCAGGTTTTACCACAGCCACCATGTTAGCACCCATATAGAACTTTATTAATGAATAGTTGTGATGTACCAAAACGAGAGCGCCTCTGACAGTTCCCTATGAAATGACCCACTGTAATCAAGCAAAACAGAGCAGTGAATTTAACAGATTTTTTTATTGATTAGCATTGGGGATAATGTGTATTCAAGTCAACAAATTGCACATCTGCTTTCACTGTGAAAACTATCAGCAGTAAACAGCACAACGTGGAAGCTTTAATTATCACGTAGAAATGGCTATTGAGGAGAAGGTGGCGCTCCATGAATATTCAGAGAGAACCCGCATTGGCCTAACTCTCAACATATATCTGGTCTACATTGTTAGTGCGGTTGATGGAATACAGCCTCAATCTCAGGTGTTGTTCAGAAGGAACAGTTGGGAAACGCTTTAAAAACATTGTCACCTATTTGTTCCTCCTGAACGCTACCCTGACCATCGCAGTCCACTCTGACTTCTCTTCCTCCAGTTGCTATAATCTACACATTAAAAGCTTGTCGCTTCCCAGATTAACTATTAATAAGTGTTTGAGTAAAAACATTAGAAAAGACAAGTAGATTTTCTGTCCAAGGGGAGGTTGCTATTTCTCCAAGTGACACCCTTAAGATAGTTACCATACATGAGATAAGTCCCCATTCGTGGGGTGCCAACACATACAGGGCTTTACTAGTGTTATAATGGATAACATATTATACAGAGACACTGTGGTCTCCTGGGGTGTATTCAAGATGCCCAGAGCGTTGCATGAGAATTCTTAAATGTTAATGTAATAGTTTTGAATTGAACGTTGGTTTGCAGTTAGTGTCTGTATAGCAGCTGAACATGACACTATGCTTCTTGAATTCAACCCTAGCGTTCCAGTTGTGAATCCTTCAGCAGCTGATGCAGGAGCCTGATCTCCCAGCAGTGCTACATGTGACCAAGGATCACCCAGCTTATATACTGTACAAACATACCTACGACACGAGGGAGTGTATGAGTCTGTATATGTGAATGTTAGCTTCTGTTCATGTGTTCGTACACATACCTTTTAGTGGTTCTTAGTTTGTGGATGTGAACGTGCACGTGTATGTGCTTTTCAGCTTCTGAGTGAGTGTGTGTGTGTGTGTGTGTGTGTGTGTGTGTGTGTGTGTGTGTGTGTGTGTTAGTCAGACCAGTCGTTCTCCTCCAACTCGGAGTCGTCCTCGGAGTCAGAGTACTCAACGGCGATGCGTCTGGACAGGATGGTGGCCACATCGTTCCCTACAGGCTCCCTCTTTTCCTGCTGCTCCTGCTGCTCCTGACCCTTTTTCAACTGGATACCTACAGCCAGGGAGAGAGACCGATAGATACACTTCAACTAGATACCTACAGCCAGGGAGAGAGACCGATAGATACACTTCAACTAGATACCTACAGCCAGGGAGAGAGACCGATAGATACACTTCAACTAGATACCTACAGCCAGGGAGAGAGACCGATAGATACACTTCAACTAGATACCTACAGCCAGGGAGAGAGACAGTTAGACACACTTCAACTAGATATCTACAGCCAGGGAGAGAGACCGATAGATACACTTCAACTAGATACCTACAGCCAGGGAGAGACAGTTAGACACACTTCAACTAGATATCTACAGCCAGGGAGAGAGACCGATAGATACACTTCAACTAGATACCTACAGCCAGGGAGAGACAGTTAGACACACTTCAACTAGATATCTACAGCCAGGGAGAGAGACCGATAGATACACTTCAACTAGATACCTACAGCCAGGGAGAGAGACCGATAGATACACTTCAACTAGATACCTACAGCCAGGGAGAGAGACCGATAGATACACTTCAACTAGATACCTACAGCCAGGGAGAGAGACCGATAGATACACTTCAACTAGATACCTACAGCCAGGGAGAGAGACAGTTAGACACACTTCAACTAGATACCTACAGCCAGGGAGAGAGACCGATAGATACACTTCAACTAGATACCTACAGCCAGGGAGAGACAGTTAGACACACTTCAACTAGATACCTACAGCCAGGGAGAGAGACCGATAGATACACTTCAACTAGATACCTACAGCCAGGGAGAGACAGTTAGACACACTTCAACTAGATACCTACAGCCAGGGAGAGACAGTTAGACACACTTCAACTAGATACCTACAGCCAGGGAGAGAGACCGATAGATACACTTCAACTAGATACCTACAGCCAGGGAGAGAGACCGATAGATACACTTCAACTAGATACCTACAGCCAGGGAGAGAGACCGATAGATACACTTCAACTAGATACCTACAGCCAGGGAGAGAGACCGATAGATACACTTCAACTAGATACCTACAGCCAGGGAGAGAGACCGATAGATACACTTCAACTAGATACCTACAGCCAGGGAGAGAGACCGATAGATACACTTCAACTAGATACCTACAGCCAGGGAGAGAGACCGATAGATACACTTCAACTAGATACCTACAGCCAGGGAGAGACAGTTAGACACACTTCAACTAGATACCTACAGCCAGGGAGAGAGACCGATAGATACACTTCAACTAGATACCTACAGCCAGGGAGAGACAGTTAGACACACTTCAACTAGATACCTACAGCCAGGGAGAGAGACCGATAGATACACTTCAACTAGATACCTACAGCCAGGGAGAGAGACAGATAGATACACTTCAACTAGATACCTACAGCCAGGGAGAGAGACAGTTAGACACACTTCAACTAGATATCTACAGCCAGGGAGAGAGACCGATAGATACACTTCAACTAGATACCTACAGCCAGGGAGAGACAGTTAGACACACTTCAACTAGATATCTACAGCCAGGGAGAGAGACCGATAGATACACTTCAACTAGATACCTACAGCCAGGGAGAGACAGTTAGACACACTTCAACTAGATATCTACAGCCAGGGAGAGAGACCGATAGATACACTTCAACTAGATACCTACAGCCAGGGAGAGAGACAGATAGATACACTTCAACTAGATACCTACAGCCAGGGAGAGACAGTTAGACACACTTCAACTAGATACCTACAGCCAGGGAGAGACAGTTAGACACACTTCAACTAGATACCTACAGCCAGGGAGAGACAGTTAGACACACTTCAACTAGATACCTACAGCCAGGGAGAGAGACCGATAGATACACTTCAACTAGATACCTACAGCCAGGGAGAGACAGTTAGACACACTTCAACTAGATACCTACAGCCAGGGAGAGAGACCGATAGATACACTTCAACTAGATACCTACAGCCAGGGAGAGACAGTTAGACACACTTCAACTAGATACCTACAGCCAGGGAGAGAGACCGATAGATACACTTCAACTAGATACCTACAGCCAGGGAGAGACAGTTAGACACACTTCAACTAGATACCTACAGCCAGGGAGAGAGACAGTTAGACACACTTCAACTAGATACCTACAGCCAGGGAGAGAGACCGATAGATACACTTCAACTAGATACCTACAGCCAGGGAGAGACAGTTAGACACACTTCAACTAGATACCTACAGCCAGGGAGAGAGACAGTTAGACACACTTCAACTAGATACCTACAGCCAGGGAGAGAGACAGTTAGACACACTTCAACTAGATACCTACAGCCAGGGAGAGAGACCGATAGATACACTTCAACTAGATACCTACAGCCAGGGAGAGACAGTTAGACACACTTCAACTAGATACCTACAGCCAGGGAGAGAGACAGTTAGACACACTTCAACTAGATACCTACAGCCAGGGAGAGAGACAGTTAGACACACTTCAACTAGATACCTACAGCCAGGGAGAGAGACAGTTAGACACAGTCAGTAAGCCAGTCAGTCAGAAAAGGCATGGCCCGGGGCCCCGGGTGAGCGCAGTTTGCTCATTTTTGGCCATTCCATTGGTCCCAAAGTGAAATATCCACCCACCTGGGGCACTAGGCGATGCATTATCAGCCCCCAGTCAAGTTAGTCAGACACAGACAGACTGAATACCCCTGCCACAGAGACACACAGGGTTAGATAGAGATGCACACACTTACCCATGCGTATGGCAGCCAGCAGATCACTACGAGCATCATTAACAGGTTGGGCAATGTGGGGCACGGAGGACATCTTGGGAGTGGTAGAGTAGGAGGAGCCTGGAGGAGGGGGCGGGGGTATAGGGGGAGGTGGAGCCACCAGAGACCCAGTGAGTGGTGGTGGGGTCGGGGCATAGCCACCGGCTGATCCCACTGGTCCTGGGGGAGGAAGTGGTCCTCCGGGGGGCGTGGCAAAGGCAGATTGTGCTGATGGCATGAGAGGAGTGGGAGGAGGACCGTTTCCATATCCCTCCATCATACTGAAAGAGAGCGGGAGAGAAGGTAGAGAGGAAGAGAGGGAGAGAAGGTAGAGAGGAAGAGAGGAAGAGAGGGAGAGAAGGTAGAGAGGAAGAGAGGGAGAGAAGGTAGAGAGGAAGAGAGGGAGAGAAGGTAGAGAGGAAGAGAGGGAGAGAGGGAGAGAAGGTAGAGAGGAAGAGAGGGAGAGAGGGAGAGAGCGAGAGAAAGAAAGAGAAGAGAGGAGAGAAGGGACAAAGTGAGACCGTGGGCATGAAGCATTATACTGTATTAATCATCATAACCATTTCAGAAATTGAAAGTATCTTGTCTATCTGCCTCTCCACAAAAACATCTCAGTTATAGCGATGTCACACTAAACATCCTCTGACAACTGAAGAAGAATGAATAACAGGATGCCATTATTTTCACAGAGTTTATAGGGGAGTCGTGCCAAGACCAAGGCAGTTGAGTGTACCAGGGCTGTACTCGGTTTGTATGGGTGACAGTATAACCCTAAAGATTAGTCCCAGAGAGAATTAAGCCTGTTGTTCGCCATCAGATCAGATTTCCCCTGACACAAGACTCAACCAAACCCTAGAGTGACAACAAAAGAGTGCACATGGATTTGTCTGTGTGCACGTTTTAATGTTTATTTAAGTGTGCATTTACACATGTCTGTCTGTCTGCCAGGGTGTTTATGTATGTGTGTGTCTGTGCACTTGCTGACCTGTAGTCCACAGGGGGCAGAGATCCGTTCATGTTCTCAGTGGGTGGAGGAGGGGGTGGAGCATCGTGGGGGCGACCCAGGGTGGCTCCCCTATAGTCCTTGTCCAGAGTGGCATGTCCCTGGGCAGCCAGGTGAGCAGCCAGGAGACTCGGGGGTGGCCCGGAGTATGTGTAGGCGTGACCAGCATGGTTGGTTGAGTTAGGGTAGTGGTGGTGGTCCATGTGATCAGGCCCAAGACCCCTAGGAGAGAGAAAAGGTTACAGCATGGCCAGCAGGGGGAGTAAGAGGGCTAAATTCTCCCTGAACAGCAGAGGGAGACTAAACTAGCACAGCACTGGGGAAACACCTTAAGTGGGTAATCATCTGTACAGAAAAGTAATTACTCCATATTTCTTTACATTTCATACATTATGTTATAAATGCAAATGTGTTCATGTGTAAACTTTCATTGACCTCATCTCATATGTATGTACGTGTGTGATGACTGACCTCATCTCAGGGGACAGTGATCCCTCGGAGGTGGGCCCCTGGTGGAGCGAGTGTGTGTGGCGGTGGTCAGGCCTCAGCTCCTTATCCAGGGCCAACATATTCCACTCCTGGCGACGGTTCCGAGCCTTACGCACCTTCTTCACCTCCCTCTGCAACGTCCCGTCCACACACCGCTTCTGCTCCTGGGAGGAGACACATATTAGTGGAGACAGAGGAGGAAGAGATACAATGAAAGAAAGATAGATAACTTTAGACTTTACTTTGTTCTTCCTCTTCTCCTTCCTCTTGTCCTCTGTGTCCTGCAGCATTGTTTCTCTCCACAGGTTGAAGAAGTAGGAGGGGTCAGTGTAGAACTTCAGCCCCTCCTTGTGGTCATCCCTACAGTGCAAACACGGCTCAGGGTTTATGGGAAATGAAGTCCACAACATTCCATTATGAGACTCTGGGTTTATGCCACAGGAGGTTGGTGGCACCTTAATTTGGGATAACGGGATCATGGTAATGACTGGAACGGAATCAGTGGAATGGTGTCAAATACATCAAACACATGGTTTGAAGGTGTTGATGCCATTCCATTTGCTCTGTTCCGGACATTATTATGACACTTCCTCCCCCCAGCAGCCTCCTGTGGTACACACTGCCCTGGGTAGTAGAGAGGTTAGACAGATCTGGTGAGGTATTTGACTCTGGGTTTACACTGCCCTGGGTAGTAGAGAGGTTAGACAGATCTGGTGAGGTATTTGACTCTGGGTTTACACTGCCCTGGGTAGTAGAGAGGTTAGACAGATCTGGTGAGGTATTTGACTCTGGGTTTACACTGCCCTGGGTAGTAGAGAGGTTAGACAGATCTGGTGAGGTATTTGACTCTGGGTTTACACTGCCCTGGGTAGTAGAGAGGTTAGACAGATCTGGTGAGGTATTTGACTCTGGGTTTACACTGCCCTGGGTAGTAGAGAGGTTAGACAGATCTGGTGAGGTATTTGACTCTGGGTTTACACTGCCCTGGGTAGTAGAGAGGTTAGACAGATCTGGTGAGGTATTTGACTCTGGGTTTACACTGCCCTGGGTAGTAGAGAGGTTAGACAGATCTGGTGAGGTATTTGACTCTGGGTTTACACTGCCCTGGGTAGTAGAGAGGTTAGACAGATCTGGTGAGGTATTTGACTCTGGGTTTACACTGCCCTGGGTAGTAGAGAGGTTAGACAGATCTGGTGAGGTATTTGACTCTGGGTTTACACTGCCCTGGGTAGTAGAGAGGTTAGACAGATCTGGTGAGGTATTTGACTCTGGGTTTACACTGCCCTGGGTAGTAGAGAGGTTAGACAGATCTGGTGAGGTATTTGACTCTGGGTTTACACTGCCCTGGGTAGTAGAGAGGTTAGACAGATCTGGTGAGGTATTTGACTCTGGGTTTACACTGCCCTGGGTAGTAGAGAGGTTAGACAGATCTGGTGAGGTATTTGACTCTGGGTTTACACTGCCCTGGGTAGTAGAGAGGTTAGACAGATCTGGTGAGGTATTTGACTCTGGGTTTACACTGCCCTGGGTAGTAGAGAGGTTAGACAGATCTGGTGAGGTATTTGACTCTGGGTTTACACTGCCCTGGGTAGTAGAGAGGTTAGACAGATCTGGTGAGGTATTTGACTCTGGGTTTACACTGCCCTGGGTAGTAGAGAGGTTAGACAGATCTGGTGAGGTATTTGACTCTGGGTTTACACTGCCCTGGGTAGTAGAGAGGTTAGACAGATCTGGTGAGGTATTTGACTCTGGGTTTACACTGCCCTGGGTAGTAGAGAGGTTAGACAGATCATAGAAAGGGAGGGGGAGATAAACCACCTATATTTGGAGAGGATGTTGAGCGGTGGAGGTTTATCACTCAGGTTGTACATCTCCTTGACAGGGATGGGCACGCTCCTTGTGGACACCACCTGCTGGTCCTGGGCGGTACTGCTCTTAAATGCCTTCTTCATGTTAATGTCCTGCAGAGAGACTGAGGACAGAGAGAGAGGACAAACAGGGAGAAAAAGAGTGCGAGAGAATAAACAAGAGAAAGAGGGTGAGGGAGAACAAACAGAGAGAGAACAAACAAGAGAGAGGCAGGAGGGAGAACAAACAGAGAGAGAAGGACCAAGAGAAAGAAGCGGGAGGGAGGACAAACAGAGAGAAGGACCAAGAGAAAGAGGGTGAGGAAGATATGGGAGAAAAGAGAGGGGGACAGACAGGGTGTGAGAAAAGTATTTATACGGTGTATTCGCAAAGTATTCAGACCCCTTCCCGTTTTCCACATTTGTTACATTACAGCCTTACTATAAAAGTTTTTTTTTAGTTCTCATGAATCCACACAATGACAGTGAAAACAGGTTTTATACATTTTTGTATTATACTTTTAAAAACAGAAATACCTTATTTACATTAGTATTCAGACCCTTTGCTCTGAGACTCGAAATTAAGCTCAGGTGAATCCTGTTTCCATTGATCATCCTACAACTTGATTGGAGTCCACCTGTGGTATATTCAATTGATTGGACATGATTTGGAAAGGCACACACCTGTCTATATAAGGTCCCACAGTTGACAGTGCTTGTCAGAGCAAAAACCAAGCCATGAGGTCGAACAAATTGTCTGTAGAGCTCTGAGACAGGATTACGTCAAGGCACAGATCTGGGAAAGGGTACCAAAAAACTAATGCAGCATTGATGGTCTCCAAGAACACAGTGGCCTCCAACATTCTTCAATGAAAGAAGTTTGGAACCACCAAGACTCTTCCTAGAGCTGGCTGCCCGGCCAAACTGAGCAATCAGGGAAGAAGGGCCTTGGACAGGGAGGTGACCAAGAACCCAATGGTCACTCTGACAGAGCTCCAGAGTTCCTCTGTGGAGATGGGGTTCCTTCTGGAAGGCTCTCCCATCTCTTCATCACTCCACCAATCGGGCCTTTATTGTAGAGTGTCAAGACGGAAGCCACTCCTCAGTAAAAGACACATGACAGCCCGCTTGGAGTTTGCCAAGTGTCACCTAAAGGACTCTCAGACCATGAGAAATCAAGATTGAACTTTTTGGCCTGAATGCAAAGGAGGAAACCTGGCACCAGCCCTACAGTGAAGCATGGTGGTGGCAGCTTCACGCTGTGGGGATATTTTTCTGTGGCAGAGATTGGGAGACTAGTCAGGATCGATGGAAAGATGAACAGAGCAAAGTACAGAAAGATCCTTGATGAAAACCTGCTCCAGAGTGGTCAAGACCTCAGACTGGGTCGAAGGTTCACCTTCCAACAGGACAACGACCCTAAGTACAGCCAAGTCAAAGCAGGAGTGGCTTTGGGACAAGTCTCTGAATGTCCTTGAGTGGCCCAGCCAGAGCCCGGACTTGAACACGATTGATCATTTCTGGAGAGACCTGAAAATAGCTGTGTTGCGACGCTCCCCATTCAACCTGACCGAGCTTGAGAGGATCTGCAGAGAAGAATGGGAGAAAATCCCCAAATACAGGTGTGCCATGCATGTAGCATCATCCCGAAGAAGACTTGGTTGTAATCGCTGCCAAAGGTGCTTCAACAAAGTATTGAGTAAAGGGTCTGAATACTTATGGAAATGTAATATTTATAAAAACCCGTTTTTGTTTTGTCATTATGGGGTATTGTGTGTAGATTCATGAGGGGGGGGGAAATAATTTAATACATTTTCGAATACGGCTGCAATGTAACAAAATGTGGGAAAAGTCAGGGGGTCAGAACACTTTCCGAATGCACTGTACATCCTCAGTTTCAGCACTTTCTCCACACCTGACTTAACTCACTAATACAAAGGACCTCACATCCCTGTGGCAACCAGTATTGACACCACTTCCTGTTTCTTGTGACCTCTAACCCCTGTCTCACCTTCCTCCACAGTGGAGTCCAGCTGGGTGACCTTGACAGCCAGACGGTCGATGCGGTCCTGCAGGGAGTTGGCTCTCAGGTAGAACGTGTTGGCCTCGTTGAACAGCTCCCCAAAGATGTCCTCCGCATGTTTACCTGCAGTACAAGAGTAGGCAGATGGATTGTATGTGGTTAACATGACATTCTGGTGCACTAAATGATGCATACAGTATGCAGCACACTGAGGATACTATAGAGCAACTGTTCTGTTTATGACAACAGGACCAAGCAACAACCAGACAACAGGAGATACAGCCATTGTTAAAGACAGCAATGACATTAAAGCCTGACTGGTAGGAGAAATCAATTGAGATGGACTTGATGCATGGGACTATCAAAAGGCACAGGTCTACCATTCTTCTGTTAACAAACTAAACTCACAAATAGACCAGGGCATCACTGTCATGTGAGGTCCTAGAGGAAAAATACAAACAATCACTCTTTGCAAGAGCACATCTGTTGAGATCAGGCGTCAAAATGTTTAACACTAACTTGTGTGTCAGAGGCACGCACACACCCATGCACAGGATGACCACTGGACAAATATTTAGAGGAAGAAAAGGAGGTTCAGCATGTTGAGGTCCAATCCCTCTATGGTTCTGACATTGTCTGTCTGTCTGTCTGTCTCTCACACACACACCTCCTGTCCCTAGTTCAGGCTCTCCAGGCATTTGTGCCCAGTCATTTATACAAGAGATATGGATATAATGACAAGATGCTTAGGATCTTAATATGTAGGATCTTAATATGGGATCTTAGGATCTTAATATGGGACCCTAGGATCTTAATATGTAGGATCTTAATATGTAGGATCTTAGGATCTTAATATGTAGGATCTTAATATGGGATCTTATTATCTTAATATGATCACCCTGTTGCAGGAGAACTTAATATGATCACCCTGTTGCAGGAGAACTTAATATGATCACCCTGTTGCAGGAGAACTTAATATGATCACCCTGTTGCAGGAGAACTTAATATGATCACCCTGTTGCAGGAGAACTTTCCTGCAACGCAATAATTGTAAAACTTGTAGTGTTTAAAAAAGGCCTCTGAAGTTCACCATTTCCACTTTGAAATTTCAGACTTGATTTTCCCTGATGAGAAATGTATTAACCCCGACAAAAATGTCCATTAATTATAATCCATATAATACTCAAATGAAGATCCTCCATCTGTATGTCTCCGCCCTAACAATGGGATTAGTTGTCCACAGAGCAGGAACAGCGGGTTGTCAATCTCCTGCCTAGTCCTTTTTGGATTGGTGGATAAATCTCGTTATATAGAAATTTAAGAAAAAGGAATAATCTATGAGGGGTGTTGATGTCAACTGCCTGTGTTCAATGGAGTGTGAGATGCTATGCTAGCCTCATGATTATGCATATACCGTCTCAAATTTCAACAGGGAGAACTCCAATATAAAGTGCTCTTTCTCAAAGTTGCCGGGATGTCACGTGTGTCACACTTATCAGTACATTGGTAATGCTTAGGTTGTTACCAATCTTCTATTAGATCAAATCAGCCTCACGTATCAAAATAGCAATTCATGGTTATCTTGACTAAAAATTCAACCCTCTCATTGCCCCCCATAAAGAAACCCTTCACTTGCTTAATAATGAATGATCTGCTTAACATGGACAGATTTGGGAAGGGATAGGGCTCTAGCTTAGACTCCCTCTTTGTTTATATTTAACCCACACAGCTGCTGCTGAAAGGCCCACTCCCACCAGAGGAACAATCACAATGGCAGAGATGTTTATTGGATGAGTCTTGTCCTGGAGGCAGAACTGAGCGATTTCCGCTAGATGGGACAGCTGCAAAGTCAAAATTGGCTCAATTGTAAAAATTAATGAAAAAAATGCCTTTTGGTCTTCATTTATTTTTTAATTTAACTAGGCAAATCAGTTAAGAACAAATTATTATTTACAATGAAGGCCTACCCCGGCCAAACCCGGACGACGCTGGGACAATGGAAAAATCTCGTTATATACTGGGGCGGCAGGTAGCCTAGTGGTTAGAGCGTTGGACTAGTAACCGAAAGGTTGCAAGGTTGAATCCCCGAGCTGACAAGGTAAAAATCTGTCGTTCTGCCCCTGTCATTGAAAATAAGAATGTGTTCTTAACTGACTTGCCTAGTTAAATAAAGGTTAAACATAAAATTGTGCGCTGCCCTATGGGACTCCCAATGCCGGCCAGATATGATACAGTCTGGATTCGAACCAGGGACTGTAGTGACGCCTCTTGCACTGACATGCTGCGCCACTAATTAGGGTAAGCAGTGGTTAAGGTTAAAATATGACTTTGTGGCTGTGCCAGCTAGTTATCACTCTGCTTAGCTGCCTCCAGTACATGAGTCATCCCAAAAAATGCTAAACTGCAATGACAGAGAAAGAGTAAGTGAGATAGAAAGAGAGAGGATACCTGACCACTGTGACTGACCCAAACTTAAGGAAAGCTTCGACTATGTACAGACTCAGTAAGCATAGCATTGCTATTGAGAAAGGCCACTTTCTGAGTTTCACTTCCTAACCTTCTGCCAAATGTTAGAGATACATATTTCCATCAGATTACACAAACTCCCATATCTATTGGGTGAAATACCAGTGTGCCATCACAGCAGCAATATTTGTGATCTGTTGCCACAAGAAAAGGGCAACCAGAGAAGAACAAACACTATTGTAAATACAACTCATATTTATGTTTATATATTTTCCCTTTTGTACTATTTGCACATAATATGCCATTTGAAATGTCTTTATTATTTTGGGACTTTTGTGAGTGTAATGTTCACCAACATTTTTTATTGTTTATTTCACGTGTGTTTATTATCTATTTCCCTTGCTTTGGCAATGTAAACATATGTTTCCCATGCCAATAAAGCCCTTAAATGAAATGGAATTCAAATGTAGAGAGAGGGGGAGGGAGGAAAACAGAGCATGAGCAAGACGAATAAAGCAATAAAGCAAAAAAAGTAAATAATAAGAAAGTATATTTAATCTCTGTGTTTTCATAATTTTCAGAGAAAGCATCCAAACGAGCAAAACAGAGCCCCTCTGTCTCCGTATGTGTAGGCCATTATCTGATTCCATCTGGTCATAAAGAGTATGACATTGTTGCTGCTCATAGCATTGAATGAAAAGGAAGCCAGCGAGCATTTGGCCTCCCTTGATAAAAAAAATAAACAAGATAATAGCCAATCAGCGTTGAGCTAAACTGAGTGAGCTCACCTGTAAATAATAGCCAATCAGCGTTGAGCTAAACTGAGTGAGCTCACCTGTAAATAATAGCCAATCAGCGTTGAGCTAAACAGTGAATGGTCCTTTCGGACCAAAATCAAAACAACAAAAGTGTCAAGGGATTTGGTTTCACTCCTATCACAGAGAAATATGTTTCTTTGACAGAAACAACCTGAATTGTTGCATCTCGTTGTTTTGTTGTCCTCATGACTAGCTAGCTAAAGTTGCCCCTTTCCTAAATTAGCCATGGATGAAGGCAGGGATTTGGACTTGTGGTTTTACTTAATTCTCTGTAGTGGCTAATGATTATAACGGGGATTCTGATCCAAACAAAAAATGCATTGTGCCCCTGGTCTGAGAGGATGGAAGTTCCAGATGTAGAAGGCTAATGTCAACTAGCTAACGTTGCCCATGAAAGGAAGCTAGGCTAGCGTCCAAGCATTTTAGCCAGGTAGCCTATGACAACAACAAATAGTGTACCGTCATAGACCGTTACATCAACATGAAAGAGAGGAGGAGTAGATCTCTCTACAAGTAGGGTGTCAACATGTTTTTCTACTTGCACGAACACACGAACACACAACTCAGAACCATGGACAGCCACATATTTAGGTTACATTGATTGGACAAAATCATTTTTGGCATCTTTTAGCTGCATCACTGTATTAAACTAAGCAGAGGTGATTTGATGATGTTGAAATTAAAATGGTGCAGGACTAGTGGAGGCAGCTCCTGTTTAACTTTGCGACTTGCAGTAACTCTCAGTGGTTCTAAATCAATAGTTGTTTAGTGGTCTGAAAATATTGGAAACATGAACTTTCTTGACCCTGCTGTAGGTCATGTACTGTAACTGTTTGTCACATGCAATATGCTTTGTGGACTTCACCAGACAGAGGTGTGGTTCAATTTATTCTGCCTCTGTCTTCTTATTGCCTCGGCCTTAGAGCTATATATCACAGGGGCAAGGCACATGAACTAACAGGTTATAGAGGAAACAACGCAATTATCACAACACATGGGTTGTAAAATGTTAGTTCTTCTTCCCCTGGCTTGGCTTCCCAAGTGATTTTACTCACGCACCAATACTGGTACACACACACACGTCTGGATAAATAGATTTTTGTGAAATATTTCAACAGGATTACATACTGTACCCCCCTCGGGTGTATGATGACAGTGTTAGTCCAGTCTTGACCTCGACACCTCTATCCCAGATCCTGTTTCACTGAACACTGACAAATCAATCGCTTCTTAGACATCACTATATCATCAGGTCTTCTCAAAATGTGTAACAGCACTGCAGCATGGTGACTATGAGATGAGAGGTTATTTAGGAGAGAATTTAATAGTATAATATGATGAGCATAAGCATGATATTCATAGGTGGCACACCTATATGTGGGGAATAGTACAATGACAGTGTGTTATTTCACTGTTGTCACCACGGTAGAAAGCGCATGTAGTTCTATGTAGCCTGTGGTTGGTGCTCTCTGCTCGGTGTGTTCTGCGTGTCTTACTCAGGCTGCTGAGCTGGCGGATGATGGAGGAGAGGGTGTTGTTCATCACACAGTCCAGCTCACTGCCGACGCCGTCTGGTAACGCCCCCCGGCACAGGTGGCGCGGGTCGATGTTCCTCTTCACCAGAGGCATGGTGACACCTCACACTGTTACACAGGAAGCACACAATACATATGATATGACACACCCTGTACTTTCAGAGTGGATGTATTTACAGACACGTTTTCCTACATTTTGGAAGTTATAACTACTGTAAGTATTATAAGCACACACTCACAATGCAGGGAGACACTGATACACACACACACACACACACACACACACACACACACACACACACACACACACACACACACACACACACACACACACACACACACACACACACACACACGCACAGATAGTCAATGGGCCAGACGTATTAGCACACACTAACAAACACACAATAGTATTTTTCGAAACAGGGTAAGTGAGGCTGGGCATTCAACAGTGACCTGTCCAGACGAGACCAAGCGGCAGTGCAGTAGTAGCAGACAGCAGAGTGATTCAGGTATTGGGAAAATGAGCTACAGTCAAATCAAATGTTATTTGTCACATGCGCAGAATACAACAGGTATTGCAGTGAAATGCTTACTTACAAGCCCTTAACCAACAATGCAGTTAAGAAATACAAAAAAAAAATTAAAGAGATAAGAATAACAAATAATTAAAGAGCAACAGTAAATAACAATAGCGGGGCTTTATACAGGGGGTACCGGTACAGAGTCAATGTGGAGGCTATATACAGGGGGTACCGGTACAGAGTCAATGTGGAGGCTATATACAGGGGGTACCGGTACAGAGTCAATGTGCGGGGCACCGGTGTCGAGGTAATATGAACCCGAAGGTAGAGTTATTAAAGTGACTATGCATAGCAAATAACAGAGTAGCAGCATCGTAGAAGAAGGGGGATGCAACAACCTGAATTGTTGCATCTCGTTGTGTTGTTGTCCTCAGGTGACTAGCTAGCTAAAATTGGCCCTTTCCTAAATTAACCATGGATGAAGGCAGGGATTTGGACTTGTGGTTTTACTAAATTCTCCATACTGGCCAATGATTATAACGGGGATTCTGATCCAAACAAAAAATGCATTGTGCCCCTGGTCTGAGGATGGAAGTTCCAGATGTAGAAGGCTAATGTCAACTAGCTAACGTTGCCCAATATTGGGGCTATATACAGGGGGTACCGGTACAGTGTCAATGTACGGTGGCACCGGTGTCAAGGTAATATGTACATGTAGGTAGAGATATTAAAATGATTATGCATAGAAAATAGCAGAGAGTAGCAGCAGCGTAAAAGAGGGGGGTGCAAATAGTCTGGGTAGCCATTTGATTAGATGTTCAGGAGTCTTATGGCTTGGGGGTAGAAGCTGTTTAGAAGCCTCTTGGACCTAGACTTGGCACTCTGATAACGCTTGCCGTGCGATAGCAGAGAGAACAGTCTATGACTAGGGTGGCTGGAGTCTGACAATTTTTAGGGCCTTCCTCTGACCTTGCCTGATATAGAAGTCCTGGATGGCAGGAAGCTTGGCCCCGGTGATGTACTGGGCCGAAAGCGCTACCCTCTGTAGTGCCTTGTGGTCAGAGGCCGAGCAGTTGCCATAACAGGCAGTGATGCAACCCGTCAGGATGCTCTCGATGGTGCAGCTGTAGAACCTTTTGAGGATCTGAGGACCCATGCCAAATCTTTTCAGTCTCCTGAGGGGGAATAGGTTTTGTCGTGCCCTCTTTACGACTGTCTTGGTGTGCTTGGACCATTTTAGTTTGTTGGTGATGTGGACGTCGATGAGAATGGGGCGTGCTCGGTCCTCCTTTTCCTGTAGTCCACGATCAGCTCCTTTGTCTTGCTCACGTTGAGAGAGAGGATGTTGTCCTTGTACCACATGGTCAGGCCTCTGACCTCCCTATAGGCTGTCTCATCATTGTCGCTGATCAGGCTGTTGTGTCATCAGCAAACATAATGATGGTGTTGGAGTTGTGCCTGGCCGTGCAGTCATGAGTGAACAGGGAGTACAGGAGGGGACTGAGCACGCACTCCTGAGGGTCCCCCGTGTTGAGGATCAGCGTGGCAGATGTGTTGTTACCTACCCTTACCACCTGGGGGAGGCCCATCAGGAAGTCTAGGATCCAGTTGCAGAGGGCACTATGGTGTTGAATGCTGAGCTCTAGTCAATGAATAGCCTTCTCACATAGGTGTTCCTTTTGTCCAGGTGGGAAAGGGCAGTGTGGAGTGCAATAGAGATTGCATCATCTTTGGATCTGTTGGGGTGGTAAGCAAATTGGAGTGAGTCTAGGGTTTCTGGAATAATGATGATGTGAGCCATGACCAGCCTTTCAAAGCACTTCATGGCTACAGACGTGAGTGCTACGGGTCAGTAGTCATTTAGGCAGGTTACCTTAGTGTTCTTGGGCACATGGACTATGGTGGGCTGCTTGAAACATGTTGGTATTACAAACACAGTCAGGGACAGGTTGAAAATGTCAGTGAAGACACTTCCCAGTTGGTCAGCGCATGCTCGGAGTACACGTCCTGGTAATCCGTCTGGCCCTGCGGCCTTATGAATGTGTGTGGAGTATAGGTGGTCTATTTATTTTATTTTTTATTTTACCTTTATTTAACTAGGCAAGTCAGTTAAGAACAAATTCTTATTTTCAATGACGGCCTAGGAACAGTGGATTAACTGCCTGTTCAGGGGCAGAGCGACAGATTTGTACCTTGTCAGCTCGGGGATATTGCAACCTTTCGGTTACTAGTCCAACGCTCTAACCACTAGGCTACCCTGCCGCCCCAGAGTTTCATCCCCTCTGGTTGCACATTTAACACGCTGATTGAAATTAGGTAAAAACCGAAGTTTCCCTGCATTAAACTCCCCGGCCACAAGGAGCGGTGCCTCTGGATGAGCGTTTTCCTGTTTGCTTTTGGAGGTATACAGCTCATTGAGTGTGGTTTTAGCGCCAACGTCGATCTGTGGTGGTATGTAGACAGCTATGAAAAATACAGATGAAACCTCTCTAGGTAGATAGTGTGGTCTACAGCTTATCATGAGATACTACACCTCAGGCAAGCAAAACCTTGAGAATTCCTTAGATATCGTGCACCAGCTGTTGTTTACAAATATGCATAGGCCCCGCCCTGTGTCTTACCAGAGGCTGCTGTTCTATCCTGCCGATAGAGTGTATAACCCGCCAGCTGTATGTTATTAATGTTGTTGTTCAGCCACGACTCGGTAAAACATAAGATATTACAGTTTTTAATGTCCCGTTGGTAGGATATACGTGCTTTCAGTTTGTCCCATTTATTTTCCAGCGATTACAAATTAGCTAACAGTATGGATGGCAAACGCAGATTAGCCACTTGTCGCCTGATCCTCGCAAGGCACCCCGATCTCTTTCCACGAAATCTCAGTTTCTTTCTTCAGCGAATGACGGGGATGAGGGCCTGTTCGGGTGTTCGGAGTAAATCCTTCCAGTCTGACTCATTAAAGAAAAATTGTTGGTCTAATTTTAGGTGAATAATGGCTGTTCTGATGTCCAGAAGCTCTTTTCGGTAATAAGAGACAGTAGCAGGAACATTATGTACAAAATAAGTTACAAACAATGCGAAAAAAACAAACAAAATGGGACGGTTGGTTAAGAGCCGATAAAATGGCGCCGCCCAGCCTCACCACCGCCCGGCCTCACCACCGCCCGGCCTCACCACCGCCCGGCCTCACCACCGCCCGGCCTCACCACCGCCCGGCCTCACCACCGCCCGGCCTCACCACCGCCCGGCCTCACCACCGCTCAGCCTCACCACCGCTCAGCCTCACCACTTCCCAGCCTCACCACCGCCCAGCTTTGCTTCCCAGACTCACCACCCAGCCTCACCACCGCCCAGCTTTGCTTCCCAGCCTCACCACCGCCCAGCTTTGCTTCCCAGCCTCACCACCGCCCAGCTTTGCTTCCCAGCCTCACCACCGCCCAGCTTTGCTTCCCAGCCTCACCACCGCCCAGCTTTGCTTCCCAGCCTCACCACCGCCCAGCTTTGCTTCCCAGCCTCACCGCCCAGCTTTGCTTCCCAGCCTCACCACCGCCCAAGCTTTGCTTCCCAGCCTCACCACCGCCCAGCTTTGCTTCCCAGCCTCACCACCGCCCAGCTTTACTTCCCAGCCTCACCACCGCCCAGCTTTGCTTCCCAGCCTCACCACCGCCCAGCTTTGCTTACCAGCCTCACCACCGCCCAGCTTTGCTTCCCGGCCTCATCACTGCCCAGGTTTAGGGTCAACAGTTCAGACACAAATATACACAGAGGATGCCAAACGTTAGGAACAGCTTCATAATATTGAGTTTGCCCTCAGAACAGCCTCAATTTGTCAGTGCATGGACTCTACAAGGTGTCAATAGCGTTCCACAGGGATGCGGTTCCATGTTGACTCGAATGCTTCCCATAATTGTGTGAACTTAGCTGGATGTCCTTTTTGTGGTGGACCACTCTGTATACACAGGAAATGGTTGAGCATGAAAAACCCAAGAGTGTTGCAGTTCTTGACACAAACTGAAGGACCTGGCACCCACTACCAAAGGTACTTAATAAATCTTTTGTCTTACCCATTCACCCTCTGAATTTGATTTAACTAGACAAGTCAGTTAAGAACAAATTCTTATTTACAATGACGGCCTACCCCTGCCAAACCTGGACGACGCTGGGCCAATTGTGCACCGCCCTATTGGACTCCTAATCACGGCCAAATGTGATGCAGCCTGGATTCGATCCTCTTGGACTGAGATGCAGTGCCTTAGACCACTGCGCAGCACGTGAATGGAGCACATACACAATCCATGTCTGAATTGACTCGAGGCATAAAAATCCCTCTTAAATCTGTCTCCCCCTTCATCTACACTGAATGATTTTACAGGTGACGTCATTAGGAGAACATAGCTTTCACCTGGTCAGTCTGTCATGGAAACAGCAGGTGTTCCTAATGTTTTGCATACACACACACTCACGCTCAGACACATTCACTTGACATTTCAGACCAACACCCACACACACACTGTCCAATGCAATTGGGGTCTAAGCTGATCCTGTTTCTAAGGCAGATTTTTACAGCAGCTTCCTGTTTTAGCGGTCTCCGCATCTCTACTTCCGGTTCCTCCCAGTGTCACATCTCTATTTCCTGTTCCCCCCAGAGTCACATCTTTACGTCCTGTTCCTCCCAGTGTCACATAACATTGAGGACTATACCACAACAGTCACGGGCTTCATCAATAAGAGCATAGACGATGTCGTCCCCACAGTGATTATAAGAACGTATCTAGCTTTGAGGACAATACAGTGCCACTGACACGGCCTGCAACGGAAACATGCGGTCTCTCCTTCACTGCAGCCGAAGTGAGTAAGACATTTAAACGTGTTAACCCTCGCAAGGCTGCAGGCCCAGACGGCATCCCCAGCCGCGCCCTCAGAGCATGCGCAGACCAGCTGGCCGGTGTGTTTACGGACATATTCAATCAATCTATATACCAGTCTGCTGTTCCCTCATGCTTCAAGAGGGCCACCATTGTTCCTGTTCCCAAGAAAGCTAAGGTAACTGAACTAAACGACTACCGCCCCGTAGCACTCACATCCGTCATCATGAAGTGCTTTGAGAGACTAGTCAAGGACCACATCACCTCCACCCTACCTGACACCCTTGACCCACTCCAATTTGCTTACCGCCCAAATAGGTCCACAGACGATGCAATCTCAACCACACTGCACACTGCCCTAACCCATCTGGACAAGAGGAATACCTATGTGAGAATGCTGTTCATCGACTACAGCTCGGCATTCAACACCATAGTACCCTCCAAGCTCGTCATCAAGCTCGAGACCCTGGGTCTCGACCCCGCCCTGTGCAACTGGGTACTGGACTTCCTGACGGGCCGCCCCCAGGTGGTGAGGGTAGGCAACAACATCTCCTCCCCGCTGATCCTCAACACTGGGGCCCCACAAGGGTGCGTTCTGAGCCCTCTCCTGTACTCCCTGTTCACCCACGACTGCGTGGCCATGCACGCCTCCAACTCAATCATCAAGTTTGCGGACGACACAACAGTGGTAGGCTTGATTACCAACAACGACGAGACGGCCTACAGGGAGGAGGTGAGGGCCCTCGGAGTGTGGTGTCAGGAAAATAACCTCACACTCAACGTCAACAAAACTAAGGAGATGATTGTGGACTTCAGGAAACAGCAGAGGGAACACCCCCCATCCACATCGATGGAACAGTAGTGGAGAGGGTAGCAAGTTTTAAGTTCCTCGGCATACACATCACAGACAAACTGAATTGGTCCACTCACACAGACAGCATCGTGAGGAAGGCGCAGCAGCGCCTCTTCAACCTCAGGAGGCTGAAGAAATTCGGCTTGTCACCAAAAGCACTCACAAACTTCTACAGATGCACAATCGAGAGCATCCTGGCGGGCTGTATCACCGCCTGGTATGGCAACTGCACCGCCCTCAACCGTAAGGCTCTCCAGAGGGTAGTGAGGTCTGCACAACGCATCACCGGGGGCAAACTACCTGCCCTCCAGGACACCTACACCACCCGATGCTACAGGAAGGCCATAAAGATCATCAAGGACATCAACCACCCGAGCCACTGCCTGTTCACCCCGCTGTCATCCAGAAGGCGAGGTCAGTACAGGTGCATCAAAGCTGGGACCGAGAGACTGAAAAACAGCTTCTATCTCAAGGCCATCAGACTGTTAAACAGCCACCACTAACATTGAGTGGCTACTGCCAACACACTGTCAATGACACTGACTCTACTCCAGCCACTTTAATAATGGGAATTGATGGGAAATGATGTAAATATATCACTAGCCACTTTAAACAATGCTACCTTATATAATGTTACTTACCCTACATTATTCATCTCATATGCATACGTTGATACTGTACTCTATATCATCGACTGCATCCTTATGTAATACATGTATCACTAGCCACTTTAACTATGCCACTTGGTTTACATACTTATCTCATATGTATATACTGTACTCGATATCATCTACTGTATCTTGCCTATGCTGCTCTGTACCATCACTCATTCATATATCCTTATGTACATATTCTTTATCCCCTTACACTGTGTTATAAGACAGTAGTTTTTTTGGAATTGTTAGTTAGATTACTTGTTCGTTATTACTGCATTGTCGGAACTAGAAGCACAAGCATTTCGCTACACTCGCATTAACATCTGCTAACCATGTGTATGTGACAAATAAAATTTGATTTGATTTGATTTGAAAAAAGCTCAAGCTACCGCTGACAATGAACGGAAACGGATGCATACAAGAAATCCCGCTATGACCTCCAAAGAAACATCAAACATGCAAAAGGACAATATAGGGGGAAGGTGGAATCCTATGACACCGGCTACGATGCTCGTTGTAAGTGGCAGGGCTTGCAGACGATACCAGATTACAAAGGGAAACCCAGCAATGCAGAACTCCCAAACAAGTTAAATGCATTTTATGCTCGCTTCAAGGAATATAGCACCTTGCCTTGTGTGAAAGCCCGTTTTTCACGATGACTGTGGTCTCGCTCTCCGTGGCCGATTTGAGCAAAGCGTTTAAACAAGCTAACAATCACAAAGCCGCAAGGCCAGACAGAACACCAGGACGCGCTCTCAAAGCATGCACAGACCAGCTGGCAGGTGTCTTCAGACATTTACAATCTCTCCTTGTCCAAGTCTGTAATCCCAAAATGTTTCAAGATGATCAGCATTGTCCCTGTTCCCAAGACCTCCAAAGTAACTTGCCTAAATGACTACCGTAGCACTCACAACTGTAATTATGAAGTGCTTTGAAAGGCAGGTCATAACACCATCATCTAGACATCCTAGACCCACTCCAATTCGCATACCGTCCCAACAGATCCACAGATGACGCAATCTCAGTTGCACTTCATACTGCCCTCTCCCACCTGGACAAAAGAGGAAAAAACTATGTGAGAATGGTGTTCATAGACTACAGCTCAACTTTCAACACCATAAACCCCTCCAAACTCATCACCAAACTAGAGACCCAGGGATTGAACCCCTCCCTCTGGTACTGGATCCTTGGACACCCTGACGGGCCGATCCCAGGTGGTGAGGGTAGGCAACAACACCTCCGCCACACTGAGCCTCAACACAGGGGCCCCTCTGGGATGTGTGCTTAGTCCTCTCCTGTACTCCCTGGTCACCCACAACTACATGGCATGACTCCAACACTATCATCAAGTTTGCTTACGACACAACAATGGAAGGCCTGATCACCGCCGGCAATGGGTCAGCCTACAGGGAGGTCAGAGACTTAGCACTGTGGTGCCAGGACAACAATTTCTCCCTCAATGTCAGTAAGACCAAAGACTTGACCGTGGACTATAGAGGAAAGAGGGGAGAGCATGTCCCCATCCACATCCACAGGGCAGTTATGGAGCGGGTTGAGAGATTCAAGTTCATTGACATCCACATCACTAACAACTTAACATGGTCCACATAACACCCGCACAGTCGTGAAGAGGACACGTCTCTTCCCCCTCAGTAGACTGAAAAGATTTGGCATGTACCCTCAGATCCTCAAAAATGTATAAAGCTGCACCATCGAGAGCATCTTGGATGGCTGCCTCACCGCTTGGTATTGGAACTACACCGCCCCTTGACTGCAAAGCGCTACAGAGGGTGGTGCAAACAGCCCAGTACACCCCTGGGGCCGGGCTCCCTGCCACCCAGGACCACATTGTCACGCGGGGTCAGAGGAAGGCCCGAAAAATTGGCAAAGACTCCAGCCATCCAAGTCATAGAGTGTTCACTCTGCTACTGTCCAGCAAACGGTACCGGAGCGCCACTCTCGGACCAACAGGCTCCGAGACAGATTCTACCCCCAAGGCATAAGACTGCTAAACAGCCAGACTGCTAAATAGTGAATTAATGGTACCCAAACTATCTGCACGGACTCCTCGCACACTCACTAGACTGTATATACACACGCTATACACAGTCACTAGACTATATACAGTTGAAGTCAGAAGTTTACATACACCTTAGCCAAATACATTTGAACTCCGTTTTTCACAATTCCTGATATTTAACCCTAGTAAAAATTCCCTGTCAGTTTGGATCACCACTTTATTTTAAGAATGTGAAATGTCAGAATAATAGTAGAGAGAACTATTTATTTCAGCTTTTATTTGTTTCATCACATTCCCCGTGGGTCAGAAGTTTACATACACTCAATTAGTATTTGGTAGCTTTGCCTTTAAATTGCTTAACTTGGGTCAAACTTTTCAGGTAGCCTTCCACAAGCTTCCCACAATAAGTTGGGTGAATTTTGGCCCATTCCTCCTGACAGAGCTGGTGTAACGGAGTCAGGTTTGTACCCCTCCTTGCTCGCACACACTTTTTCAGTTCTGCCCACAAATGTTCTATAGGATTGAGCTCAGAGCTTAGTGATGGCCACTCCAATACCTTGACTTTGTTGTCCTTAAGCCATAACTTTGGAAGTATGCTTGGGGTCATTGTCCATTTGGAAGATCCAATTGCGACCAAGCTTTAGCTTTTTGATTAATGTCTTGAGATGTTGCTTCAATATATCCACATAATTATCCTCCCTCATGAAGCCATCTATTTTGTGAAGTGCACCAGTCCCTCCTGCAGCAAAGCAGCCCCACAACACAATGCTGCCACTCCCGTGCTTCACGGTTGTGATGGTGTTCTTCGGCTTGCAAGCCTCCCCCTTTTCCTCCAAACATAACGATGGTCATTATGGCCAAACAGTTCTATTTTGTTTCATCAGACCAGAGGACATTTCTTCAAAAAGTAAACATTTTGTCCCCATATGCAGTCTGGTACTGGTACTCCCTGTATATAGCAGCACATTGATCTGGTACTGGTCCTCCCTGTATATAGCAGCACATTGATCTGGTACTGGTCCTCCCTGTATATAGCAGCACATTGATCTGGTACTGGTCCTCCCTGTATATAGCAGCACATTGATCTGGTACTGGTCCTCCCTGTATATAGCAGCACATTGATCTGGTACTGGTCCTCCCTGTATATAGCAGCACATTGATCTGGTACTGGTCCTCCCTGTATATAGCAGCACATTGATCTGGTACTGGTCCTCCCTGTATATAGCAGCACATTGATCTGGTACTGGTCCTCCCTGTATATAGCAGCACATTGATCTGGTACTGGTCCTCCCTGTATATAGCAGCACATTGATCTGGTACTGGTCCTCCCTGTATATAGCAGCACATTGATCTGGTACTGGTCCTCCCTGTATATAGCAGCACATTGATCTGGTACTGGTACTCCCTGTATATAGCAGCACATTGATCTGGTACTGGTCCTCCCTGTATATAGCTCCATTCTTGTGTATTTTATTCCTCGTGTCAGTTACTATATTCTTTTTTATTTTTAAACTCTGCATCGTTGGAAAGGTTCGTAAGCAAGAATTTAACTGTAAAGTCTACACTAGTTGTATTTGGCTTAATGTGATACATACAATTTGATTTGTGTGCACGAAACAAAATGCATAATGCCGCACACCCAAAAGCAAAGATGACCCCTCAGCCATTCTCTTTAATTCAGATCTAGTAGGCTATGCCATGTATGTCATTGATGAATAGATAGAATCATAATAGCTTGGAGGTGTTGACAGAGAAAAGAGAAATGTCTGACAACCAAAAAACAACCTCCCTACAAGGCTATGGGTAGGGTCCTCAGCTGGCATCGGTCCAATACCCCCGCCAAGCCTTGCCTGCAGCCACATACCAATATGGGACAACAAAGAATAAATTACATCATCGTCTGCTGCCACAAAGCACACTGAAAACAGCCAATTAGCACCATGGTTTGCGTATTCAACCAGATGATGAACCAGGCCCACATTATCATATAAAGACACTAGTGTGTGAAATGTGTTGGTCTGCTCTGCTTTGTAACCCTTAAATGAGGAAGTTCTGCAGAGCCATGAGTTTGTTTTGTCTGGTGTGAGAATGGTCCCAACAACAAGGCGACATCATTAGAGGTAGGGGAGTGGGCTAATGAAGGGAATGGGGAGAGAGAGGGATGGAACGTGTGTGTGTGTGTGTGTGCGTCTAGAGTGAGTGAGGGGTGGGGGAGGGGCAAGCAGGGACCTCAGGGAAGCCACTCTGAAAGGTTCCAGGGACAATGGAGCTCCGTTCACACGGCAACAGCAAAGTGCTCCCATGCATGCCTCCCCTCCCCCTCCCCTCCTTTAACATCCCCTGAAAAGAGGACACTCCACTCAGAAAGGAAGAGCGGAGAGAAAGAGTGAGAGGGGGAAGAGAGAGACATGGAAAAACAGTAAATAGAGAAAGTGGGAGAGAGCGAGGGATGGGAATACCTAGTCAGTTGCACAACAATGCATTCAACTGAAATGTGTCTTCTGCATTTAACCCAACCCCTCTGCATCAGAGGTGTGGGGGGCTGCCTTAATCAATGTCCACGGCACCCCGAGAGCAGTTGTTGTTGAGGTTTGCTGGAGGGCAGAGGCAGATTTTTCCACCTTGGCGGATCTGGGATTCAAACCAGCGACCTTTTCGATTACTGGCCCAACACTCTTAACCGGTAGGCTACCTGCCGAAAGTTAGGGAGGTGGGGAGAGAGTGAGGGGGGAGAGAAAGGTGGAAAAAGAAACTGCAGGAAGTCAATGAGTAGTTCTAATACAAACACCCAGGACTATCTCTGCCATGCACATACACACATAAAACCACAGGTAACCTCTTAGCTATACCATTAGCTTCTCAGATGTACCATTAGCCATCTCCAGAGCTCAGAGAGCTGAGGGCCTTTGAACTTCACTAGAGAGACATCCTGACTGCTGCCACCAGGATGATGTGCTTCCTGTCTCCCTAAAGACCCTCCACACAGACACATTTTACTATGGACACCGAAATTCTATTAAGGTCGGAGCAGGGAAACATAAATGTATGAGTCAGGTACAGCCTCTTGCTTTGAGGGAGGCTGGAGAGCTTGTGGTGAGGTCATAAATATTGCAAGATATGTTACACATTGCCCTAAAAAATGACTTAACTCCTACTCCGACATGGCTGGATCTTCATTTTTTCGACAATATAGAATATGGCTATTCTCCCTAATAGCCTATATCTTTGTGAATAAAAACTGTCTGTTGTTAATTATAAACTTGGTGGTTTGAGCCCTGAATTCTGATTGGCTGAAAGCCATGGTATATCACCACATATAGCAGGGGTATGACAAAACGTTTAGTTTTACCGCTCCAATGGTTTATATTAGCACAAATAGTCCTCAGGGTTTTGTGATATATAGCCAATATACCACGGCTAAGGCTGTACTAAGGCACTCCGCGTTGCGTCTTAAGTAAAAACATCCCTTAGTCGTGGAATATTGTCCATATACCACATCCTCGGGCCTTATTGCTTAATTATCGCAAGTAACCCTTATAACTGACGTGTCACTGCCTACATTCATATAATAATGTTGTCTAATTCACACTGTGGGCTAGTTAATCTCTCTTGCTTTCAGTAAAGTGTGAGTGAGCAACAAAAGCAGCCGTCTGTGTGCTGGCTGCAGCCAATGCACACAACATGCACAGAGAACTGATGGCAAGCACGATCAATCAAAGTTCCGCACCGTCGCTTCCCGTTACCGAGTCTATTTTCCTTCCGCCACAGATTGTTACAATATTTTATAGCCGGACACTTTCTAAATCAAATGCCGTTTGTACGTTTTAGTGAACAATAATCAAGCGGTTCGGAGCAAGGCGGTTGCCAAATGGAGTGTGCAGTAATGGTCAAGAGTTGAATTGAAAGAATCGGGCCTTGGACACAGAACCCTTGTGCTTAATCATTATCTTCTACTGGGGTCCACTAGTGGTGGCCGGCCGCTACGTCCAGTCAGTGGTCGATTTTGTAGTTTGGCCATTTGGATTAACGCAATTCAACATTTAAAAAAATACTCAATTAAGGCCAAATATAAACAGTTTGGTGAGTAATATTCCGATTCGTATCATGACATATAAAAGCATAGTAAAAACCCTCACCGGCAGTCAGAAATGTAATAGATTTAAGTCCGTCCGCATGTCCCGTTAGATACTCCTGCTGATCGCGTTGCCATCCTGTGTCCCTGGCGGTCTGGCCACTCCAAACAATCCACCGCGGGGGCGGGACCCGCCAGCAGCCTCGGCCTATCAGCATTCAGCAACCGGGTTTTAATGATTAGTGGGTGTTCCCAATGTCCAATTGTAGTCCTTGAAAACGTATGAGTGACATCGAGGTTCCCCGTTTGACATCTCGTTGGTCATAGAAAAGGCAGGGTCTCTGCTCAGGGTGGATAGGGAAGGCTACCCATGGTTTACCATTTTATGCAATCCAGTCCCCACACAGGGTTAACGTTAAAGGCTTGAAATAAACATATTTTGGGGATGCGGACTTGACCTAGCCTAGTTTGAAATGGCCTAATAAAAGGTTTAGGGTGTTTTTAAAGGTGTTTTGGGGAGCAAATTAAATTTGGCGGTGGCTGGTTTAATGATAGCGCTAGACTGGTTCCATTCTAGCAGCTTTAGTAACTGACAGATGACTGATGAGGGCAAAGGGTGCAGACTAGAGTGAGAGTGTGAATGTGAGAAAGTAAGACAGAGATAGAGAGGGCAGTAAACGAGGGCAGTGAACGAGTAAAGACAGACATCGGAGAGAAAATAGTAGGATGGACTGGGATTGTTCCATTATTGAAGACACGGTTCTATTCCTGGAAGAGAACATACGTTCTTTTTCCATTTTCCAGGTTAACACAGAGACAAAGAAGAGAAACCCCCAACTCCAATGTTAACATTTCCACTTTTTATTGTCAGGATACTTGCTTCATGTAAAATATTTAAATACAATACATGTTCCATATGCCATCCTCCACACGATTGGTTGGTTTTGTAATTATGAAGTTCTAAGGTTTTGCCCACAGCGATAAAAACAGCTGCTCTCTCTCAGGCCAATAGAAGCTGCTTCGCCACTTGCTTTTTTTAAATACAGTCAGTGAAAACCAAGGAAAACAGATTCAATTATAAACTACTAATATCAAGTATTTTTTCTTTTGTCGTTTTTTTTCTCCTTTGTTTTTGTCTCAATTACACCCCCAACAAGAGCTGTGGATGGGGCCCATAAACTCCCAACATGCTCCTGTCAGCAGCTCAGTTCGGTCCCCAGCAAAGACGCCCTCGGAAGGGAGGACAGACAGACAAGAAGAAAGACCAACAGGAGGACAGAGACAGGAGGACAGAGGGGCATGTACTCTGTCGATGCTGGCAGTCACATAGCAGCTTTAGTCTGATCGAAACTTCAACAGGAAGAGGGGATCTGGCTGGAAAGGGGGAGAGCTTTGGTGGAGGTGGTGAGAAGGAAAGGAGGGAGTGGGTAACACCCTGGGTGGCCTTTACTGCAAATGAAGCCATCTTTTGTATGCTTGTCATGTTGTGGCTTTTGTTAAGTACCAGTTCTGAAGGTTAACTTTATAATGTTCATAGACACAGCGACAAAGAGCGTAAGGAACAAGGGAAGAACCAACTGACAGCATCCGTTCTTCTCCATCTAGTTTTGTGGTTTAGTCTCCATGTGTTGCTCATGGTTGAAGTTGTAATTTTCAGGATGGGCTCATTGTATTTCATACTGGGCTAACGGACTACTGCAGTGAGGGTGGACCGGTGGGTTAAATGTGGGAGGAGGGGCGGGTATTGCCATGGACACACCCACCTCCCTCAGTACATTCTCCCTAGTGGGCCAGGTGAGGGCTGGGTCAGGGGTCAGTAGCGGTGGGTCTGATGTGAGTACTGCGGGGGCTGCTGGGAGGTAGAGGAGTATCCAATGCTGTTTTGGGGCAGTGATGTGCTTGGTCCGGGGTTCTGGTAGGCAGCATGTGGATTAGAGCGCTGAGAGAGAGATAAGATACCAAATTGTAAATAGTCTGATTAGTTATGATTTGGTGAGATAGCATGATTTTGCTGAGTATATAGTATTGCTATGCTATATAGTAGCTGCTTTGTTTGTATGTACGTATGCATGTATGTAGGTATGTATGTACGTATGCATGTATGTAGGTATGTATGTATGTACGTATGTGAGACTACCCTTACCTGGTAGTCTGAGGTCATAATGAGGCCACTTGAGGTAGTGACGGGCGGGACCACTCGCACCTTCTTTAGGGGAGGGCCCTGTGCGTGGCTGTTGTCAGGGTTACCAGTATGTCCCGCCCCGTTGGTGTGGTTGTTCCCCTGCTGCTGGTTCTTCTGGAATATTAAAAAGACACCCAAGGCTTCATCAACCACACACTGGAAATACACTCAAAATGCTCCCTTTAAACCTTTACTCTGTCGATAAAAAATACACGTATAAATATAACATATATTTTGACCCAAATGTAAAGCTAAGAGGCACACACATTTCTGACTTTCTCTGCCTTATCCTCTGGTTCCTCCTCTGTCAGGAACTCCCTCTTGGGGTATGGGATCTGGCAGCCTGCAAACACACTGACACAAACACACCACTTATCTTACAGGGTATAGGACCACATCACTCCAGACATGTAATACATTTGTTATAATGCAATATATGTAGTAAGGGGTTTTGTTGTATTACATGTAGTAATAATGTTTTAGTTGTTTTAATATATACACTGAACAAAAATATAAAACTCAACTATTTCAATGATTTTACTGAGTTACAGTTCAAAGTAAATCAGTCGATTGAAAAATTATTTAGGCCCTAATCTATGGATTTCACATGACTGGGCAGGGACGCTGCCATGGGTGGGCCTGGGAGGGCATAGGTCCACCCACTATAAGCCAGGCCCAGCCAATCAGAATGAGTTTCTCCACAAAAAGGCCATAATTACAGACATAAATACTCCTCAGTTCGGCATGGGTCCTGAGATCCTCAAAAGGGTCTACAGCTGCAACATCGAGAGCATCACTGCTACCGCACGGCAAGCGGTAACAGAGCACCAAGTCTAAAAGGTTTTTCCAACAGCTTTTACCCCCAAGCTATAAGACTCCAGAACAGGAAATCAAATAGCTACCAGGACTATTTACATTGTGCCCCCCCCCCCTCCTTTTACACTGTTGCTACTCTGTTTTATCATCTATGCATCGTCACTTTAACTATACCTACATGTACATATTACCTCAATTAGCCTGACTAACTGGTGCCTATATATAGCCTCGTTACTGTTATATTCACCGTTTTATTTATTTACTTTTCTATTGTTCACCTAATACCAATTTTTTACATAAAAATAGCACTGTTGGTTAGGGCTTGTAAGTAAGCATTTCACTGTAAAGTCTACACCTGTTGTATTCGGCGCACGTGACAAATAAACTTTGATTTGAAACCAAGATTGAACTCTTTGGCCTGGATGCCAAGCGTCACGTCTGGAGGAAACCTGGCACTATTCCTATGGTGAAGCATGGTGGTGGCAGCATCAAGCTGTGGAGATGTTTTTCAGCGGCAGGGACTGGGAGACCAGTCAGGATCGAGGGAGAGATGAACAGAGCAAAGTATAGAGAGATCCTTGATGAAAACCTGCTCCAGAGCTCTCAGGACCACAGACTGTTGTGAAAGTTCACTTTCCAACAGGACAACGATCGTAAGTACAGTCAAGACAACGCAGGAGTGGGTTCGGGACAAGTCTCTGAATGTCCTTGAGTGGCCCAGCCAGAGCCCGGGCTTAAACCCGATCAAACGTCTCTGGAGAGACCTGAAAATAGCTGTACAGCAACGCTCCCCATTCAACTCGACAAAGATTGAGGGGATCTGCAAAGAAGAATGGGAGAAACTCCCCAAATACAGGTGTACCAAGCTTGTTGTGTCATACCCACGAAGACTTGAGGCTGTAATTTCTGCCAAAGGTGCTTCAACAAGGTACTGAGTAAAGGGTATGAATACTTATGTAAAATGTGAAAATGTCTAAAAACCTGTTTTTGCTTTGTCATTATAGGGTACTGCATGTAGATTGATGAGGCAAATTTAAAAATATATATTTTAGAATAAGGCTGTAATGTAACAAATGTGGAAAAAGGGGTTTGATTACTTTCCCGAATGCCAGATGTTGTAATAAATATGTTCTAAAGCTCTATTAGAGTCCTGACTCACTCTGAGGTGGGCAGTGGTTCCTCCAGGAAGTAAGGGTCCTGCATGGCCTGCTCAGATGTGATCCTGCGAATCGGGTCCATAGTCAGTAGCTTCTGGAGCTACACACACAAACATTAGAGCATGAGTAAAACAGAGGGAACGTTTATACAACGTCAGACTGAAGAATGCTATGTAACAACAACGTTCAGGCAATGTTAAGACTGAGAAAACTAATTTCAACTCACCAAGTGGAATGCTTTGCTGTCTGGTTTGACTTTGTGTTTCTCCATGTATTTTATAAGGCTGCAGTTTGTATACCTGTGTTATATACGAACATACTTCAGTTTGTATACCTGTGTTATATACGAACATATTTCAGTTTGTATACCTGTGTTATATACGAACATATTTCAGTTTTTCATAGATATCATCATCCTAACCAACTTCCCCTCTAAATACACCTCTGCTGTCTTCAACCAAGATCTCAGCGATCACTGCCTCATTGCCTGCATCCGTAATGGGTCAGCGGTCAAACGACCTCCACTCATCACTGTAAAACGCTCCCTGAAACACTTCTGCGAGCAGGCCTTTCTAATCGACCTGGCCGGGGTATCCTGGAAGGATATTGATCTCATCCCGTCAGTAGAGGATGCCTGGATATTTTTTAAAAATGCCTTCCTAACCATCTTAAATAAACATGCCCCATTCAAGAAATTTAGAACCAGGAACAGATATAGCCCTTGGTTCTCCCCAGACCTGACTGCCCTTAACCAACACAAAAACATTCTATGGCGTTCTGCATTAGCATCGAACAGCCCCCCGTGATATGCAACTGTTCAGGGAAGCTAGAAACCATTATACACAGGCAGTTAGAAAAGCCAAGGCTAGCTTTTTCAAGCAGAAATGTGCTTCCTGCAACACTAACTCAAAAAAGTTCTGGGACACTGTAAAGTCCATGGAGAATAAGAACACCTCCTCCCAGCTGCCCACTGCACTGAAGATAGGAAACACTGTCACCAATGATAAATCCACCATAATTGAGAATTTCAATAAGCATTTTTCTACGGCTGGCCATGCTTTCCACCTGGCTACTCCTACCCCGGACAACAGCACTGCACCCCCAACAGCAACTCGCCCAAGCCTTCCCCATTTCTCCTTCTCCCAAATCCATTCAGCTGATGTTCTGAAAGAGCTGCAAAATCTGGACCCCTACAAATCAGCCAGGCTAGACAATCTGGACCCTTTCTTTCTAAAATTATCTGCCGAAATTGTTGCCACCCCTATTACTAGCCTGTTCAACCTCTCTTTCGTGTCGTCTGAGATTCCCAAAGATTGGAAAGCAGCTGCGGTCATCCCCCTCTTCAAAGGGGGGACACTCTTGACCCAAACTGCTACAGACCTATATCTATCCTACCGTGCCTTTCTAAGGTCTTCGAAAGCCAAGTCAACAAACAGATTACCGACCATTTCGAATCTCACCATACCTTCTCTGCTATGCAATCTGGTTTCAGAGCTGGTCATGGGTGCACCTCAGCCACGCTCAAGGTCCTAAACGATATCTTAACCGCCATCGATAAGAAACATTACTGTGCAGCCGTATTCATTGATCTGGCCAAGGCTTTCGACTCTGTCAATCACCACATCCTCATCGGCAGACTCGACAGCCTTGGTTTCTCAAATAATTGCCTCGCCTGGTTCACCAACTACTTCTCTGATAGAGTTCAGTGTGTCAAATCGGAGGGTCTGCTGTCCGGACCTCTGGCAGTCTCTATGGGGGTGCCACAGGGTTCAATTCTTGGACCGACTCTCTTCTCTGTATACATCAATGAGGTCGCTCTTGCTGCTGGTGAATCCCTGATCCACCTCTACGCAGACGACACCATTCTGTATACTTCCGGCCCTTCTTTGGACACTGTGTTAACAACCCTCCAGGCAAGCTTCAATGCCATACAACTCTCCTTCCGTGGCCTCCAATTGCTCTTAAATACAAGTAAAACTAAATGCATGCTCTTCAACCGATCGCTACCTGCACCTACCAGCCTGTCCAACATCACTACTCTGGACGGCTCTGACTTAGAATACGTGGACAACTACAAATACTTAGGTGTCTGGTTAGACTGTAAACTCTCCTTCCAGACCCATATCAAACATCTCCAATCCAAAGTTAAATCTAGAATTGGCTTCCTATTTCGCAACAAAGCATCCTTCACTCATGCTGCCAAACATACCCTTGTAAAACTGACCATCCTACCAGTCCTCGACTTTGGCGATGTCATTTACAAAATAGCCTCCAATACCCTACTCAACAAATTGGATGCAGTCTATCACAGTGCAATCCGTTTTATCACCAAAGCCCCATATACTACCCACCATTGCGACCTGTACGCTCTCGTTGGCTGGCCCTCGCTTCATACTCGTCGCCAAACCCACTGGCTCCATGTCATCTACAAGACCCTGCTAGGTAAAGTCCCCCCTTATCTCAGCTCGCTGGTCACCATAGCATCTCCCACCTGTAGCACACGCTCCAGCAGGTATATCTCTCTAGTCACCCCCAAAACCAATTCTTTATTTGGCCGCCTCTCCTTCCAGTTCTCTGCTGCCAATGACTGGAACGAACTACAAAAACCTCTGAAACTGGAAACACTTATCTCCCTCACTAGCTTTAAGCACCAACTGTCAGAGCAGCTCACAGATTACTGCACCTGTACATAGCCCACCTATAATTTAGCCCAAACAACTACCTCTTTCCCAACTGTATTTAATTTTCATTTATTTATTTATTTTGCTCCTTTGCACCCCATTATTTTATTTCTACTTTGCACATTCTTCCATTGCAAAACTACCATTCCAGTGTTTTACTTGCTATATTGTATTTACTTTGCCACCATGGCCTTTTTTGCCTTTACCTCCCTTCTCACCTCATTTGCTCACATTGTATATAGACTTGTTTATACTGTATTATTGACTGTATGTTTGTTTTACTCCATGTGTAACTCTGTGTCGTTGTATCTGTCGAACTGCTTTGCTTTATCTTGGCCAGGTCGCAATTGTAAATGAGAACTTGTTCTCAACTTGCCTACCTGGTTAAATAAAGGTAAAATAAAAAATAAAAAAAAGTTTGTATACCTGTGTTATATACGAACATATTTCAGTTTGTATACCAGACCACCTCACTTCAGTTTGGATGAGAAGACAAATCTATTATTACAATGATACAAATGATCTTGTTCAGAGCTGGCAGAAAGCCACTCACGTGTTCCTCCTGAAGTCTTTCATCAGAGTGGAGTGCTCTGGCATCTTCTTGATGTCTTCCCAGTCCTTCTCTGAGGATTACATCATCAGACTGTGTCAGTGAGTGCTTCTCTGAGGATTACATCCTCATACTGTCAGTGAGTGCTTGTACAGGACAGACAGATTGCTTTGGGCTCATACAAGCCAGGCCAGAATAGAATTGTGCCTAGTCATGGTTTAATTACACTCTTGTTCTTCAGTATTATTTATATATCCCTATTTGCCAGGCAGGTTCATAATACACATGTCAAAAATATGTCTGAAATCTGTCTTGCCGACCAGTTTCTAAAAACGACATGCTGTGTACTAATAGTACTACATACTATTGAGAACGTACTGTTTCATAAAAACATATGCAGGAAGCAACAAATATAAACATACTAGGTTGATCCATGCTGAGAAGGCATAATCTAATGCTCAATCGTGCTTGTTCCCCGCCATTCATTCATTTTGGTAGAGCGCATTCCCTATTCTGATTATCAGATGAGTATGAAAAAGACGCAAGTCTGAAAAGACAATTCTCTTCCTCAATAGTGTGCAGCGAATTCTACTTGATGAAAAGACAAAATGAATATAACATCCTTGCATTTAAAGTTGTACACATACTGACGTTATATTTTTGCATACACCAAATAGCCTACTATTTAGAACGCAAGTATGGGTATTCAGATGGAAGGTTAATAATTTAACACATACTGTACGAGCGACCATTTCAATGCACATAGGCATGTCCTGATAAGTTATGAGTCCCCAGCACTCATGGATAACCCTCTTAATCCAGAGCCAGTTTTTAAGTATTCTCAGCCTCTACATGCTGATTTTGTGGCCTGTGTGTGGTGGATCTAAAGGAGGAGAGGCCCTGCCCCAGCCCAGCTCTCTCACCAGCGGGGAAGCCCATGACGTTGAAGATGCGGTCCAGCTGGTCGTGGTGGTAGGGGTTACTGGTCTTGATGTCCTCTTGGCGACAGTGGAAGATGGGCTCAGACGTCAACAGCTCGGCAAAGATGCAGCCAATCGCCCAAATGTCTGACAGATGCACAGGGAGGATTAGAGATATCAGGGCTCTACAGTGCTACCATTTTGGTTTCATATGACCCTAAATATTTTTTATTTTGGCCACCAGTGCCTAGGGGAAAATAATTATATTTAGTAATTGCTGGCTAATCATCAATACATCGAATATTTTTCAATCTGCGCCTACATTTCTTTGTGCTCCTACATTTTTCAATTTAGGAGCACATGTGCTCCTTGTAAAATATGACCATGTGACAGAGCCCTGGATATCAGTGTGTTCTAAACCACGCCCACTTGAACATGCTCGCACAAATATGCACACACACACACACATACACAACAGTAATTATCCTAGGATGGTGGAAGAATAGCTCAGAAGTTCAGCTCTTGGTACACAGCACACCCACCCACCCACCCCGTGGCCATTCTCACCGATGGCTTTGGTGTAGTGCCTGGCACCTAGCAGTAGCTCTGGTGCCCTGTACCAGAAGGTGACCACCACAGGGTCCAGATCTGCTAAAGGCTTCAGTGGTGAGTTAAAGAGGCGGGCAAAGCCCATGTCCGCTGTACAGCAACACACAAGAAATAATCCACATAATAATATGATAATGTAGTATAACGCTCAAATAGTGTGTAATGACCAGTGAATAAACTATAGCCAGTCTGTGTAGACAAAGCATTATGCTGAAAAAAAAAAAAAACAACCTCCATCGTACCGATCTTTACTCGACCCCTCTCCGGCCCCTCCCCCATAACTAGGATGTTTGCAGGTTTCTGGGGAAAAACAGATTAACAGTTAATATCACCCAAATATTTACTTCCATTATCCTAATACCCACACTGATACACAAACGAGAGGAATTAAGATTAGTTTGGCCGCGTTATGCTGAATAACACATGAATGGTTCAGGTAGTGTCAATGCTACCCTCTGGTGGCGTAACAATGAAACTCACATCTCAGAGAGAAGCAGGCCAGGCACCTCCATTTCCTCTACCAGGTCAACTATACAGTGCTCAGCCACTGTTCCATTTCCTGCATCCCTCCATTTCCCCCCCTTTGCTCCCCTATTCTCCCTTCCTCATCCCCCACTCTCATCAGGTCTCTGTAGGAAGCAGTTAGTGGATGCCCACTCTCCCCCCACTGCCCCTTCTTCCGCACTCCCCCTCTCTCTCACACAAAGGCCTTTCTCATTTGGGCAAAAGTCTGTCCTCTGTCCGCTCTCCTCTGTGACCCGGAAACTGATAAGTGGTCGAGGAGTGTGTCAATTAGTTAGGTGAATGGAGGAGTGTCCTCTCCTCTTCGATAACCTCCTTTCATCAACGATAGTCATGTGTATCCCACCAGTTATTCACAGAAGAGTTTTTACATTTGACCCCCCCTTTGAAGCAGTTGTTGCTTACGAGGAGAAGAGCAGGCAAACATTTAAAATGTATATGCTACTTATCCTTTTATCTATAAAAATGTCTTGCAGAACTGGCTACATTTATTTGATCACTTTACATTTATTTTGGGATTCCACACCTGTAAAGGTAATTTGCCTGATGACGCACAAATGGAGAGGAGAATCTAATTTAATACAAGCACATTTTCGTTCACATTCCCTCTGCTCGCCACCTGTCAATTACCTTTGACATTTTTCAAAAGGAGGCGAGAGACGGAGGAGAGAGGACGCAGGAGTTGAGCAAATCCAATTGAGAAAAGGCCCAGGTCTCTGTGTAGGACCCAGTTGGCATGCAGGAAAAGGATGCACTCGCCTTCGTTCCCTCCTACCCTCCCCCCTGTCCCTCGCCAGGTCTCTCCCCCCCTGTCCCTCGCCACCCTCTCCCCCTGTCCCTCGCCACCCTCTCTCCCCCTGTCCCTCGCCACCCTCTCCCCCTGTCCCTCGCCACCCTCTCCCCCTGTCCCTCTCCCCTGTCCCTCACCACCCTATCCCCTGTCCCTCACCAGGTCTCTGTGTAGGACCCAGTTGGCGTGTAAGTAATGGATGCCGTCCAGGATCTGGTAGAGCAGGGACTTGACCATCCCCCTGGGCAGTTGCAGGGGCTTCTTATTAGCCTTGGACGCCCTGTGGAACTTTATGATGTGCTGTGGAGAGAGGGAGCATCCTTATTGTGTGTTATCAATGTCTGGGTCAATGGATTTAAACAAGTGTGAAGGTAAAATATTCAAACGTTTATAAAAAAAAGTGTGTAAATGTAAAAACAAATGTGCACATGTGTGTGTGTGTGTGTGTATATGTTTATAGTGTGGATGGATGTATCGGATACAACATCAGAGTGTTCATGCAAATCATTCCGTTACTTTTAGATGACTTTCCCCTTAGAGGCATTAGAAGGAGACAAAAATGAATATTGCCAACTGAACGACATCTATTGCAGGATAAAACAATGTTAGAGATTACATAGCTGGCCATAAATGGACGTTGCATTTTACTTTATAGGTTGGTTATGTAGGCTTCTTCTAAGCCATTGCTTTCTACTACAGATAATATGATTAGGCTTAATCTTTACATAAAAAAAATAAAAAAAGTGTCCGATTTCCAGTCATTCCAAATAATGTAATAAACCTTGACATTCAACAATAAGACTTATAATTATAGATTATCCAAATTGTTTTACCTGAGCATAACCCAAAAACTAACAACTTATTAGCTTACTTTGTTGTTTATGATTTTGTTGTCATGGAGGACTGGTTGGGCTCATTGCTTCGAGCTGAAAAAAAATGCTGCTCTCATTGAAATGCTGATATCTATATAATTTGCAGAGGTTTAAGTCTATCAAAAGTGTGTCCGTTAGGCCTGTTTTTTTTTATCAGCACAAATTAGATTGGGCAATAAAAGCCCCACTCGTGGTCTTCTTAAAGTAAACTCATTTTTGACAGTATGGAGCACAACACCACAGAGTAGTTTAGAAGGGAGGAACTCCCTCTAACTTTTTTCCCCATAAGCATTAAGCAGCTGTTGCATATTTTCACTGGCTGTTCACTGGTTGCAAAAACAGATTGATAGACAGCTTATTCTTCAATTCAACCATTATTGGGTAAAAATAATAACACACATATACATTTGTGAACAGCCATCCACAACAACCACAATACATGAGGCGCAAATAGCTAAATGAGAGAGCAGCAGTGTGATTCACATCATTGCTCTATGTAGATATCAACACTAATGATATCTGTGTGGCCCTTACCGCCAAGCTTTTATTCAAGTTGGATAATCTTTGGATGTCGACAGCAGTCGTACCACTGGAAGACATAGCTTGGACCGTGGGCCTACAAAAGCCTATTCCTGCTCTTTTCCCACAATCCATCAAGTGCATTTGGTGTGTCATCAGTGGTCTCTGACTTGTGGTCAGACTCACTCAGGCAGGACCTTAAATTTGACAATTTTTTCAATGCTGATTTAAATGCCATTGAGAAAACAGAAAGGTGTCAATGATTTTTTTTTACGCAAACATTTTAAAAGTAATCCTAGAATTAATAATTTCATTTTTCAAAAGTATTTAATCTGATTACTATAGTTTTGCTGGTAACGTTACTGATTACAATTGGTTTTTAATCAGTTCGTCCCCAAACCTGTGTGTGTGTGTGTGTGTATTACCCAGAGATCATGCTCAGCATAGTCGAAGAGCAGCCAGACTTTGCGGTCTGCGTGTGACAGGAACACCTTCTGCAGTGAGATCACATTAGGATGCTTCAGCTCCCGCAGTAACTAGAAGAAGAAACATTCATTCACACAGACATTATGGGATGTCTGCTCTTGAACTAAACAACACACTTACTGCAATCTCTCTGCAGGCTGACATGGAGATGCCAGTGCCTTCAATCTGTTTGAGGGCGTAGTCCTTATCATCCTTCCTGAAGACAGAAAAATATACAGCATCAACGAAAGTTCACTACAGTTCCCATGGGGCCTTGCTACACTGAGACACGGAGGCCAGCTGGCAGTTGGTGGTACATGAGTGGCTGAGAGGGCAAAATGCTTAAATTTCCTCCAGATTTATGTCATATAATCAAGCTCACCCCCATACAGTAGAGGGGAAACAGACTGTGGCAGCTGGCAAGGGACACAAAGTTAGGTTAGCCCCTCACTAGTACAAACCCCACCCCTCCATCCGGCCCAAATCATCTCATAAACTGCTTTTTGTGCCTCCTCGGGCCATGCTTCAACACCAGTAGAACAAATGAGGGCATGAGAGGCTCGTAAACAGCAATCTCCTACAATAAACACAAACATCTTTGCACACTTAGGGCTGGTTAAAACACGGTTGCAGCCACCAGTCATGTTTTAGACCCGCTGCTTGGTGGGTCTGATTTGTGTCCTGAGGGTCCAGTTACAGTAAAGGATCTGGGCTGGATTAAACAAAACATGGATGATCTGGACTCCACTTGATGAGTTTGGACTGGATTGGATGGGGTTGGACTAGGATGGGGCCAGGAGGACTGGACCAGACCGCTAGGATGGGGCCAGGAGGACTGGACTAGACCACCAGGCTAGGATAGGGCCAGGAGGACTGGACCAGACCACCAGACTAAGATGGGGTCAGGAGGACTGGACTAGACCACCAGTCTAGGATGGGGTCAGGAGGACTGGACTAGACCACCAGTCTAGGATGGGGTCAGGAGGACTGGACTAGACCACCAGTCTAGGATGGGGTCAGGAGGACTGGACTAGACCGCCAGTCTAGGATGGGGTCAGGAGGACTGGACTAGACCGCCAGTCTAGGATGGGGTCAGGAGGACTGGACTAGACCGCCAGTCTAGGATGGGGTCAGGAGGACTGGACTAGACCGCCAGTCTAGGATGGGGTCAGGAGGACTGGACTAGACCGCCAGTCTAGGATGGGGTCAGGAGGACTGGACTAGACCGCCAGTCTAGGATGGGGTCAGGAGGACTGGACTAGACCACCAGTCTAGGATGGGGTCAGGAGGACTGGACTAGACCACCAGTCTAGGATGGGGTCAGGAGGACTGGACTAGACCACCAGTCTAGGATGGGGTCAGGAGGACTGGACTAGACCACCAGTCTAGGATGGGGCCAGGAGGACTGGACTAGACCACCAGTCTAGGATGGGGCCAGGAGGACTGGACTAGACCACCAGTCTAGGATGGGGCCAGGAGGACTGGACTAGACCACCAGTCTAGGATGGGGCCAGGAGGACTGGACTAGACATCCAGACTAGGATGGGGCCATGAGGACTGGACCAGACTAGGATGGGGCCAGGAGGACTGGACCAGACTAGGATGGGGCCAGGAGGACTGGACCAGACTAGGATGGGGCCAGGAGGACTGGACCAGACTAGGATGGGGCCAGGAGGACTGGACCAGGCTAGGATGGGGCCAGGAGGACTGGACCAGGCTAGGATGGGGCCAGGAGGACTGGACCAGGCTAGGATGGGGCCAGGAGGACTGGACCAGGCTAGGATGGGGCCAGGAGGACTGGACCAGGCTAGGATGGGGCCAGGAGGACTGGACTAGACCAACAGTCTAGGTTATGGCTGGATTGGGACAGAAGGGGAAGGACAGGGTGTCTGCAGTCTGAAATGAGCTCTTCTCCTTCATGGCCTCTGTATAAAATACCTTTATTGTAATAGCATAAACCTAACCAGTCCTTTCACTGGTAATAATTTATGAAGGGAGCAAGAAGAGAACAATATACTTAAGACAATGGGAAAACTGGAATAAACAGCATTGCCTGGCTGAAATGGCTATGATATGGTCTACATTCTTGGATACATCGGCAGTGTTTTTTGTCTCAGCCAGACACTAACATGTTTAGGCTAAAACGTTCAATGCAATAAAAATATTTTTTTTTGTGTCAAACTAGGTCTATGCAATAACGTTAAGAGCCCAAGGTAATTAAACCAGAATAGCAAAACAAACTAATTTGGGGATTGCTCAAAACCCATATATTCTAGTATTTTGAATAATTTATTGGACATTACTATTTAGCCTATGAATTTGCATTACAATAGTTCTCAGCATTGGTCTACATAAATTAGTCTAGCCTATTTTTTTTTCTTTTAAAAACTTTGGTTGAAGAGAAAACGTAATCGAGACATGTATAGAATAACATTGTTTGCAAGTTTTACAGTGCTTTACAGTACTTGGTCATGAGATAATAGCATAGTATGGATGCACGATATCAGAATAGGAGGATATTAGCTAAAAACGCCGGCATCGACCTGTGGTCTAGCTTAACGCTAATGTGCAAAACCGATGTCAAAGCTGACGTGCATACGTATAACATAGGTAGGTCACGTAATTGTAATATTTGTGTTGTGGAGAAATGACCAGGCAGGAGACGGGAGTACAGTTAGTTTTCGTTTAGTCAAAACCCCTCGTGCTCTACAGTTCCCGGCATCCCAGTGCGCATGTGCATTTCCTATTAGGTGTAGTAACGTAACACTGCCGTAATGCATTACTGCTTAGTAACAGCACAGTAACTAATATAAACAGATGTAGATCCCAGATACTACACTCCTCCCCCATAGTGTTTAACTCCCAGAGAACAAGGTAAATATGTTAGGTAACTACAAATGCAATATCTGAACAATGCATTCTTAAACATTTTTCAACTACTGGGTTGAAGCAGACTTTTCAGAGCCCAGCACAAATCCAGGGGATTATTCCACCCCGAAGATGGAGTTTGTGTCCTAATAACTAACCCAGGTAATGTCATTTTTCTTTCCTTTTATCTAGGACATATTAAAATGTTTGTTTTACTGTATGTTACCTCCTTAACCAGCACAACTCACAGGTCAAGCTTTTGAGATGCCCTTCGCTGTCGAATAGGATATCTCCGCTCCTCCTGGGCTACCTGTGGTGGGCCAGGTTCGGGTGGAAGGTCAGGCTCCGTCTCTCCCGTACGTCCACAGTCAGGAGAATAGTCCTGGGGGTCGTTATTGTTCTTGTTCTCTCGGCATGTCTCTGCTGGGGCGTTGGACCGTAGCAGATGATCCACATGAACGTTGACCTGGCGATGACCAATTTGGACTTGGTAGGTCAAAGGTCCTCTGCGTTGCAAGATCACACCTGAGTTCCACAGGCGCTTGGGGTGTCTGAAATTACGTACCATCACCCTCTCTTCCTCTTTGAATTCTCTGACAGTCTTTGAGTGTCTGTCATGAGCTTTCTTCTGCTGTAGCTGGTGCTTTGCCACAGTGCTTGACAAGTCTGGTTTCAACAATGTCAGGCGGGTACGTGGTTGGCGTTTCAGAAACAGTTCAGCTGGTGTACATTCCGTTACTGTGTGTGGGGTGTTACGGTAAGTAAATAGGAACCGGGGAAGCCTTGTGGATGGGCACAGACTGAACCTCGAGTCTAGTCCAGGCCTTCTTAAAGGTTTGCACGGCTCTCTCCGCTGCTCCGTTTGATGCCGGATGGTAAGGTGGTGACAGGATGTGCCTTACTCCGTTGTTCTTGAGAAACATTTCAAAATTGTTTGACGTAAACGGGGGGGCATTGTCCGATACGAGCTCCTTGACTAGTCCAAAGGATGCAAACAGGTGTCTGAGAAGATTGATGGTCTTCTCAGCTGTGGTCAGTTGAGTAGGGAACACGTCCATCCACTTGGAATGGACATCGACGACAACAACGAAATGTTGCTTGTCAATATCTGCGTAATCCACATGGATGCGTTCCCACGGTGTAGCAGCCCAGGACGATGGATGAAGAGGTGCAGCAGCAGGCTTGTTGCGAACAGCTTCACAAGGTGAGCAGTGGCCTACATGCTGTTGAATGTCCCCTGATCCAGTCCAGGCCACCACAGATAACTGCGAGCGTGTGCTTTCATTCGAGTGATCCCTGGATGTCCCTCATGCAGGTCAGATAGCAGTCTCCTCTGGAATTTGTGAGGTACCACCACCCTTGATCAGTGGACAACTGGTCTTTCTTGTCGATGAATGGACGAAGGTTATCGTCATTTACAAAGGTTGGCCAACCGCCTAATGTTAAGTCCAAGACTTTGGAAAGCACTGGGTCTTTCCTTGTTTCCTCTGCTATGTCAGAAGCAGATATGGGCAGTTCATCAATGAGAGAGATCTGGAAGACTGCTCTATCATCTTCACTGTCGGAGTCACTATTGCATGGTAGTCTTGATAGTGCATCGGCATTTGCGTGATCACTGGATTGTCTGTACTCAATCTCGTAGTTGTAGGCTAACAATATCAGAGCCCAACGTTGCATTCGAAGTGCAGCAAGGGTTGGTATAGCTGATTTTGGTCCAAGGATGGCCAACAGAGGCTTGTGATCTGTCAGCAGTTGGAACTTCCTTCCGTAGAGGTATTTGTGAAACTTCTTCACTCCGAATATTATGCTCAGGGCTTCCTTCTCAATTTGAGCATAATTTCTCACTTGGTGACAGAGTCAGTGATGCAAATGCAATAGGGTGTTCTTCACCTGACGGTAGAACACGTGAGATGACGGCTCCTACTCCGTATGGAGATGCATCACACGCGAGTCTCAGCTTCATCTCTGTGTTATAGTGGGCAAGCCACTTGCTCTTTAGCAGATGCTGTTTGCAAGTCTTGAATGCTTCTTCGCATTGTGGGGACCAATTCCACTTTGTATCGGCCTGCAGCAGTTGGTGAAGCGGATGCAACAATGTGGACAAGTTTGCCACAAACTTTCCGTAATAGTTCAGGAGCCCCAAAAATGACCTCAGCTCTGAGATATTTGTGGGTGCTGGTGCGTTTATGATTGCTTCCACCTTGCTGTTGGTTGGGCGTAGGCCTTGTGCATCAATCTTGTATCCGAGATACTCCACTGAGTCCTGGAGGAACTCACACTTGCTGCGTTTCATTCTCACTCCGTATTTCTCCAGTCTTGACATCACTTTGTCCAGCACTACAAGGTGCTCTCCAATGGTTGGTGCTGACACGAGGATGTCGTCCATGAAGCACACAACATGGTCTATACCGTCCAAGATCTGATCCATTGTTTGTTGTGTTGGGGAATAATCAGAATTGGTTGGTAACATAGGTAAGATGTTTTATATTCATCATATGCTTATGAGTTATTTCTCATAAGAATGTATTTTGTTGTACTATAGTGGTGGCCATTGGCAGTTATCTGTTCTCTGTCAGGACTAAGTTGTTTGGGCCGCAGAGAGGGGAGAGGTCAAGGTGTCATGTGTAAACATATCCTTTGCTCCACTGTGTCTGTGTGCCGGTCACTCCCTACTTTTCCCATCGGGGAGAGGAGGATGGCAGTGTCTGGAATCATTCTATGCTCCCTCTTTTGTTGACCTATAGCCTCACTCTCCTCTCCGTGAGTTTGTCCAGGATTGGTTGTATTTAGAATTGGTTGTATCTAAATAACAATTTGATATATATCATAGGGTGGGGGTAATGTCTTGGTACCATTTTGTACCAAGGACGAAATAAGAGCTTTGTTTAGGAGACCAAACTGAATGATAATTTATAGCCAACTCTGTCTGGTTAGGGGATACTCCTCTCTGAGGTAAAGTCTTTCTTTGTGTAAGTTCCTAAGACCTGTGGTTTGTCATGTCGTCTAGGGGGGGGTGGATCTTTGCTATTAAAGTATCTCAGTTGCAATGTAGAGGGGGCTCTCAGAGAATTCATTGATAGACACTGAATTGATCTGAGAGTCACAGGGTTGTGATAGAGCTCATATAATTAAAGATGGACTTTGATAACTAACTCTGACTTGTGTTGTGGTTTGCTCTCATGATTTGGTAAATAGAGGAAATTTCCACGACAGTTGGAATATCGCTGGAGCTGTCGAGATTCCATAGGCCAAGCGATTGAATCTGAATAGCCCCTTGTGTGTATTGATGGTCAGATACTGTTCTGACTCCGGATCCAGCTTCAGTTGCTGATAAGCGAATGCCAGGTCCAGCTTACTGAAAACCTTCCCACCAGCTAGAGTGGCAAACAGATCTTCAGCGTTTGGTAGTGGATATTCCTCTGGTAGCATGCAGCGATTTACTTTGACCTTGTAGTCACCGCACATTCTGACGGTCTCGTCTTTCTTTGGGACTACAACAATCGGAGCGGCCCAGTCGCTCCTCACTACTTTCGTGATTATGTTATTCTTCTGTAGGCATTCCAGTTCCTTCTCTACTGCTTCCTTAAGAGCATAGGGAACCGGACATGGTTTGTGAAAGATAGGCTTGGTTCCTTCTTGCACTCTGACTTTTGCTGTGAAGTCTTGTATTTCACCGTAGCCATCTTTGAAAAGATCTTTGTGCGTCTCCAGCATGTTAGTGAGTGTAGCCTGACTCACTGGTTTGTCATTTCTGAGACTGAAGATTTCTCCCCAGTTCAACTTGATCTTTTGTAGCCAGTTTCTGCCTAGTAAGGCTGATTTTTCTCCTTTAACAATGACAAGCGGTAGCGTCCACTCCTTCCCCTCATAACGGACTGGTACCTGGATCTGCCCTCACAGGAATAGTGTCACCAGTGTATGAAGAAAGGTGGATGGACGCGGGCTGAAGAGGGCACTCTTTCAGTTTTTCTTTGTAGAGTCTCTCTGGAACCAGAGATACAGACGCTCCGGTGTCCAGCTGCATTTTTACTGGTTTTCCCGCTAATTCCATGTTGGGATAGATTCCATCTTTTAGTTGTTGAGCTGTGTACACTGTGAACAGTTCCACTACTGTTTCAGTTGTACCTTCCTCTTCTTGTGCTGCGTCTGACACTTTGTGCGCTCTTGCTGTGCGTTTTGAGGCCTTACACACTCTCTGTAAATGTCCAACCTTTCCACAATTGTGGCACTTTTCATTTTGGAATCTACATTCACTGTGCTGATGATTATCTCCCCCACATCTGTAGCAACTTGGCTTAGACCTTTGAGATGTGGGCTGCTTTGTTCTTGTGTAAGCTTGAGGACGGGACTGAAAAAAGTGTGACTTTTGTGAGCTTTTTTCACCACGTGCATCACTGACCATGTGAACACCTTTCTGACGTTCTGCATGTCCCAATAGCTCAATAGTATCCCTGTTGGCAAGCTCAAGTCCAAGTGCTATATCACAGGCTTTCTTAAAGGTCAGGTCCTTCTCTGACAGGAGCCTTCTGTGATATGCTTCACCTGTGAGACCACATACAAACTTGTCTCGGAGAGCATCATCAAGAAATCGTGCAAACTCACATGTACTTGCCAGCCTTTTCAAAGCAAGGATGTAGTCAGCCACGGTTTCCCCTTGACTCTGGTGACGTTGGTAAAATCTGAATTGGCTTAGGCTTGAAATACCTTGAAAGAGTTTCAGTCAGTTCTGCATAGTTCAACTCCACTGCTTTCATTGGTTCAATGAGACCTTTCAGCAATCCATACTCAGTTGGACCCAAAACACTGAGAAATACGTCTGCTTTCTTTCCATCTTTGATTTCATTTGCAGCCAGCCAACGCTCAAAATGCTCCAAATAGGAATCAAAATCCTCTTTTGTAGCCTCAAACTCTGGTACTCTACCAATGGTTGCCATTTTCACTGTTAATTGTTCAGTTTCCTTATTCCTTCATTTTCATCTTCATCATTGTATTCCTTAATGTTCATTTTTTCCCTTGACAATATTTCTCCACTGAGATCGCCTAATTCAACTTGTACCAAGATGGCATAGCAGTTCAGACGTCTTTTGTCCTCGTCTTGTCCTGTGTGTGTGTATGTGTATGTGTATATATATATATATATATATATATATATATATATACATATATTTACAACTTTTCACATACATTTTATTTTTATTTTCCATCAACTCATCTTCAAAACACGCTCCTGCAACCCGCCTCACCAATTTATATTTATAAAAAAGTATTATTTACCTCAAATCTGTAATCCTCCAAGAAGCTAGCCAGAAACTCCAAGAAGCTAGCCAGAAACTAGCCAGAAGCTAATCCAGAAGCTAATAAGAAGCTAGTTCAGAAGCTAGTTAGCTTCTTTACTGGCAAATCGTTAGTATTCAGCTAACCACGGTTTGTGGTCATCAGCTATCCTTTAGCTCGAAAATCTATCGCCAGTTCTGTACGGCGCAGCGCGGCTCGGAACATACCGGACCAATTGTTCTCTCCATGTCCCTGGATTTCAACTGCTCTCTGGACATTCATACCCGTATCTCACAGCTAGCTAGCTGCTATCCGTGTGACTATCGGTCTTCGTCGATTCCGGAGCAAACATCAATTATTCCGGAGCTAGCCAGCTCCGTCAATCACTCCTGAGTTCCATCGATCACTCCTGGGCTGCAGTCACCTATCCGGACCCGTTTTACTGCCTACGCGGAGCCCCACCGGTCCTTCACAACTGGACTGCCGACGTCATCTACCCGAAGGAGATCCGGCTGGCTCCTCCGTTGTGTTTTTATTATTATTATGTTTTCTTCTTGGGCCTCTATAACTATATCTATTGTTTTTATTTTTGTTGTTGTTGTGTGATTTGGATTAATCCCCTCTACCACACGGAACCCCACTAATCTACTGACGGAACGCAAGAGGTGGCTAACAACAGACCTCCATCCTATGCTAGCTTGCTACCGATGGCCTGGCTAGCTGTCTAAATCGCCGTGACCCCCAACTAACCTCTCCACTCACTGGACCCTTTTGATCACTCGACTAAGCATGCCTCTCCTTAATGTCAATATGTCTTGTCCATTGCTGTTCTGGTTAGTGTTTATTGGCTTATTTCACTGTAGAGCCTCTAGTCCTGCTCACTATACCTTATCCAACATATTAGTTCCACCACCCACACATGCAATGACATCTCCTGGTTTCAATGATGTTTCTAGAGACAATCTCTCTCACTTCATCACTCAATACCTAGGTTTACCTCCACTGTATTCACATCCTACCATACCTTTGTCTGTACATTATACCTTGATGCTATTTTATCGCCCCCAGAAACCTCCTTTTACTCTCTGTTCCAGACGTTCTAGACGACTAATTCTTATTGCTTTTAGCCGCACCCTTATTCTACTCCTCCTATGTTCCTCTGGCGATGTAGAGGTGAATCCAGGCCATGCAGTGCCTAGCTCCACTCCTATTCCCCAGGCGCTCTCTTTTGACGACTTCTGTAACCGTAATAGCCTTGGTTTCATGCATGTTAACATTAGAAGCCTCCTCCCTAAGTTTGTTCTATTCACTGCTTTAGCACACTCTGCCAACCCGGATGTTCTAGCTGTGTCTGAATCCTGGCTTAGGAAGACCACCAAAAATTCAGAAATTTTAATTCCAAACTACAACATTTTCAGACAAGATAGAACTGCCAAAGGGGGCGGTGTTGCAATCTACTGCAAAGATAGTAGGACAGAACTCTGCAGGCTATCCAGGTCTGTACCCAAACAATTTGAACTTCTACTTTTAAAAATCCACCTCTCTAAAAACAAGTCTCTCACCGTTGCCGCCTGCTATAGACCACCCTCTGCCCCCAGCTGTGCTCTGGACACCATATGTGAACTGATTGCCCCCCATCTATCTTCAGAGCTCGTGCTGCTAGGCGACCTAAACTGGAACATGCTTAACACCCCAGCCATCCTACAATCTAAACTTGATGCCCTCAATCTCACACAAATGATCAATGAACCTACCAGGTACCTCCCCAAAGCCTTAAACACGGGCACCCTCATAGATTTATCCTAACCAACTTCCCCTCTAAATACACCTCTGCTGTCTTCAACCAAGATCTCAGCGATCACTGCCTCATTGCCTGCATCCGTAATGGGTGAGCGGTCAAACGACCTCCACTCATCACTGTAAAACGCTCCCTGAAACACTTCAGCGAGCAGGCCTTTCTAATCGACCTGGCCGGGGTATCCTGGAAGGATATTGATCTCATCCCGTCAGTAGAGGATGCCTGGATATTTTTTTTAAATGCCTTCCTAACCATCTTAAATAAACATGCCCCATTCAAGAAATTTAGAACCAGGAACAGATATAGCCCTTGGTTCTCCCCAGACCTGACTGCCCTTAACCAACACAAAAACATCCTATGGCGTTCTGCATTAGCATCGAACAGCCCCCGTGATATGCAGCTGTTCAGGGAAGCTAGAAACCATTATACACAGGCAGTTAGAAAAGCCAAGGCTAGCTTTTTCAAGCAGAAATTTGCTTCCTGCAACACTAACTCAAAAAGTTCTGGGACACTGTAAAGTCCATGGAGAATAAGAACACCTCCTCCCAGCTGCCCACTGCACTGAAGATAGGAAACACTGTCACCACTGATAAATCCACCATAATTGAGAATTTCAATAAGCATTTTTCTACGGCTGGCCATGCTTTCCACCTGGCTACTCCTACCCCGGTCAACAGCACTGCACCCCCAACAGCAACTCGCCCAAGCCTTCCCCATTTCTCCTTCTCCCAAATCCATTCAGCTGATGTTCTGAAAGAGCTGCAAAATCTGGACCCCTACAAATCAGCCGGGCTAGACAATCTGGACCCTTTCTTTCTAAAATTATCTGCCGAAATTGTTGCCACCCCTATTACTAGCCTGTTCAACCTCTCTTTCGTGTCGTCTGAGATTCCCAAAGATTGGAAAGCAGCTGCGGTCATCCCCCTCTTCAAAGGGGGGACACTCTTGACCCAAACTGCTACAGACCTATATCTATCCTACCATGCCTTTCTAAGGTCTTCGAAAGCCAAGTCAACAAACAGATTACCAACCATTTCGAATCTCACCATACCTTCTCTGCTATGCAATCTGGTTTCAGAGCTGGTCATGGGTGCACCTCAGCCACGCTCAAGGTCCTAAACGATATCTTAACCGCCATCGATAAGAAACATTACTGTGCAGCCGTATTCATTGATCTGGCCAAGGCTTTCGACTCTGTCAATCACCACATCGGCAGACTCGACAGCCTTGGTTTCTCAAATGATTGCCTCGCCTGGTTCACCAACTACTTCTCTGATAGAGTTCAGTGTGTCAAATCGGAGGGTCTGCTGTCCGGACCTCTGGCAGTCTATGGGGGTGCCACAGGGTTCAATTCTTGGACCGACTCTCTTCTCTGTATACATCAATGAGGTCGCTCTTGCTGCTGGTGAGTCTCTGATCCACCTCTACGCAGACGACACCATTCTGTATACTTCCGGCCCTTCTTTGGACACTGTGTTAACAACCCTCCAGGTAAGCTTCAATGCCATACAACTCTCCTTCCGTGGCCTCCAATTGCTCTTAAATACAAGTAAAACTAAATGCATGCTCTTCAACCGATCGCTACCTGCACCTACCCGCCTGTCCAACATCTCTACTCTGGACGGCTCCGACTTAGAATACGTGGACAACTACAAATACTTAGGTGTCTGGTTAGACTGTAAACTCTCCTTCCAGATCCATATCAACATATCAAACATCTCCAAACCAAAGTTAAATCTAGAATTGGCTTCCTATTTCGCAACAAAGCATCCTTCACTCATGCTGCCAAACATACCCTTGTAAAACTGACCATCCTACCAATACTCGACTTTGGCGATGTCATTTACAAAATAGCCTCCAATACCCTACTCAACAAATTGGATGCAGTCTATCACAGTGCAATCCGTTTTGTCACCAAAGCCCCATATACTACCCACCATTGCGACCTGTACGCTCTCGTTGGCTGGCCCTCGATTCATACTCGTCGCCAAACCCACTGGCTCCATGTCATCTACAAGACCCTGCTAGGTAAAGTCCCCCCTTATCTCAGCTCGCTGGTCACCATAGCATATCCCACCTGTAGCACACGCTCCAGCAGGTATATCTCTCTAGTCACCCCCAAAACCAATTCTTTCTTTGGCTGCCTCTCCTTCCAGTTCTCTGCTGCCAATGACTGGAACAAACTACAAAAATCTCTGAAACTGGAAACACTTATCTCCCTCACTAGCTTTAAGCACCAACTGTCAGAGCAGCTCACAGATTACTGCACCTGTACATAGCCCACCTATAATTTATCCCAAACAACTACATCTTTCCCAACTGTATTTAATTAATTTATTTATTTTGCTCCTTTGCACCCCATTATTTTTATTTCTACTTTGCACATTCTTCCATTGCAAAACTACCATTCCAGTGTTTTACTTGCTATATTGTATTTACTTTGCCACCATGGCCTTTTTTGCCTTTACCTCCCGTCTCACCTCATTTGCTCGCATTGTATATAGACTTGTTTATACTGTATTATTGACTGTATGTTTGTTTTACTCCATGTGTAACTCTGTGTCGTTGTATCTGTCGAACTGCTTTGCTTTATCTTGGCCAGGTCGCAATTGTAAATGAGAACTTGTTCTCAACTTGCCTACCTGGTTAAATAAAGGTTAAATAAATAAATAATTTCAATGGGTTCAATGAGACCGGTTAAAAATCTTTTTACCACCAGAGGGCAGTGTCGCTATTCTGGACTCCAATAGTCTTGCTACTTGGCAGCTCCTGAATACTGTACTAGCAGTGCTAGCAGTGCTTAGCCTTCTCTACTGGCGAAAGAAAATAAAAAAATAACTGGCAAATTACATAATTATTTTGAGTTTCATTACCCACGCAACATTCTTCCCTTCAAGCAATGTCCGTTTATGTAGTTTAATCACCTCGTCGCCACTGTAATATTTGTGTTGTGGAGAAATGACCAGGCAGGAGACGGGAGTACAGTTAGTTTTCGTTTAGTCAAAACCTCTCGTGCTCTACAGTTCCCGGCATCCCAGTGCGCATGTGCATTTCCTATTAGGTGTAGTAACGTAACACTGCCGTAATGCATTACTGCTTAGTAACAGCACAGTAACTAATATAAACAGATGTAGATCCCAGATACTACAGTAATAACGCCACGAAAAATACAGCGCTACACAGAACAAAAGCAGAAAAATACTAAGCGCACACTTCCAACAACTAAACAAGTTCAAGTTGAGCAGTCATTTGAAAGACTAAGAAAATTTCAGCGAGACAACTCAAAAGGCGAAATCCATTAACGCCAAGATAATGGAATTCATTATGCTACTTGATATGGGCGTCACTGCTATTAGCTTCACGACTGACATTTGGACAAGCGATGGCAGCCCCATGAGCATGCAGAGTCTGACAGCACAGTGGGTCAACAAGGATTTCCTACTGAGGAAAGTACGAAATTGCATGCTCAAGAATGTCAAATCAAATCAAATTTTATTTGTCACATACACATGGTTAGCAGATGTTAATGCGAGTGTAGCGAAATGCTTGTGCTTCTAGTTCCGACAATGCAGTAATAACGAACAAGTAATCTAACTAACAATTCCAAAAAAACTACTGTCTTATACACAGTGTAAGGGGATAAAGAATATGTACATAAGGATATATGAATGAGTGATGGTACAGAGCAGCATAGGCAAGATACAGTAGATGATATCGAGTACAGTATATACATATGAGATGAGTATGTAAACCAAGTGGCATAGTTAAAGTGGCTAGTGATACATGTATTACATAAGGATGCAGTCGATGATATAGAGTACAGTATATACGTATGCATATGAGATGAATAATGTAGGGTAAGTAACATTATATAAGGTAGCATTGTTTAAAGTGGCTAGTGATATATTTACATCATTTCCCATCAATTCCCATTATTAAAGTGGCTGGAGTTGAGTCAGTGTCATTGACAGTGTGTTGGCAGCAGCCACTCAATGTTAGTGGTGGCTGTTTAACAGTCTGATGGCCTTGAGATAGAAGCTGTTTTTCAGTCTCTCGGTCCCAGCTTTGATGCACCTGTACTGACCTCGCCTTCTGGATGACAGCGGGGTGAACAGGCAGTGGCTCGGGTGGTTGATGTCCTTGATGATCTTTATGGCCTTCCTGTAGCATCGGGTGGTGTAGGTGTCCTGGAGGGCAGGTAGTTTGCCCCCGGTGATGCGTTGTGCAGACCTCACTACCCTCTGGAGAGCCTTACGGTTGAGGGCGGTGCAGTTGCCATACCAGGCGGTGATACAGCCCGCCAGGATGCTCTCGATTGTGCATCTGTAGAAGTTTGTGAGTGCTTTTGGTGACAAGCCGAATTTCTTCAGCCTCCTGAGGTTGAAGAGGCGCTGCTGCGCCTTCTTCACGATGCTGTCTGTGTGAGTGGACCAATTCAGTTTGTCTGTGATGTGTATGCCGAGGAACTTAAAACTTGCTACCCTCTCCACTACTGTTCCATCGATGTGGATGGGGGGGGGTGTTCCCTCTGCTGTTTCCTGAAGTCCACAATCATCTCCTTAGTTTTGCTGACGTTGAGTGTGAGGTTATTTTCCTGACACCACACTCCGAGGGCCCTCACCTCCTCCCTGTAGGCCGTCTCATCGTTGTTGGTAATCAAGCCTACCACTGTTGTGTCGTCCGCAAACTTGATGATTGAGTTGGAGGCGTGCGTGGCCACGCAGTCGTGGGTGAACAGGGAGTACAGGAGAGGGCTCAGAACGCACCCTTGTGGGGCCCCAGTGTTGAGGATCAGCGGGGAGGAGATGTTGTTGCCTACCCTCACCACCTGGGGGCGGCCCGTCAGGAAGTCCAGTACCCAGTTGCACAGGGCGGGGTCGAGACCCAGGGTCTCGAGCTTGATGATGAGCTTGGAGGGTACTATGGTGTTGAATGCCGAGCTGTAGTCGATGAACAGCATTCTCACATAGGTATTCCTCTTGTCCAGATGGGTTAGGGCAGTGTGCAGTGTGGTTGAGATTGCATCGTCTGTGGACCTATTTGGGCGGTAAGCAAATTGGAGTGGGTCTAGGGTGTCAGGTAGGGTGGAGGTGATATGGTCCTTGACTAGTCTCTCAAAGCACTTCATGATGACGGATGTGAATGCTACGGGCGGTAGTCGTTTAGCTCAGTTACCTTAGCTTTCTTGGGAACAGGAACAATGGTGGCACTCTTGAAGCATGTGGGAACAGCAGACTGGTATAGGGATTGATTGAATATGTCCGTAAACACACCGGCCAGCTGGTCTGCGCATGCTCTGAGGGCGCGGCTGGGGATGCCGTCTGGGCCTGCAGCCTTGCGAGGGTTAACACGTTTAAATGTCTTACTCACCTCGGCTGCAGTGAAGGAGAGGCCGCATGTTTTCGTTGCAGGCCGTGTCAGTGGCACTGTATTGTCCTCAAAGCGGGCAAAAAGTTATTTAGTCTGCCTGGGAGCAAGACATCCTGGTCCGTGACTGGGCTGGATTTCTTCCTGTAGTCCGTGATTGACTGTAGACCCTGCCACATGCCTCTTGTGTCTGAGCCGTTGAATTGAGATTCTACTTTGTCTCTGTACTGGCGCTTAGCTTGTTTGATAACCTTGCGGAGGGAATAGCTGCACTGTTTGTATTCGGTCATGTCACCAGACACCTTGCCCTGATTAAAAGCAGTGGTTCGCGCTTTCAGTTTCACACGAATGCTGCCATCAATCCACGGTTTCTGGTTAGGGAATGTTTTAATCGTTGCTATGGGAACGACATCTTCAACGCACGTTCTAATGAACTCGCACACCGAATCAGCGTATTCGTCAATGTTGTTATCTGACGCAATACGAAACATCTCCCAGTCCACGTGATGGAAGCAGTCTTGGTGCAGGTTCTCATACCGCTGCTGCTGCCATTTCAATGGCATTTGAGAACATATACACACTTAGCACCATTTGAACAACTGACTGGAGAAATAAGCTAACCCTCTGTCATGGCACTGAAACGCCTGCTCAACAAAACTGCAGACCGTGGGGTTAACTTTACAAAAGTACTCGAGGCTGTGAACAAGTGATTCGGTGGTATTCTCTCTGAGCCTCTTTACTGCGTCGCCACCATGCTCGGTGCTAGGAACAAGGACCGCTACTTCGATGCAGACAAGAAACAGGGTTTACGTGAAATGTTACACAGACAGCTGGACAAGATGAAAACGGACACAGTGACAGTGGGCACCGAGGAAGAGAGGCCACGGACAGACAGAGCTGAAACTTCACTGTTTGACATGTGTGATGAAATCCTGGTTGAGAATGAAACGACTGAACAAATTAACAATGAAACAGCACAGCAAGTAAGTGAAAGAAATAGGTTTGATGATGTTTTACAGGTAATGGGGACATACGTAAATGCCAACAAAATAACTTTTTGGTCAGTGTGGTGTGGTGTGTGTGTAACCTTTATTTAACTAGGCAAGTAAGTTAAGAACAAATTCTTATTTACAATGACTGCCTACCTCGGCCAACGCTGGGCCAATTGTGTGCTGCCCTATGGGACTCTCAATCACGGCCGGATGTGATACAGCCTGGATTCGAACCAGGGACTGTAGTGACACCGCTTGCACTGAGATGCAGTGCCTTAGACCGCTATGTCCGTGTGTGTTAACTATTTAACTGTACTAGAATGCTTAAAAAAAGGACACTCAAATGTAAAATATCAGATATCAGTATCGGCCAAAAATGTCACATCTATGCATCCCTACAGCACACCCTACAGCATAGTTTTCTATTCCACACTACATACTAGGGAGAAAAGACATGATAGTAAAGAGAGTAACATGGCCAATAGAAGGATCACTTTTATTATCATGTCCATCTCATCTATATGAAGGGGGCCTCTTCACTGTGTTAATCCATGCAGAATATATGTACATGTATACATTTAATGTCCCTCCTTTTGAGATTTGAAACACTTTCCTTCTATTATTAGAGGGGGTGAGATTCCTCCATACAATGTAAAGTGCCATACAATGTAAAGCACCTGGTGATAAAACTGCTTTCTGTAAACCCATTATTATGTATTGTGTAGCCAGGCCGATCCAGACACCTCAAACCAGCCAAACCAAACATTCCCTGCGCGCGACTGCACCTGACTTGCTTGGCTGCGTCTGTAATAGGCTATCACACAAAGGCTGGCCTACTTCACTCAGTTTGTCCATATTACTGCGAAAATATTATATCTCGAAATGCAAACAAATGATACGGCATAATTTGATACAAAAATATCCTCGTTATTCTGTTTGGAGCTAGACTTGCTTGATGACTGCAATACCCCACATACAATGTTGTTACAACATCCCCCGCTCTGTTCCGTTTCATCTGCGAGCGCAGGCGTCATTTTAAAACTATACCGGATTTGAAATGCATTATACTAGCATACTAACTACAATACAGCAAGGTTAGCTGGTGGATTTAGCTAACACATTGCACAGCTGTTAGTTACTGAAAGTTGTGGCTGCGTCGCGTGATGCATTGTTCTCTACCTTCTTTGCCTTTTGTGCTGTTGTCTGTGCCCAATAATGTTTGTACCATGTTTTGTGCTGCTACCATGTTGCTGTCATGTGTTGCTACCATGCTGTTGTTTTAGGTCTCTCTTATCGCGTTTTATTTTAATTGTATCGTTAATCCCAGCCCCCGTAGGAGGCCTTTTGGAGGGCCGTTATTGTAAATACGAACTTGTTCTTAACTAACTTGTCTGGTTAAATAAAGGTTAAATAAAATAAAGTTCTGGGCCACTGAGGTCAGTGCTCAAATCAGCTTTGTCATGGAACTCGAGCCCCTGTTCTCCAAGTGCTATGACGTACTGAGTTTATTCAGTTGGTTCTTTAAAATGTTCCCCGTACTACGAGTTACAAATAGGTGTAACGGAGAGGGGGCCTTGAAAACAAGAGCAACCAAGACAAACCGAGTTGTTTTATTGGGAGACTAGTGGACCTGAGGGCCTTCTTACTGGCTCTCATTATCAACTCACCCATCTTTTCTCTTTGCTTTGTATACATGACCGTAGGTGCCTCTTCCCACTTTGCATCCCTCGTATTCAAACAGGTCCTCGACACGTTCTCTCTCTCCGGTCAGCATCACTTTGAAATCGTAGTCCATTCTCTCTGTTGTTTAGGTCAATTATCTTCTGCTTCCTTTTAAAGCGCCGCTTGGGAGGCAACTTACTTCACAACCCCAGTTAGAATTTGTTGTTGCCTTCCTTCGCGTCGCTCTCTCCTCAGCCCTATTTACACATTTAACGGCTAGGTTTATGTTTACCAGAGAAGACGCAGGTTTTTTATCGGCGACGAAGGGCCAGGTATGGGCAGTAAAACTAGCTTCCCCGTTCTCTTGTATTATCTTGCTACTGCGTTTCTCCAGCCGGTATCACTCTGGAGAACTGAAAAACCACGCACGGCACTGTCGTAAAATGTCGTTATTGCACAGAAATGGACGGGGCTATATGTTTAGAACACCACGTGGATTTTAACTCTTTGTAACCTGAAGGGGATACAAATTGTACTATTCACACAAAAACATCACGTTTTATGATCAGAACTTTGGTGCTGGCATCTCTGAAGCCAGTTCAAGTGTTTCCTCTACACATTTCATGACAATTATGCCACTCCTTAATCATAATCTGATGTTGGATATCCAAAATTAGATAATTCTGGCGTCTAATAAAGGCATAAAGAGGAGTCAAGATATGCGCACGGATATTGGGGGGGGATGTCATTGCTATCTATTCAAATATTTACCTTCAGACTGCTGGTAGAAAATTATCAACTGCGTGATTATGTAAAATACATTTGTGAAAAAGAACCTGTTTCAAATTGAAAACAGTCCTCTTCACAATTAAACACATGAATAGATTGATTTTAACACAACAATTATCTGTTATAATCGGCACCTTTTAATAATGTAGTCGTGCGGTTTCGTAAGGTAGGAACTAATCTGACACTGCTGGTCTTTGATCGAACAGTGAGAAGTGTAGCACAGTTGGTCCCATCTTGGCTACATTGTAATCAGAGCGGAGAGGGAAGCAAACGCGTCGATATTACAGCTGCTGTGTCAGGTACAAAAATACCTTTACATTTTGTTGTCAACTCCATATTTTCGAGCTAAAAAACTATGTTTAGGTTGAATATTGTATGCACTCAGTTCGTGTGTTACTCGTTAAAATAATTGTCTTATTTGTTGGCGAAACCTTACACCAGATAGCTAGCTGTCGACAACTAACAAATGCGTTGCGCATTCAAAATGACAGCTCGCCGCTTTGAAAGGCAATGTGAAACCGGCGTATAGGTGTGAAGATTTTTATTAGTTGGAGACGCTTATATATTTAAGTTGCAATGGTTAGGCGACGATTTTTTTTGTCCTCTACATAGTGAACTTACATGGAGCCCGACTATTCTTTGTCATGTCCCTCCTCCGACGTGGCTGTGTGATCGTTCCTGCGTCGGTGATTGGTAGCTAGTAGGATGACACTAGCGTCAGTTTTTTTTGTTGGTCCTTTCTCCTGTGTTCTCCAACATGGCATGTTTTGTAGAGGCTGGAATATTTCTCTAAATGGCATGATTGTTGCCAACTGAATATTCATTGCGGTCTATCGGTGTGCCATCGATGCTGTTGTGTGGAGGTTTCTGAATCTAGGAAGGTTAGTCTGCTAGATGTCGGAACTCAGGTTTGATTTTTGTAGCCGATTTACTAAGTAGTTGATCAGCGACTAGCTCCGTCACATAAAATGAAGTTGATAAAAACGACTGATTTCAGCACCCAAAGAATAGTCCGCAATTACTTAGCAATGTCTCAGACGACCTCTTACTGGCCATGTCTCATCCCACAGCAGAATGGATAGTGTTGTTTTGACATGGTTTATGGCTAAAGGTGGGGACACGTTTAATAAAGTGAAGGCGTCTGATGTGGTAATGTCACATAATTGCATTGATCGTTATAAAAAACTGTTGACCTGAGGTTTTTCCCCAGGGAATTGGATGGTCTGTAAAGTCTCGTTCTCATCCATGTTTGTCAGTTGTATAGAATCAAAATATCTGTGATCTCAACTTAATGATTGAATGATGGATGTATTACTAAAGCAGTACGTTCCAGGTAAGTTCCAGCCAGGTGTTCCACATTTCTGACACCCCACCTACTGCCCTCTGTGTGCCACAGCGGATTCCATGGTGATGGACCCTCCTAGCGGGCGAGACGAGCGGCGGCGTCAGGCAGAGCGTCTTCGACGGGAGGAGGCGTACTATCACTTCATCAACGAGCTGAGTGAGGAAGAGTACCGCCTTATGAGAGACAGCAACCTGCTGGGCACACCTGGTGAGAGGAACCTAGTACACGTAACTTCACTAGAACCCCTAACACAGGGTTGCATAGCTCCAGTCCCCCAGGGCAGAGGTGTCTGCTGGTTTTCCTCATTCTTTTTAAATAACTGGCTAATTTGTACCAGGACAACCACAGGATAGGCAACTCCAGTCCTACAGTGTCCTGATTGGTCTCACACTTTTGCCCCTCCAGCACAACTGACTCTAATAATCAACAAATCATGATCTTCAATTTAAAATTAAATTAGTTTAATCAGCTGTGTTTTCTAGAGATGGAGGAAAGGTGTGACCACTCCGGCCCCTGAGGACCGTAGTTGCCCATCCCTGCCTTATCCAATTAGTGTCGCTAATTAATGCCATGGAGAAACAATAACCATAGGACTGCAGCCCTGTCCCAACCCAATAGACTGAAACCTGCTAATGCACCCTAATATAGGCCTACACACATTGTGTAATAAAACTATCACATTTTATAATGTAATGGCTTCATGTTGGCTACTAAGGGCTGAAAATGAATCTGGACAATCAAGCATATAAGTCCTCCATCTTGACCTAAAAGGGGACATGTTGTTCCCCAGGTGAGGTGACAGCGGAGGAGCTACGGCAGCGCCTGGACGGGGCAAAGGAGCGTGTGTCATCTCAGCCCCGCCCTGAACCACTCCCACAGAACACTGAGGCCGGAGAGGAGGAGGGGAGCAGCATTGAGGGGGAGGAGAGCGAGGGAGGGGCAGGTAGGAGTAAAGAGCTATAGCGGTGGTCGTGGTTCTATGGGCTTATAGGGCTTACTGTGGGAAATTAATGCTAAAGGGTCTGTATAACCTAAACTGACAGATTGTTATGGGTCTCAAAAGGTTCATGGCCTAATTGCTGCTGTATACTCACTCAGTTCATTTGATATATTATTGATCAAAGTATTACTAGATAATTACAACTGACTCAGTTCAGTAACGAGCTGCTGTCTGTATAGCTACTGCTGAGCCGGGAGCAGAGACGTCTAACGGCGACTCACTGCTGGAGTGGCTGAACACCTTCCGACGCACAGGGAACGCCACGCGCAGTGGCCAGAGCGGCAACCAGACGTGGCGCGCGGTCAGCCGCACCAACCCCAACAGTGGAGAGTTCCGCTTCAGCCTGGAGATCAACATCAACCATGAGCAGCCAGAGCCAGGGGAGCACAGTGATGCCCCCGACCCCTCAGAGCTGTCCCCTGTCCCCCCTCCATCCACAGCCTCCTCAGCCTCCATACGCACTGCCCCCTACACCCCTGCCCGGCCCTCCACCTATCCCTTACCTCGAGCCACCCAGGGCAGGAGGGCTCAGATCCGCCGTACACGCAGTAGTACCACCATCCCTCTGACTCCCGCACCCCTCACCACACCCCTGCCCCCCCCTACTGCGCTAAGCGGTACAGCAGCCCTCAACCTCCCACCACCCCCAGTCCCCATCACCCCCCCTATCCTTCAGGATCAAATAAGCCCTCCACAGCTCCAACCCCCAAGCAGAGCTTCCTCCCCAGGGGAGGGGCAGGATGAGGGGGTACCTACCCTGGACTTCCCCCGTGTACCGCCCCAGTCTGGCCCCCAGGTGGCGTCTGTGGGGCGTGAGCCTCGTAGCAGCAGGACTCGATCTCGCGGCCGGACCCGCAGGGCTGCAGCAGGAGGTGGGACTACCTCCCGGTCATCTAGGAGACGCAGCCGCTCCCCTCTTCAGAGAAACCCCGCCCCTAACTCGGCTACCTTGCCTCCTAGTGGTGGGAATGGAAATGGTGTCTCTAATAATGGCCACATTGCTGAGCCCGGAAACAGAACTGCTTCTGTCTCCATGGAGACCGGTGAGGCCGTGTCAGAGCCGGCTGTACTAGCAGAGCCTGGCCCAGAGGCAGGTGAGCAGGAGGGAGAGGCACACTCGGCCGGGTCGGGGGGTGCAGGGGGGGTGCGGCGCCACCCCACCATCATGCTGGATCTGCAGGTGCGGCGCATCCGACCGGGAGAGAACCGGGACCGGGACAGCATCGCCAGCCGAACCCGTTCCCGGGCCCGCGCCGCCGAGAACACTGTCACCTTCGAGAGCGACAGCGGGGGCTTCCGGCGCACAATCTCCCGCTCGGAGCGGGCCGGGATCCGGACCTACGTCAGCACCATCCGGATCCCTCTGAGGAGGATCAGCGAGACTGGATTGGGGGAGCCCAGTTCCACCGCCCTGCGCTCCATCCTCAGACAGATCATGACCGGCTTCGGGGAGCTCAGCTCCCTCATGGAGACGGAGGCTGACGCTGAGACCACTGAGGGTACTCCCGGTCACCAGGACCCTGCAGGACCCAATGCTAACACCAACACCACACAGACCTACCATAGCCACAGTAATGAGAGTGGAACTGTGGCGGGAGGCCAGGCAGGAGAGACAGAGACTGAGAGAGAGGGGGGGGGTGATGAGGAGGAAGGAGTGCATGGGAGGTTAGGTGGGAGTGACAACGGTGGAATCCCAACCCCCGACGACGGTCGGCCGATGAGCAGGGACACAAACAACCTGGTAGAGAACGGCACGCTGCCCATCCTGCGGCTGGCCCACTTCTTCCTGCTCAACGACGAGGAGGACGAGGAGCACCCGCGCGGCCTGACCAAAGAGCAGATTGACATACTAGCCACGCGCACCTATGGCCAGGCCAGCCTGGAGGGGGAAGCGGGGCGCGCCTGCAGTGTCTGTATCAACGACTATGCCCAAGGGAACAAGCTGCGCCGCCTGCCCTGCGCCCACGAGTTCCACATCCACTGCATCGACCGCTGGCTCTCTGAGAACAACACCTGCCCCATCTGCAGGCAGCCCATCCTCCCTGCTCACCAGGACTGACCCTGCCCTGACCCCTTGAATCCCCTGACCCCAGAACACCACCGGCTCCACCTCGCCCCCTGCTGGCCGAACTGAGCATGCCCGAGCAGAGAGGACGGTACATGTACATAGAGCTTTAATGTTTTCATTTACCATTGAAATATTCATTGTGTTCACTCTGAAATGGTAGAACCCAAAGGGGTGGGGGGTGGCTAATGCAGAGAATTAAAGTGTTATTTTTTTAGACTTATTTTCAGCACCTTTTGTTTTTTTGAAATGTTTTTTCTTGTCTTGTTTCTCTTCGGCCTCTGTCACAATGCTTCTGAGGTCCACATTTACAGATAGCACTTAGCTTAAAGAGCTACTATAGCTAGCCGCTGCTGATCAGTCTCAAACTCTTTCACCTGATACGCTGTGATGTCACACAGTCAGTCGCTTCTGTAGACTTGATTTGGTTGACGATGTGTAAATATGTCACCACTGCCGCCTGTGTTTTGGGGTTGGGAAGAGTCATCCTCGTTGCATTTTAAGCAGAAAACATTAAGTTCGAGCTAATATTGGAATCCTTCAATTTAAAGCTCCAACAACCCTTTTTAAAGTGTCCTCTATCATGTGTATGTGTTTGGACAAAGGCTATTGTGGTTCTATTTGACCTTTTTAATTACATTTTACTTGGCCAGTGGTCCCTAGAATGTTGTTGATGTCTGCCTACCTGTTCCAGCTCTTTAAACCTAGCCATCGAACCCCATAGATCCACGGTGGATTTCCAATAGTTCTTCAAATTAGTTTCAGCCTTTGACACTATTAGTAACACAAGTCAGAAAGAAACATCTAAAGCAAATAAGTGTGTGAGGTAATTTAGCAGCAAGCACTTGTAGTTGGACTCGTCTGATAGGGAGACAGGCAAATAATGCAATAACATGAAGGAGGAACGGAAGGACCATTTTGCGTTGTTAAATGTTTAAACTTTATAGTGCTGTTCTCTTGTTTACTCCTGGGCATTGATGAATAATTCTTCTGTTGGGAGATGGAGAGTATCTGTTCTGTAGTACGCTCTCCCCCCTATCCCCAGACTCCTAAACTCCTCAATCATCATCCCCCACTCCTCTAACGCACACGTGTCAAACTCATTCCACGGAGGGCAGAGTGTCTGTGGGTTTTCGCTCCACCATTGTACTTGATGCATGAATTACGGTCATTAATTGGTAAGGAACTCACCTCACCCTTGTTGTCTAGGTCTGTCTAATTGAAAGGAAAACCAAAAACCTGCAGACACTCGGCCCTCTGTGGAATGAGTTTAACACCCCTGCTCTAATGTCTGTGTTTAAAGCCCCTGCTTTGGGAGAACCTGCCTGTCATGGCCTGATTTCTATCACCTAAGTAATAGTTTCATGTTCACAAACCTGAAAGGAATGACTAGGTGAAAGCAGAATGGTGGAGCCTCCACTCAATCCATTTTCTACATCTATCCAATCCTTTCAGATCAGTGTCTTCCTCCATTAGCCTGGCTTAGATCTCAATTGGCTTTCCCTGCAGGCCGTATCACCCTGTTACCACCAGAGGCAGTGTTCACAACTACAGTATGACATGGTGAGGACTGGAGACCAGTGGTATTGGTGTCCATGTAGGGCAGGGGGGGTTTAATGTCATTTTCATACTAACTTTGTTCCAAGCAGACTCATTAGACAGGGATGTGATACAGGAAACAATGCTCTTTCTGTACTGAAGTGTGTGTGTGTGTGTGTGTGTGTGTGTGTGTGTGTGTTAGCGCTGAAGGAAGTGATTAAACAGAATGTCTAATATGGTTCTGGAGAAGCATCAGTCAGTCGCCTGAATGTCCATCTAAGAAAGAGAGCGTCTGTGGCCACCGAAATTCAGAAATGAATATTTATTCTGTTCCTATTTAATGAGAAACAAACTTTGAAATATTGAATGTGGTATGTGATGAGATTTTAAAAAACAGTTAAGATTAATATGTATTCTGTTACTATGTAATATAAATAAACACAAGGGGTTTCTTCTGCTCCTTAACAAGGGAATTAAATACAGCTTTGTTATGCCTGGAGTTAATTTGTGAGCCCTTTATTTGCTTCCCACTGGGGACTTTGTTCCTCCCACGGGACCACTGTCTTTTCCCACATCTCCAATGACATTGTCTCCCAGTGGTGTGAACAACTGTACCTCCTATCATATCATGACAAGTCTGGGTTTTTAAACTTTAATTTGATTTAAATGGCTCTTTCACTCAGTAGGCTAGAAGTTACTCAGGCCTATGCAATTAGATTAACCTTACACTAAGTAGGACAGTGAGGTTATGATCAAAGATGCACATGTGAAATGGTCATAGTACCGAAGTGCTAATAGCCATATTCCCTAGTAGTTATCTATTTAGCCTACCTCTGAAGTGTTGGCCTTTCTGCGTCTATGGCCCAACTAGGCTTACTGACTGAGTTAGGCTATTCTTATGCTTGACGTGATATTAGACTTAACTTAGGGCACACACTCGGCTACATGAATGTCCAATTGAAGCAAAGTGAATCAGGATGAAGGAACGAGATTCACGCGAGGATCCTACTTATGCAACGGATCAGGCTTTTTGTGATCTTGGCCGAGGACGCGCGCACGCACAAACACGTTTCACCCCTATGCGCGCTCTCGTCACTGCTGAGCCGACCCATCGCCGTCCCTCGTCCAACGATCGAACATGATTCATCTCCCAGCGAACGCAGCCTTGTCCCGGGCCCGCATTCCCCCGCTTTGTACGTGAGCCACCGGCATGCCAGCGCCCCGGTCGCCCTCTTCCAGGCCAATACAGACCCCCGGCTCAAGATCAGGATGTACTTCAACCGGCGATCGAAGAAGATCCACAGCGAGGGAGGTAAGCATGACAAGAGGGGCGGAGGCATGTAGCCTATAGTACAGTAGCTTATAGTACAGGCTAGTACAGCTCCATTGGTAGCTATAGGGATCGAACTTGCAGTGACATAAACATTGCAGTGAGGACTTGGTTCTAATGGCACAATCGGTCCAATTCTATAGGCCTATGCGTGTTATATTAGTGGGGCTTTAGGATTGGGATTGGGATAGCCTTGTTGAGCCCAGGACTGCGGCACGGGTGGCGGTGCAGCTGCTTATTACGCCTGTCATATACAGTCAGTACAAACAACAGGGCTATTCTTGTGTTGGCACAGACAGACTCGGGATGGGGGCGCTGCGCTTCAACTGAACCAATTTCCAATGCTTTGTATGATGTATTAATGATGCTGCAGATATGACAGTAAAGCCGGGTAAATGGAGGTTATTGCAGGTGAGCGGGACCGAGTTGTCATGGCCTCACTATAAACAGTGCTCGCACCCATTCTTTGCGCGTAGTCTATGTAGGCTAGACATAAATGCCTATGTATTTTTCCAAGGAATGTCTTTCTTTTCTCTGGGAGAGTTGTAAATGGTACAGGGTGCATACTGTCAGAATATGACTTTTTTTTCTGAGCACGTAAATTAGTTCGGCGGCACTGTGGGAGAGCTTAACACCTTCAATGACTTAAAGGGCACGTGACTATTTAATTGATCTTATTCTAAGCCCCTTGCCGGAAGGCGATCATCTGTTAAAGTCACGTGGAGCCCAGACAGGCGGACACCAGATATGTGCTTTCTAGGCCTATATAGCTGTGCAGCATAATGTTGTTGTTTTTTTGTGGTGGTGGTGGGGTTGCTATTCTATGCACCTTTGTCCCCGGAAAAAAAAAGTAATGCGTCACAGATGCGCCTTTTGCATTTACAGGGACAGCCGAACACATCGTTGCACTGCACCCTCCACACAGCGCATAGTTATATTTCCACGGACTCTTATGCACACACAGCGTCCTAGCATGATTATTTGCATTTTGGCTGCGTCAGGGAGTGAGTGCTGTGGGCCAAAATAGGTTTTTGGTCGAGCTGCAAGGATTAAAGGGGAGGAGGTCAGTGTTTTGGGAGATAGCTGGCATCGCCACAGGGGCAGGTTTGACAGCGATGCCGCTGGAGATGAGAGAACAGTTTGTTTGCTCTTGCGTCTATAGGGGCTTTAGAGGGATTGTCCTGGAAACTTGTGTGGCTGAATGTCCATGAGTGCTGGCACAAGTACATTGTGGGGCTGCTGTGTGTTTGTGTGTGACTGTGCTTTGCCTCCAGCAGGTTCCAGAAATAGAAAGCAGCGAGGGCATATTGTCAGGATAGAGAGAGAGAGAGAGAAGCGCCAACTGGGTCAGGTCAAATTGTCTCCAGGCTAGGGATCCCCATCAGAGTGAGAGAGAGAACAGTATCAATCTGTCTCCAGGCTAGGGATCCCCATCAGAGTGAAAGAGAGAACAGCATCAATCTGTCTCCAGGCTAGGGATCCCCATCAGAGTGAAAGAGAGAACAGCATCAATCTGTCTCCAGGCTAGGGATCCCCATCAGAGTGAGGGAGAGAACAGTATCAATCTGTCTCCAGGCTAGGGATCCCCATCAGAGTGAAAGAGAGAACAGCATCAATCTGTCTCCAGGCTAGGGATCCCCATCAGAGTGAGGGAGAGAACAGCATCAATCTGTCTCCAGGCTAGGGATCCCCATCAGAGTGAGAGAGAGAACAGCATCAATCTGTCTCCAGGCTAGGGATCCCCATCAGAGTGAGAGAGAGAACAGTATCAATCTGTCTCCAGGCTAGGGATCCCCATCAGAGTGAAAGAGAGAACAGCATCAATCTGTCTCCAGGCTAGGGATCCCCATCAGAGTGAGAGAGAGAACAGCATCAGTCTGTCTCCAGGCTAGGTATCTCCATCAGAGTGAGAGAGAGAGAACAGCATCAATCTGTCTCCAGGCTAGGGATCCCCATCAAAGTGAAAGAGAGAACAGCATCAATCTGTCTCCAGGCTAGGGATCCCCATCAGAGTGAGAGAGAGAACAGCATCAATCTGTCTCCAGGCTAGGGATCCCCATCAGAGTGAGAGAGAGAACAGCATCAATCTGTCTCCAGGCTAAAGAACCCCATCAGAGTGAAAGGGAGAACAGCATCAATCGAGCACACAGCCATGCAATCTCCATAGACGAATATTGGCAGTAGAATGGCATTACTGAAGAGCTCAGTGACTTTCAGTGTGGCGGCGTCATAGGATGCCACCTTTCCAACAAGTGAGTTCGGCATCAATATGGTTTCCATACCTGGACATCACTACTTCAACCCCAAATCATTAGTTAGTTCAGAAAATGGCTCTTACTCTGGGTTAATTAGTACCGTCAGGAGTCAAGACAGGAAGACACATCAAAGAACAACCCTTTGTAGACCTACTCTCTCAACAGACTCCACCACACACACACCTTAGTCCCGTATTAGACTCTCCTTCGCCCTCTTGAAGGTGTGTCCGTGTCCCACGTGGCCAGTCACTGTGTTCTTTTGCACCTTCTCAGCTCTTCTTGGTTAACTTCAATCTTTCCCACAATCCTTTTGACCTGGACTTTAGCCATAATCATCCAGGCTGTTACAGCCTGGTGGCCTCACTGGCCTGATCTGTCAAACACACTGATGACTGACAGATGTGTTTTATTAAACACATGTGCACCACAGGAGGTTGGGGAGGACTGGCTCGTGGTCGTGGCAGGAGAAGAGTGATTGGAATGGTATCAAATACACTATATATATACAAAAGTATGTTGACACCCCTTCAAGTTAGTGTATTCAGTTATTTGAGCCACTCCCGTTGCTGACAAGTGTATACAACCGAGCACACAGCCATGCAATCTCCATAGACGAATATTGGCAGTAGAATGGCCTTACTGAAGAGCTCAGTGACTTTCAGCGTGGCGGCGTCATAGGATGCCACCTTTCCAACAAGTGAGTTCGGCAAATTTCTGCCCTGCTAGAGCGGTCCCAGTCAACTGTAAGTGCTCTTATTATGAAATAGAAACGTCTAGGAGCAACAACAGCTCAACCATGAAGTGGTAGGCCACATAAGCTCACAGAACGGGACCGCCGAGTAATGAAGCGCATAAAAATCGCTTGTCCTCAGTTGCAACGCTCACTACCGAGTTCCAAACTGCCTCTGGAAGCAACGTCAGCACAAGAACTGTTCATTTGGGAGCTTCATGAAATGGGTTTTCCATGGCCGAGCAGCCACACACAAGCCTAAGATCACCATGTGCAATGCCGAGCTTTGGCTGGAGTGGTGTAAAGCTCACCGCCATTGGACTCTGGAGCAGTGGAAACGTATTCTCTGGAGTGATGAATCACACTTAACCATCTTGCAATCTGACAGACGAATCTGGGTTTGGCACATGCCAGGAGACTGTGACCTGTCCCAATGTGTAGTGCCAACTGTAAAATTTGGTGAAGGAGGAATAATGGTCTGGGCTTGTTTTTCATGGTTCGGGCTAGGCCCCTTCATTCCAGTGAAGGGAAATATTAACGCTACAGCATACAATGACATTCTAGACAATTCTGTGCTTCCAACTTTGTGGCAACAGTTTAGGGAAGGCCCTTTCCTGTTTCAGCATGACAATGCCCCATGCACAAGCGAGGGCATACAGAAATAGTTTGTTAAGGTCGGTGTGGAATAACTTGACTGGCCTGCACAGAGCCCAGACCTCAACTCCATTGAAGACCTTTGGGATGAATTGGAACGCTGACTGAGAGCCAGGCTTAATCAGCGAACATCAGTGCCCGACCTCACTAATGCGCTTTTGGCTGAATGGAAGCTTCTCCTCTTCTCAGGAGAGTGGAGGCTGTTATAGCAGCAAAGGGGAGACCAAGGCAATGTTAATGCCCATGATTTTGGAATGAGATGTTGGACAAGCATGTGTCCACATACTTTTGATCATGTAGTGCACATCAAACACACGGCTTCAATGTGTTTAATGCCATTCCATTTACTCCGTTCCAGCCATTATTATGAGCCATCCTCCCCACAGCAACCTCCACTGATGTACACACACACACACACACACACACACACAGGATGTGAGGGAAAGGGAAGAAGAAAGAGAATGTCAAGTGTGTGCATGAAGTCCCAAAGTACAAAAGTCCCAAAGGACACATAGATAAGGTGTGTTCTGACAGGAGAGAGTGACCTATCCTACATGTGACACATAGATAAGGTGTGTTCTGACAGGAGAGAGTGGCCTATCCTACATGTGACACATAGATAAGGTGTGTTCTGACAGGAGAGAGTGACCTATCCTACATGTGACACATAGATAAGGTGTGTTCTGACAGGAGAGAGTTACCTATCCTACATGTGACACATAGATAAGGTGTGTTCTGACAGGAGAGAGTGGCCTATCCTACATGTGACACATAGATAAGGTGTGTTCTGACAGGAGAGAGTGACCTATCCTACATGTGACACATAGATAAGGTGTGTTCTGACAGGAGAGAGTGACCTATCCTACATGTGACACATAGATAAGGTGTGTTCTGACAGGAGAGAGTGACCTATCCTACATGTGACACATAGATAAGGTGTGTTCTGACAGGAGAGAGTTACCTATCCTACATGTGACACATAGATAAGGTGTGTTCTGACAGGAGAGAGTGACCTATCCTACATGTGACACATAGATAAGGTGTGTTCTGACAGGAGAGAGTGACCTATCCTACATGTGACACATAGATAAGGTGTGTTCTGACAGGAGAGAGTGACCTATCCTACATGTGACACATAGATAAGGTGTGTTCTGACAGGAGAGAGTGACCTATCCTACATGTGACACATAGATAAGGTGTGTTCTGACAGGAGAGAGTGACCTATCCTACATGTGACACATAGATAAGGTGTGTTCTGACAGGAGAGAGTGACCTATCCTACATGTGACACATAGATAAGGTGTGTTCTGACAGGAGAGAGTGACCTATCCTACATGTGACACATAGATAAGGTGTGTTCTGACAGGAGAGAGTTACCTATCCTACATGTGACACATAGATAAGGTGTGTTCTGACAGGAGAGAGTGGCCTATCCTACATGTGACACATAGATAAGGTGTGTTCTGACAGGAGAGAGTGGCCTATCCTACATGTGACACATAGATAAGGTGTGTTCTGACAGGAGAGAGTGGCCTATCCTACATGTGACACATAGATAAGGTGTGTTCTGACAGGAGAGAGTGACCTATCCTACATGTGACACAAAGACAAGGTGTGTTCTGACAGGAGAGAGTTACCTATCCTACATGTGACACATAGATAAGGTGTGTTCTGACAGGAGAGAGTGACCCATCCTATATGTGACACATAGATAATTAGTCTTCTGACAGGAGAGAGTTACCTATCCTACATGTGACACATAGATAAGGTGTGTTCTGACAGGAGAGAGTGGCCTATCCTACATGTGACACATAGATAAGGTGTGTTCTGACAGGAGAGAGTGGCCTATCCTACATGTGACACATAGATAAGGTGTGTTCTGACAGGAGAGAGTGACCTATCCTACATGTGACACAAAGATAAGGTGTGTTCTGACAGGAGAGAGTTACCTATCCTACATGTGACACATAGATAAGGTGTGTTCTGACAGGAGAGAGTGACCCATCCTATATGTGACACATAGATAATTAGTCTTCTGACAGGAGAGAGTTACCTATCCTACATGTGACACAAAGATAAGGTGTGTTCTGACAGGAGAGAGTTACCTATCCTACATGTGACACATAGATAAGGTGTGTTCTGACAGGAGAGAGTTACCTATCCTACATGTGACACATAGATAAGGTGTGTTCTGACAGGAGAGAGTTACCTATCCTACATGTGACACATAGATAAGGTGTGTTCTGACAGGAGAGAGTTACCTATCCTACATGTGACACATAGATAAGGTGTGTTCTGACAGGAGAGAGTGACCCATCCTATATGTGACACAGATAATTAGTCTTCTGACAGGAGAGAGTGACCTGTCCTACACGTGCAGAGAGTCCACACTATTAGCTGCTCATGCATTCAAAGCCAAATCTTTACTCTCGATGGACATATGCTAATCCAAGTGTGAAATCCAGGCATGTATTCTGACGAAGTGTGTATTCTGCAGGTGAAGTCATGTCAGGTATTGTGAAGGAGTATAGCTGGATCACCCTCTCTGATCTCAGTACTACAGTGTTTAGAGATTCTCTATTCGGTTAACTGGATGCTTCAATTGCAAACCAAACAGTGACATGTAAGGGAGATGTTGACAGTTCTTCACTGAGCATTGGGCGACATTACTATTCTGTGTGTACAGTCCCCAAATAAGTGTGGTTTGTTTACCAGGTATAAGGATATAATGAGATAAATCAGGTTTATTGTCTGTGTGTCTGAGGCGGGTCTGTTGGAGACAAATAATTCCTGGTTGTCATGGCTGCTAGGTTGTAAAGGATAATCTAGAGGTGAAAGAAAAGCACACCTATTTAGGCGAGGTGCTGGCTAGCGGAGTGGAACACTTAAAAACATAAAGGAGAACCGCACACTCTAGGAGCTCAGACGAAGACCGCTTGTCTGTCGAAGCGTTGGACATAAATATTTTTCCCTCTGAGCTCCTAGAGTGTGCGGCTCTCCTTTATGTTTCTAGGTTGTTAAGGAGACCATTTGGGAATAAATGGTCTCTATGGACAGACGTGTGGCTGGTACGGTGAGTATTGTGAGCTGCAGAAAAACTTCAGAAGGCAATGAGACCAGTTGACCACAAAGGAGCAGTGTTGTACAACTGTCATAGGACTCAAGACAATGTCAACCATTTTCCAACAGCATTGACATACTTTCACAAGCAGAGACACACACATACAGTTGACATACGCATGCACACACACACAAACTCAATTTCAATTGCCTCTTCCAGACTCACACCTGAACTCACCACTCACCTACACACAGACACACATCATTGACTTACTCACGTGTGTGTGTGTTGTTGTGTGCGCCCGGCCCCGGACCACAGTGGCGTTACTGACTGACCCTCTGTCTTGTGTGTTGTTCTCTCCCGTCCCGCGGCTGGTGGCCTGCTCCCTGATCTCTGTCTCTCCCGTCCCGCGGCTGGTGGCCCGATCTCTCTCCCCCAGAGCAGTTAGTGTTGACTCTCATTAGGCAGGAGAAGTCTCCTGACCACCTGGACCCAGAGCTGGGCGTCGGAGTGGCCGCCATGCGCTCCCGACTCGCTAACAGGTTTGAAAAAAGTGAGTTGGAGTCTTGTCTTACACAGGCTGGCCTGGCTGGCGCTCCCCACATCTTGGAGTTCACTAGTGCATGCACTGGAATAGTAGCCTATAATGACTAGAGCAGCGGTCGGGGACAATTCTATGTAATGAGTGAATTTCAATTGAGAATTGACCCCAACCCTGGCCTAGAGCACAGTGGTAATCACTAACCCTGATACCAGAGAAACACTACTCTCTAGGACCAGGGCTGGTGACTGCTGGACTTGGCTGGTCTGCCTTTCTGCACAGTCACTGCATGTGCTTGTAGTAAATACACTTGATTAGCATTCACACCAGTGGAGGCTGCTGAGGGGAGAACAGCTCATAAATAATGTCCAGAGGGGAGCGAATGGAATGGCATCAAATACCTGGAAACCATGTGTTTGATACCATTCCACTGACTCCGCTCCAGTCATTACCACAAACCCATACTGTATTGATCACCATGTATTCACTTCACATGATCTAGTACACATTAACAAACACACGCATTTACTATACATACAGACACACAGAACCACATGGTATGCTTGCATACATGTAAATAAAGCACACGTACCCATGTCCCATGCATATGCACATGGCATCCTTTAAGCATGCACATAGATGCATGCAAGTGTTTGGGTGTTGACTGTTGAGTTAGATTGGGGAAGAGTGAGTGAGAGGGTGAGAGCAAGGGAGTAGTTAACTGCATGTTGGGGGACGTTGCATGTGTAAATACAAAATGCGTCACTGCTGTAATTGTGTGTGAGTGAACAGTACAGTGTAGTATATGGGATTAAGTATACATGTATATTGCGCGTGTACAGTCTCTGGTCTCACCTGTTGGATTATCAGTGTATGGATTAGCAGGTAGGGGAAGTTGCAGAGCAGACAGAGAGAGGATTACTACCCCAGCCTGTACTGCAGGAAAGAGGCGCTCCACCTTCTCACCATTCACTCCGTCGCTGTAGTAATTGGACACACTGGCTGTCCTAGCAACCAGCAGACCTGCAGGTCAACCTTAACCAGGAAGTAGACGACTTGACTAGAGGTCACCTTGGGGACAGGAACAGCCATGGCACCTCATAGGGGTCAGGCGGTCAGACGACGCGCCTCCGTCGGTAACGCTATCCTGACCTCACAATGGGAGGGGGTAGGGGAGGATGTGGGGTGAATTGGGGAACCTCCGATTCACCAAGAATCCTTCAGAGGGTGGGATCTTCAACTGAGCTGTCGAGTTTGTAGTTTGCATGGACTGTGTTTTAAGTCATATGACTGACTTTGTATGCCTTTGACTGTACAGTTCACTCTGTACGGATTGTTTTTCCTCTTTTGGTTTGTGAATTTGACTGAGCGTCTCTATCAGACTGTCACATTAAATCGGTGGTCATTACAATAGCGATGGTTAATACGGTTTGAAGCACAAAGCTGCCGGCCGGGCTAAATGCTGGTGTATAATAAGCGCTGAGGGAGCTGCAGTGATAGTGTGACATCTGAGTGGTGGCGTGGCTGCGCCACAGAGGCACGGTGTCTGCTGAAATAAGGCACCAGTCATACAGGAAAGAGAGAGGATGAATTATGCAGCCTCTCTCTATCCATTATTCAGAATAGCGCCTTGCTTTATAGCCATGAAAGGCTGGCACGGGACCAGGTAACACGGGCCAGGTAGTGACCTTAAGGGTTGAGGGGTCAACCCAGAGCCAAACTAAGGGACTGAGCTAGTACAGTAAAGATGGGCCAAGCTGTGTCGGATTGAGCTGTTGATGCGTTTTGAGAGGGGGGTGATTAAACAGGACTCTACCAGGTATATGTATTTTTGATTGCATGTGTGGTTATATCAAGATGAGAGTAGTTTTATCTGCTTTTTTACAAGGTCATTCATATTTTGCTGAACACGCACAAACGTGCACTACATTGCACCCGACACTCAAAATATTTGCACACAGGCTACCCACCGTTCTGTATTAACCAATGAAGAATCAGTCTGGTATGGCACTCGAGGGAGAAGCTTTAGGGCCTCCCGTTTTAACGTTTATAGAAGGGTGTGATTTTTGAGAACATCTCCATATGCTGAAGTATGCTGTTAAATAAAGTCTTGCCGTCCTAAACAAGTTCTGTTTGAGTATTCTTGGAGTCCGTCAACTCTTCAGTAATGAGTTATGGTGGTGACGGTGCTTCTGGTTCTGATCCATCAGGGAGGAGGAACACAGAGCATTGATCTGCTCATGGACATATCAGAGCTGTAGCAGGCTGCTGAGATGGTCAATATTGATCTGCTAGGAATAAAATGTAGAGTAAAGAGGAGAGTGAGAGTAGGAAGAGAGAGGTAGGTAGAGTGGGAAGAGATATGGATGAGTGGAGGTATACCGTAAGGACAGAGAGAGGTAGGTAGAGTGGGAAGAGATATGGATGAGTGGAGGTATACCGTAAGGACAGAGAGAGGTAGGTAGAGTGGGAAGAGATATGGATGAGTGGAGGTATACCGTAAGGACAGAGAGAGGTAGGTAGAGTGGGAAGAGATATGGATGAGTGGAAGTATACCGTAAGGACAGAGAGAGGTAGGTAGAGTGGGAAGAGATATGGATGAGTGGAGGTATACCGTAAGGACAGAGAGAGGTAGGTAGAGTGGGAAGAGATATGGATGAGTGGAAGTATACCGTAAGGACAGAGAGAGGTAGGTAGAGTGGGAAGAGATATGGATGAGTGGAAGTATACCGTAAGGACAGAGAGAGGTAGAGTGGGGAAATGGAGGAAACACAAAAAACCACTAAACAAACACAAAAAAATGCTGGGTTGTTAGGATGACCCAAATGCTGGCTGGCAGGCATTGGGTCACTTAGTTGGGTTGTTTTCTGTAGACCTTTCCTGCAGTCAAATGACCTAGTGGCCTCATGGGTGGAATGTTGTGAATATTTTTCTTAATTAATGGCAATTAACAGTTTTGTTATATTTCAGTCTTCTGTGATGTGTATAAGTGTAAAATTGGGCTGCAAACTCAAAATGTAATACATTTCAACTATATCTGACATGGTACAGGTGTCTTCTTTTTTTAAGCCCATAACCATGTGTGTGAGGTGTATACTTTTGTTTCAAAGTAGATATGTTTAAGACTACCAAGAAACACTGTGACCCTGATTTGCCCATTGCAGTAAAAGGTAAGAAATAACAAGGTTGGGTTGTTGATGCTGGGTTATAGGGATATGACCCAGCGGGTCAGATCAGAAGACTGGGTGTGCTGCTTATTAGGGGTGTGGCTGTCAGATAGTTATTTTTGGCCACCTGCAAGAGTAAATTGAAATCCTGTTCATCTGTTTTGCTGTATTGTTATCACATTGGAGTCAGGGGTGTGTGCAGGGTTTGGTTCCAGACCAGCTCTAAAACACCTGATTCAACTTATCCAACTTATCCTAGGGGATGTGTGAACCTCACTCCTCCGCCATGTGTCCCCACTTGCCCTGCCGAATAGCTAGCTCTTCAGTGGCGCTGATTGGTAAATACTTTGAGAAGGCGATCACGTGTGCTAGCAAGGCAGAGGTCCTGGCTTTGAGCCTCGCTGTGAGCCGTATCAGGAGAAAGAGGTACTCGCTAAGCAAGCAGCGTGATGTCCATTACACCCGTACACACCGTGGCACCTGTATGTAGTTCTTATGTTCCTTCCTTCGTGCCAGATGCTTACCTGATATGCCTGGCAAGACCTTGCGGTGATCTCCCCTCCTAAACATGTGTCACTGTCTACATTCCAGTGGAAAACAGGAGGTGCCTGAATATTGATGCTATCAAGGGCTTTAATGACCTGGGCCTTTTGACTGGGTCATTTCATCCAAGTCACTTCACAGTAGAGCCCTGCACGGGCATGAATTTTAAGCTCCAGCACTACCCATGCTGAAACGTTCAGGCCCTACCCTACCCAGGGACGATTGCTTCTGCCAAATTTAAGACCCTGCCCGAAACCTGAAATCAGAAATAACTTCCTCTGATAGTAAAACCATTAGCTGCTCCTCTCTGTCCCTGCGCTCTGCTCATGGCAGCTCTGAGTCTGTGAGTATCCATAGCAATGGCTCCTTTTGGGCTGCTCTGCTCAATGAAGAGACATGAGAACTTAGCTAGCTATACTTTTTGTCACTAAACCCCAACAAAACTCAAGGAACATGATTATTTTCTGTGAAATAATCTCTCCTGTTTGAAGCACTTCTGACACCACGTTATGATCTAAGTCAGATATAACTGTACTGCGCATCAGAGCACGAGCAAATGGCTCAGCTTCAAAATGTCAGTGATCAATTTAGTGATAACTGAGCCCTGCTCGTACCCTAGTTACCCAGCCTTAACTCAATGTACAATATCTGGGCCCATTGGGCTGGGGTCGGGTATCAGACGTCTACTTCACAGGCTATACAGCAATAACTGAGTAATGTTAATAGGTTGAAATATAAGGTTATAGAACTGGGACCGGGGCTCTCTCTATGTTGGCTGTGACACATTGATAGGCCTCTCTGGGGAAATTATATCCCTATTCTAACATTCAATATAGTGGAAACCACCTCTTATTATTTGTCTGAATTATTGATGGATTAATGGCTGTTTTTATTTCCAGACCCACACAGCGATCCAGACAGGGCCCATTCTTGTAAGAATTGATTGCCAATTGTATTGCTGGTGAGGTTTGGTGTAGCACCTGAAGTTAGTTAGAAATTGAGCTGCAGTAGGGCCAATATTGCAGCTTGTTCCTATGACTTCATATAGCCTGCCCTGAATAGTGAATGTAGACTGAACCTCATAAGCCCCCAAAAAACGGTCTGGGAAACTGAGGATAGTGATCTCATGATGAATGACTCGTCCCCTTTCAAGTGTAATTTAAACTGGTAAACCGAGCCTGCAATGTCAGACTACAGACACAATACCAGTCTCGGGGGCTACTGTCCCTTTAAATACGAGCCCTCAGCCCGCCCTCGGATGGGAACACCGTAGTCAAGGCTCCACGAGAGATTGGGGCCGTTGTCTGGTGTCGAAGCATCATCTAATCCACCTTGCAGAGAGACAATTTTTCAAAGCCTTCTCTAGACCGCAAGAGAAGGCCCGATGAAACGGAGGCGGCGAAGGTCTGTGTGCTTGCTTGGGCTATTCTCACAAGCAGTCGGGAGCTTCCCGGACAGCGAGGCCAAGGGAGAGGAGACGAGTGACGGGCGGGCTCCATCTGTCCTCACCGGGGCTTGTTGTGCCAGCTGGGTAAACTATTCCGTCACGTCCAAAGCAGATTGTCTCTATCTCCCCCCTCCATTATTTAGCGCAGCCCGATGACAGAAAAGGTTCCTCCGATGCTCAGTGGGTGTGCAAGTCGTGCTGATCGCAGCTTGGCCTTGATTTTATACGAGAAAACTACAAAGGAGGGGGGACTCCGTAGGCAGTGCAAACGCGGAGCGAATTATGCAACGTGGGTTCGGGTTCTTTGCTTGGGTGATAATGCTGGTGCACTATGCTATGCGCACATAGGGCGATGTAACAAGTCCCGCTGTTTGATAAACAAATACACAATGTTTCCGCGCCGATGAAAGGAGTCTAACTCACGGTGTTTGTTTGACCATTGTGCATCCCTCATCACATTCTATACAAGGGGACCCTGTGGGCGTCGAGCGGCTTGTGTGTGTATTGGTGATGGAGCTATGGCATGGCAATTCCATGGTAACAGAGTGATGCTGAGACTCACTTTAAAATGTATGTCAAACAAAAACCAATTAAGGCAAAGTTAAGAAAACCATACAACTATGCACAAGCACTACTTAACAATTTCCAGCGAAAATGTTACAAAACACCGTTTACTTGAAGACGGCACAAACAGTAGAAATAGGCATTCTGTTATAAAACTACACTGTTCTTCAAGTAAATGTGTTTTTTGTTAAAAGTTAAGTGACTTGGTTAAAGTAACTTAGCAATAATTATTTTTAGTTTGACATACATTTTAAAGTTAAAAAAAATCTGAGTCTCAGCATCACTCTTTTGGAATTGCCCAGCACCGAGCGAGGCAGCGCACTGAAAGAAGAGGGGCTGTTTAGAATGGGGAGGTGGGGACGTCATTGACATCGACCGCCAGCTTACATCCGCATACAATAGCCCTACCTGTTTCTGCCCTCCACTTTTGAACTGTAAAACATGTCTCTTACGTCTCTCCCTGTCTCCCACACACACTTACCCTAGCCTCGCCTCTCTCCCATCAATCGAACGGTGCAGGAACCTCTTGTTCATCCGCCGGCTACCGCAAGGCAGATGATGAGATGTCCGGGACTACTTCGCAAGCAGATCCCATAGATGCTACGGCACGGACGATTCTGCTAAACCAACCTCAGAACACCAAGTTCTGTGACAACCATGTCAGGTAAGATTTCACCTGGCTACAGCATCATTATCATCAAGTTACTGAATACAGACTTGAATTGCCTTTCCAGACAAGTTGTGATATTATAATTGCCTACAATAGTTGATAGTTTTAACGATTTATTTTCACATATATTTTTTGTAAAATAGGTTTTGTGATAGGCTATATGAGTTAATGGCCCAGTTATAGACTAGTAAAGGAGGGTTGTAAATGATCATCAATTATGTGTTGGATCGGCGGCATCAACGGGTTGTTTTTAAGTTCAGTGCATCTGAGGAAAGTGCTTAACATGACCATTTACTGTTCTTAATCAATAATACCTCATGCATTTTAAAACAGGCACTGAAGGTAAAGTAACTACAGTGAGTTTGTAGATGTTAATAGAAGCTCCTCCGGTACTAATGGTAGGCTACATTAACAATGTATGAATAGAATAGTTATCCTTGAAATTGTCTCTAAATCTAATAAGACATTCTGTAGTGGGGTCCAGGTCTGGTCACCGATCAGGTTACTATGTGCTGTCCTGATCAGATGAAACAAACAACCTTCTCACATTACATTTTAAAATGCCAAAGCCCAGAGTTTTGACTTCAATTCAATACATTTTTATTGGCCTACTCTTAATTTGGGAGATTGTGGTAAGCAGGGGATCCAGCCTTGCTTGTTTACAGTGCCAATCTCTAAAGCGATAGCTTTCACTACTAGTTAGTGAATGTTCTGGTGTGTACCCATCTCTTGTGGGCAGAGATGGGCAGCATGTATTTGAAATTAGTATTTTAATTACTTCTGAGTATTTTGTAATTTGAATTACACTTGGCTGAACTACACTCCAATGTATTTTTTTTAAAATACTGTCATTTGTTTTTTCCAAATACAAATGACTTTTCTATACATCTTCTATATATTTGGTCCCCCTTTCACCCTGCATTGGTATCAGAAGTCTGATAGCACTATGGTGTCATGAAAGCGTCTGCTAAATGAACTAAATGTACAGTTGAAGTCGGACTTTTACATACACTTAGGTTGGAGTCCTTAACTTGTTTTACAACCACTCCACAAATGTCTTGTTAACAAACTATAGTTTTGGCAAATCTACTTTGTGCATGACACAAGTCATTTTTCCAACAATTTTGTTTACAGACAGATTATTTAACTTAACTCACTGTATCACAATTCCAGTGGGTCAGAAGTTTACATACACTAAGTTGACTGTGCCTTTAAACAATTGGGAAAATCCCAGAAAACAATGGCATGGCTTTAGAAGCTTCTGACAGGCTAGTAGACATCATTTGAGTCAATTGGAGGTGTACCTGTGAATGTATTTCTAATCCAAAGAAATCAGCCAAGGCCTCAGAAAAAAACCTTCAAGTCTGGTTCATCCTTGGGAGAAATTTCCAAACGCCTGAAGGTACCACGTTCATCTGTACAAACAATGGTACACTGCTCAAAAAAATAAAGGGAACACTAAAATAACACATCCTAGATCTGAATGAATGACATATTCTTATTAAATACTTTTTTCTTTACATAGTTGAATGTGCTGACAATAAAATCACACAAAAATGATCAATGGAAATCAAATTTATCAACCTATGGAGGTCTGGATTTGGAGTCACACTCAAAATTAAAGTGGAAAACCACACTACAGGCTGATCCAACTTTGATGTAATGTCCTTAAAACAAGTCAAAATGAGGCTCAGTAGTGTGTGGGGCCTCCACGTGCCTGTATGATCTCCCTACAACGCCTGGGCATGCTCCCGATGAGGTGGCGGATGGTCTCCTGAGGGCTCTCCTCCCAGACCTGGACTAAAGCATCCGCCAACTCCTGGACAGTCTGTGGTGCAACGTGGCATTGGTGGATTTTATTTTATTTATTTATTTATTTTATTTTACCTTTATTTAACCAGGTAGGCAAGTTGAGAACAAGTTCTCATTTACAATTGCGACCTGGCCAAGATAAAGCAAAGCAGTTCGACAGATACAACGACACAGAGTTACACATGGAGTAAAACAAACATACAGTCAATAATACAGTATAAACAAGTCTATATACAATGCGAGCAAATGAGGTGAGACGGGAGGTAAAGGCAAAAAAGGCCATGGTGGCAAAGTAAATACAATATAGCAAGTAAAACACTGGAATGGTAGTTTTGCAATGGAAGAATGTGCAAAGTAGAAATAAAAATAATGGGGTGCAAAGGAGCAAAATAAATTAATTAATTAAATACAGTTGGGAAAGAGGTAGTTGTTTGGGATAAATTATAGGTGGGCTATGTACAGGTGCAGTAATCTGTGAGCTGCTCTGACAGTTTGTGCTTAAAGCTAGTGAGGGAGATAAGTGTTTCCAGTTTCAGAGATTTTTGAAGTTCGTTCCAGTCATTGGCAGCAGAGAACTGGAAGGAGAGGCGGCCAAAGAAAGAATTGGTTTTGGGGGTGACTAGAGAGATATACCTGCTGGAGCGTGTGCTACAGGTGGGAGATGCTATGGTGACCAGCGAGCTGAGATAAGGGGGGACTTTACCTAGCAGGTTCTTGTAGATGACATGGAGCCAGTGGGTTTGGCGACGAGTATGAAGCGAGGGCCAGCCAACGAGAGCGTACAGGTCGCAATGGTGGGTAGTATATGGGGCTTTGGTGACAAAACGGATTGCACTGTGATAGACTGCATCCAATTTGTTAAGTAGGGTATTGGAGGCTATTTTGTAAATGACATCGCCAAAGTCGAGGATTGGTAGGATGGTCAGTTTTACAAGGGTATGTTTGGCAGCATGAGTGAAGGATGCTTTGTTGCGAAATAGGAAGCCAATTCTAGATTTAACTTTGGATTGGAGATGTTTGATATGTTGATATGGATCTGGAAGGAGAGTTTACAGTCTAACCAGACACCTAAGTATTTGTAGTTGTCCACGTATTCTAAGTCGGAGCCGTCCAGAGTAGAGATGTTGGACAGGCGGGTAGGTGCAGGTAGCGATCGGTTGAAGAGCATGCATTTAGTTTTACTTGTATTTAAGAGCAATTGGAGGCCACGGAAGGAGAGTTGTATGGCATTGAAGCTTACCTGGAGGGTTGTTAACGCAGTGTCCAAAGAAGGGCTGGAAGTATACAGAATGGTGTCGTCTGCGTAGAGGTGGATCAGAGACTCACCAGCAGCAAGAGCGACCTCATTGATGTATACAGAGAAGAGAGTCGGTCCAAGAATTGAACCCTGTGGCACCCCCATAGAGACTGCCAGAGGTCCGGACAGCAGACCCTCCGATTTGACACACTGAACTCTATCAGAGAAGTAGTTGGTGAACCAGGCGAGGCAATCATTTGAGAAACCAAGGCTGTCGAGTCTGCCGATGAGGATGTGGTGATTGACAGAGTCGAAAGCCTTGGCCAGATCAATGAATACGGCTGCACAGTAATGTTTCTTATCGATGGCGGTTAAGATATCGTTTAGGACCTTGAGCGTGGCTGAGGTGCACCCATGACCAGCTCTGAAACCAGATTGCCTAGCAGAGAAGGTATGGTGAGATTCGAAATGGTCGGATGGAGCGAGACATGATGTCCCAGATGTGCTCAATTGGATTCAGGTCTGGGGAACGGGCGGGCCAGACCATAGCATCAATGCCTTCCTCTTGCAGGAACTGCTGACACACTCCAGCCACATGAGGTCTAGCATTGTCTTGCATTAGGAGGAACCCAGGGCCAACCGCACCAGCCTATGGTCTCACAAGGGGTCTGAGGATCTCATCTCGGTACCTAATGGCAGTCAGGCTACCTCTGGCGAGCACATGGAGGGCTGTGCGGCCCCCCAAAGAAATGCCACCCCACACCATGACTGACCCACCGCCAAACCGGTCATGCTGGAGGATGTTGCAGGCAGCAGAACGTTCTCCATGGCGTCTCCAGACTCTGTCACATGTGCTCAGTGTGAACCTGTTTCATCTGTGAAGAGCACAGGGCGCCAGTGGAGAATTCGCCAATCTTTGTGTTCTCTGGCAAATGCCAAACGTCCTGCACGGTGTTGGGCTGTAAGCACAACCCCCACCTGTGGATGTCGGGCCCTCATACCACGCTCATGGAGTCTGTTTCTGACCGTTTGAGCAGACACATGCACATTTGTGGCCTGCTGGAGGTCATTTTGCAGGGCTCTGGCAGTGCTCCTCCTGCTCCTCCTTGCATAATGGTGGAGGTAGCGGTCCTGCTGCTGGGTTGTTGCCCTCCTACGGCCTCCTCCACGTCTCCTGATGTACTGGCCTGTCTCCTGGTAGCGCATCCATGCTCTGGACACTACGCTGACAGACACAGCAAACCTAATTGCCACAGCTCGCATTGATGTTCCATCCTGGATGAGCTGCACTACCTGAGCCACTTGTGTGGGTTGTAGACTCTGTCTCATGCTACCACTAGAGTGAAAGCACCGCCAGCATTCAAAAGTGACCAAAACATCAGCCAGGAAGCATAGGAACTGAGAAGTGGTCTGTGGTCACCACATGCAGAACCACTCCTTTATTGGGGGTGTCTTGCTAATTGCCTATAATTTCCACCTGTTGTCTATTCCATTTGCACAACAGCATGTGAAATTTATTGTCAATCAGTGTTGCTTCCTAAGTGGACAGTTTGATTTCACCGAAGTGTGATTGACTTGGAGTTACATTGTGTTGTTTAAGTGTTCCCTTTATTTTTTTGAAGGTGTATAAACACCATGGCCACGCAGCCGTCATACCGCCCAGGAAGGAGACGTGTTCTGTCTCCTAGAGATGAACGTACTTTGGTGCGAAAAGTGCGAATCAATCTCAGAACAACAGCAAAGGACCTTCTGAAGATGCTGGAGGAAACGGGTACAAAAGTATCTATGTCCTATATCAACATAACCTGAAAGGCCACTCAGCAAGGAAGAAGCCACTGCTCCAAAACCGCCATAAAAAAGCCAGACTACGTTTTGCAACTGCACATGGGGACAAAGATTGTACTTTTTTGAAAAATGTCCTCTGGTCTGATGAAACAAAAATAGAACTGTTTGGCCATAATGACCATCGTTATGTTTGGAGGAAAAGGGAGGAGGCTTGCAAGCCGAAGAACACCATCCCAACCGTGAAGCACGGGGGTGGCAGCATCATGTTGTGGGGGTGCTTTGCTGCAGGAGGGACTGGTGCACTTCACAAAATAGATGGCATCATGAGGGAGGAAAATTATGTGGATATATTTAAGCAACATCTCAAGACATCAGTCAGGAAGTTAAAGCTTGGTTTCAAATGGGTCTTCCAAATGGACAATGACCCCAAGCATACCTCCAAAGTTGTAGCAAAATGGCTTAAGGACAACAAAGTAAAGGTATTGGAGTGGCCATCACAAAACCTTGACCTCAATCCTATAGAAAATGTGTGGGCAGGAACTGAAAAAGCGTGTGCGAGCAAGGAGGCCTACAAACCTGACTCAGTTACACCAGCTCTGTCAGGAGGAATGGGCCAAAATTCACCCAACTTATTGTGGGAAGCTTGTGGAAGCCTACCTGAAACATTTGACCCAAGTTAAACAATTGAGGTGTATGTAAACTTCTGGTGTATGTAAACTTCTGACTTCAACTGTATATGTAAAAATGAACAATTGCAAAGCATGCTGAGTATTATTCTAATGAGCTCTGCCCCGAAACAATACACGGTGTGCTTTGCAGTTCATTTTCACATATACATGTTGGTCATTAAGCAGGCATGCTCAACTAAGGTAGATCAACAACATATCAGTCATAGCAAGTAAAACGTTTTTTTAACCTTTACTGAGAATGTTGTTGATGTTCGGGTTGGCTACTTGCAAATTTATTTTTGTAAACAAAATATGTATTTAATCAAAATACAAGTATGTCGTTTATTTTGATACATTGATATTCATGGTATTTTGTATCTGTATTTTATCATTGTATTATGTCATTTGTGCCCATCCCTGCTTGTGGGCGGGATTGAGGGCAGTGCCCAAACGGAATCTGCATCTGTGGGGAATCTCTTATCATTAGTGTCCCAGATGACTGCTGTATATTCGGTGGTGACAATGACTATGGAGCTATACATGTTAAGTTGTGTAGCCTTGCAAACCAGACCAATAGCATTATGTTTTGGTTCAATTTGACACCGTCACATACCAATGAATTGTTTACATGTATTTTTACACCCCATGTGCACATTTATTTCTGTTCCCTTTTAAGAGGATAAGGGTTGAATACAGTAGGGTACATTACAGGACATTCTGTATAAAAAGGTAGAAATGCATGGTGAATAATAGATATGCTTCTCTCATGTATATTAAGGACCCATGTCAGCTCTATCGGCAACAGTTAGGATGTTACGCCCTCCTGAACATTACCCTGGCGCCTATACAATCCAGCAGGTTCTAGTTACGTGGGTAGAAGCCTGTCGTCAGGCGTTAAACGCACCTCATCGATCTGTCTTTACTGTCAGGAGATTCAATTCTGCTCTGAAGCAGGCCTATTTCAGGTCCGTTAATGAGATCAAGACGGGCCTTCGCCAACTCGTTTTATTGGATCACCAGGCTTTTCCTGGCCTGTGATTGGACAGTCTGGCTTTGGAGACATGCCCTTTGATGTCCCATTGTTCCCATATGTCTTTAGTTGAAAGCTTCACTGCTCCTACTGAATACTCTGAGATTAAATTCCTATAGCCCCTCTTCTCTTTTCATCCTCCTCTTTTCTACCTTCAAGTCATCTTTCATTCACAGCCCTGTGTCTCTGTGCAAATCTACTCCATCTGTCAATCAGTCACCACAGCCGCTATGAGCAAATACTTAGCTTAGATGTTGTCCGTAGGCACAGATCTAGGATCCGCTTACACTCGCCTATTTCCTAACCTTAGAGTGTGTGGCTTTGGGCTTGTCTCCAAGGAGATGCTGACGTGTTGGAGGATTTAGATACAGTAAGACACACACACCAACACAATCACGTACACATAAACACACGTTTGAGTTAGCTATATTGGCCAGGATAAAGACAGACCCTGAACTGAAGGCTGATTTGAGTTATTTTAGTCTCTTATAGCTGCTGGCTATTATCAAGGCTAATCAATGCTGTTGTCTGATCAATACAGGTGATCGACTGACAAGGTTTGCCTGTTTGGGAGGTTTGGTCTAAATATAAAGCTTTGAACAGTGACGTTCGGTTCATTTGCAAGGATGTGAAGGTGTGCAGCCCATAATAGATCCTTTTATGTTTTTGTGCCCGAGCATGTTTAAATCTAATTGTGTAGTCTCTCTAATGGGGTTTCAAGTGCATCGATAATCTGCTATCGGTGGAGAAGGGATTGAAGAAGAGATTTACACTCTAGTGACTCTACCTCTGTTTTACACTGGAGACCACCGAGGTGGTTTCTTCCAAAGGAAATCAAACTCAATTTTTGTCTTTTTCAATACGCTATAGGGGGATTTCTCTTTTGGTGTGCTGATTTAGTGCCCAATTCAATCACATCCGCTTTAGCCGACATATCCATAGTGGTTGTTTTGGCGACGTCGGAGGTGGAACCGCATTAGAGCTGTCGAATCCACAAGCAGCTCCGTGTGGTAGGCTATTGCAGACACTGCCATTGGATGAACGGAGACGTGTTAGTAACAATCCCATGCAGCCTCTACACCTCCATTAGACTCGTATAAATCTTTATTATTTTGTTTAATTATGGAGAAAAAAATGTCATTTTCGATATGCTATACAGCCTACACTTTCTCATTCTGAACTTCTAACGCGAGTGGGAGGGGTGTGACTTCGTGACAACCACACGAGCAGCTGCTTACCGATTTGACTGCTCTTATCGCAGTTACACCTCCGACACTGCCAAAACACCAGCTATGCGGGTATCTGCTATTGCAGGTTAACGCTTGATCGGATTGACTCCCAGCCTTATTGTGTTTCATTACTGTGGAGACTAACCCTGTGACATCCCTGTGTCCCTCCTCCTCCTCCTCCTCCTCAGTACCACTAAGTACGGGGTGTTTACCTTCCTGCCTCGTTTCCTGTACGAGCAGATCCGCCGCGCTGCCAACGCCTTCTTCCTCTTCATCGCCCTAATGCAGGTAGACCACGCCCACAATGCAGAGTACAATGGGTTTACTCGAGGGTGCAACGTTGTAGAGCATTTACATAGAAATGTGTTATCTAGATAAGATATGATTCTCTTTCATGTAAAACTATGAAACGAATCAGCTCTATTCATAATATTTCTATCTGTAACCTGCACTGACAACCTGACCACACCCTCAGCCTTTCCTCGACGTTGTGTCTGTGTTCTTCTTGTCAGCAAATCCCTGATGTGTCTCCTACGGGTCGTTACACCACCCTGGTACCACTCATCTTCATCCTCACTGTGGCCGGGATCAAAGAGATCATAGAGGACTATGTAAGTAGGACGGACACAGCGCGACAGCCATCAACAGACACAGCGCGACAGCCATCAACAGACACGGCTCAAGAACCAGCTCACAGCTCAACAGACACAGTTCAGCTCCCTTGCTGTGGAACAACACCTCCTCTGTTCCAAAACAATGTCTTAGCCAGCGCAGTGCCGTTTTGGTGCGTTTTAATGTGAAAGAAAGAAAGTGAGACTCATAAGGAACTAACAAACCCTCTGTCTCTTTACAGCAAAGACACAAGGCAGACAACACAGTCAACAATAAAAAGACCACAGGTATTGGACGATTGTGTGTTTGCGTATGCATGAGTGTGCCTGTGTCAGTCAGTTTTATTTGGATGAGTGAATAACTAGTTTAAGGGAATAGACAATTGTGCTTAAGAAAGGATGAACAGTGTATGAAGTCTAGGCTAATAGCTCTGTTGTCATTGTGTCTCAGTTCTGAGGAATGGAGCCTGGCAGACCGTCATATGGAAACAGGTACCATTGCCCTCATCCTCTCCACAGCCTGTCTGACTAGTGGTTACAGATAAAGACCAGAGTTCTTTCCGTACCGCACGACTTGAATGGGGAAAACTCCGAACTCAAGTTGCAGCCTATAACTCGGGCCCAGAGTTTTTCCTGATCAGGTTATCTGGTGAAGGAGAACTCATGGCCCTAGTTAGGAAGACTGCATGGCACATTATTTACCTCTCCAGAATGTTCTCTGGTGTCTTTCTCCACATTGATTAATATCCCCTGTATCTAATGTCCTTGCTTTGACTGAGGGAAGCGTCAGATATGAACATCCACTGTAAAGCTACTTGCTGCTCACTGTCACTTTCTCTCTCCCTCCACCAACCCTCTCTCCCTCCACCAACCCTCTCTGCCTCCACCAACCCTCTCTGCCTCCACCAACCCTCTCTGCCTCCACCAACCCTCTCTGCCTCCACCAACCCTCTCTCCCTCCACCAACCCTCTCTGCCTCCACCAACCCTCTCTGCCTCCACCAACCCTCTCTGCCTCCACCAACCCTCTCTGCCTCCACCAACCCTCTCTGCCTCCACCAACCCTCTCTGCCTCCACCAACCCTCTCTGCCTCCACCAACCCTCTCTCCCTCCACCAACCCTCTCTGCCTCCACCAACCCTCTCTGCCTCCACCAACCCTCTCTGCCTCCACCAACCCTCTCTGCCTCCACCAACCCTCTCTGCCTCCACCAACCCTCTCTGCCTCCACCAACCCTCTCTGCCTCCACCAACCCTCTCTCCCTCCACCAACCCTCTCTGCCTCCACCAACCCTCTCTGCCTCCACCAACCCTCTCTCCCTCCACCAACCCTCTCTGCCTCCACCAACCCTCTCTGCCTCCACCAACCCTCTCTGCCTCCACCAACCCTCTCTCCCTCCACCAACCCTCTCTCCCTCCACCAACCCTCTCTGCCTCCACCAACCCTCTCTGCCTCCACCAACCCTCTCTGCCTCCACCAACCCTCTCTGCCTCCACCAACCCTCTCTGCCTCCACCAACCCTCTCTCCCTCCACCAACCCTCTCTGCCTCCACCAACCCTCTCTGCCTCCACCAACCCTCTCTGCCTCCACCAACCCTCTCTGCCTCCACCAACCCTCTCTGCCTCCACCAACCCTCTCTCCCTCCACCAACCCTCTCTGCCTCCACCAACCCTCTCTGCCTCCACCAACCCTCTCTCCCTCCACCAACCCTCTCTGCCTCCACCAACCCTCTCTGCCTCCACCAACCCTCTCTGCCTCCACCAACCCTCTCTCCCTCCACCAACCTCCCTCCACCAACCCTCTCTGCCTCCACCAACCCTCTCTGCCTCCACCAACCCTCTCTGCCTCCACCAACCCTCTCTGCCTCCACCAACCCTCTCTGCCTCCACCAACCCTCTCTCCCTCCACCAACCCTCTCTGCCTCCACCAACCCTCTCTGCCTCCACCAACCCTCTCTGCCTCCACCAACCCTCTCTGCCTCCACCAACCCTCTCTGCCTCCACCAACCCTCTCTGCCTCCACCAACCCTCTCTGCCTCCACCATCCCCCCCTTCTTTCCCTCTGTCTTCTCCTGCTTCACATTCTCTTGCACTTCTCTCTTCCCCTCTCTTTGCCCCCACCCACCCTGTTCTCATTTTCATTCTCTCCTCCCGCTGTTGCATTGCTGCGTCCTGGTCACAAGGTGGCAGTAGGAGACATAGTGAAGGTGACCAATGGGCAGCATCTTCCAGCTGACATGGTCATAGTGTCCTCCAGGTTGGTTTGCGGTGACATTGTGTGATGTCACCATTATGTTTGATCAGGGCTGTTCAATTCTAGTCCTGGAGGGCCAAAACACTTCTGGTTTTTGTTTCCACCTGGTAGTTAAATTGCACTCACCTGGTATCCCAGGTCTGAATTAGTCCCTTATTAGACGGAGAAGTTGAAAACCAGAAGGGTTTCGGCTCTCCAGGACCAACATCGAACAGCCCTGTGTTTTGATAAATGTTTCAATATTTTTAATTTGCCTGTTGCATAGATGAATGTGGAAGTGAATGATGTGGTAAAGTTGGACTCCATCCCTCTCCACAGTGAGCCTCAGGCCATGTGTTACACTGAGACCTCCAACCTGGATGGAGAAACCAACCTGAAGATCAGACAGGTGAGACGTGTGTTAGGAATGACCCTAAAGGTGTGTGTATTTTATCAGTGTACCTGCTCTAACTGAGTGTGTGTTTCAGGGTCTCAGACAGGTGAGACGTGTGTTAGGAATGACCCTAAAGGTGTGTGTATTTTATCAGTGTACCTGCTCTAACTGAGTGTGTGTTTCAGGGTCTCACTCACACAGCTGGTCTCCAGTCTCTGGAGGAGCTGATGGGTCTCTCTGGCCGTCTGGAGTGTGAAGAGCCCAACAGACACCTGTACGACTTCACTGGGACCCTACGGCTGGACAACCAAAAGTACTGAACACACATTCTCATCTGAACACACATTCTCATCTGAACACACATTCTCATCTGAACACACATTCTCATCTGAACACACATTCTCATCTGAATACACTCTCATCTGAACACACTCTCATCTGAACACACTCCTACCATAGAATTACATTTTCAACCTCCACCTGATTGTCACTGTTCTCTCTCTCCAGTGCGGTTCCTCTTGGTCCTGACCAGGTGCTACTGAGAGGTGCCCAGCTCAGAAACACACAATGGGTTGTAGGAATTATAGTCTACACTGGACATGACTCCAAACTGATGCAGGTTAGCCATTTCAAGCCTTTGTGATCCAAACCTAACTTGAACCATAGTCTTGAATCAAGCTGATCTTACCTCTACAAAGCAGTAGAGCTTGGTGTTCCTTCTCCGCTGCTTTCTTTTGAGTTAGTGTGTCATTTTGGGTGTTTTGTAGTTCCACATGAAGGATGTAATAATCTGGTCAATGTTCCTTCCAGAACTCGACCAAGGCCCCCCTGAAGCGTTCTAACGTGGAGCGGGTGACCAACGTCCAGATCCTAGTGCTGTTCTGCATCCTCCTGGTGATGGCGCTAGTGAGCTCTATAGGAGCCTCCATCTGGAACAAACAACACACTGAGGAGGCCTGCTGGTACCTGTCACGCGCCGGTGAGAATACACCCACTCACTCACTCTCTCATGGGTGGACACACACACACGCGTTATTCATTCTCTACTCTTCCATATAAGCTCTTGACCGTGTGTGTGTGTGTCTACAGGGGACATCTCCACTAACTTTTGGTATAACCTGCTGACCTTCATCATCCTCTACAACAACCTCATCCCCATCAGCCTGCTGGTCACTCTGGAGGTGGTCAAGTTCACACAGGCCCTCTTCATCAACTGGGTACGGACACGTGTGTGTGTGTGTGTTTTTCGAGTGTTTAATTCTGTTTAGCGGTGTCATGAAACTCCCTCTGTGTTTGGTGGTCAGGATGAGGAGATGTACTACTCTGAGACAGACACACCCGCCATGGCTCGAACGTCCAATCTCAACGAAGAACTGGGCCAGGTGAGGATTTGGATCAAATCAAATGGTGGATTCCACCAATCTTGACCATGTTCACATCAGGGCTCAACCAATCAGAGTTGAATTCTGTTGTGTACTGCTATCTTTTCTTTATTTCCTCTCTCCCAGGTGAAGTATCTGTTTTCTGATAAGACAGGAACTCTCACCTGTAACGTCATGCACTTCAAGAAGTGTACCATCGCTGGGATCACATACGGCCACTTCCCTGACCTGGATGTTAATCGTTCCATGGAGGACTTCAGGTCAGTGACCGCCTCCTCTTCTGCACCTTTGACTGTGCTATGACCCACTATCTATACTACAAACACCCCAATAACCTTTTCTTTGTTGTATACAATGCGTTGTGTAGGTAGTGTTTAATTCTGTCCGTCTCCTCTCTCAGTCCCCTGCCGTCCAGCAGTCTTAACTCCACAGAGTTTGATGACCCCGCTCTCATCCAGAACATTGAGAAGAACCATGTAGGTGTTCCCCTGAGCTCCTGAGATCTTCTCTAATGACGATTCTTATACTGAAAGAGAATGACACTGGGCCATGTATCTCTCTCCCCCCCCCAGCCAACCTCTGCCCAAATCTGTGAGTTTCTGACGATGATGGCGGTGTGTCACACAGTGGTCCCAGAGAGAGAGGAGGACCAGCTTATCTACCAGGCCTCCTCTCCAGGTAGACAGCCTATCTCTACACAGCTTATACACCATAGAGACAATCATAACTCAGCTACTAGACAATAGGACCAATCACATCCTAGCTACTACACATTAGAGCCTATCCCAAAACGTCCTAATATGTGCAATGCATGTGTGTTTTTTTTTTCTTTTTTTTTCCACAGATGAAGGAGCTCTGGTAAAAGGAGCCAAAGGTCTGGGCTTCGTTTTCACAGCAAGGACTCCTGGCTCCGTTATCATGGAAGCTGTAAGTGTGGGTTTGAGAGACTGGGATGGAGGGCCATTTGAAGAAAGGTAAATACTCATCCTGTTCACTGTTTAATTATTGGTATTTCTCTGTGTCTTTCAGAGGGGGAAGGAGAAGAGCTTTGAGTTGCTGAATGTGCTGGAGTTTTCAAGGTAAATAAAATGACATACTCACTCACTCATAACATTGACAGACACTTAAAAGTCTCTCTTTTTTCTCTACAGTAACCGTAAGCGCATGTCTGTAGTGGTCCGAACCCCCGATGGCAAACTGCGTCTGTACTGCAAGGGAGCAGTGAGTATAACCCCAGTCATTGAATGCACCACAGTTTATTCCCATAGTGTCTTTCTCATAATGATGATGAAACGGCACATGTTGATGATGTCATGATGTTTGTTTCAGGATAATGTGATCTTTGAGCGTCTCACTGATGCGTCTCAGTACAAAGAGCTGACCATCGCACACCTGGAACAGTTCGCCACCGAGGGTACGGGCCTTTCTCTTTTTTATATGTCAAGACATATATTCATATCTACATTATTACTGCTTAATTCAGGGATGGGCAACTTTGTTGGGGGTGGGGGCTGCAGTGGCTGGTGGATCTGGTACCACATGCAGTCAGAGCCAGCCCTAGCCTTTTGGGGGCCCTCACCTTGAGAGCAAAACACTTTAGCAGCTCCCGTCTTCACAGCGGAGAAAAGACCAACGTTTTAGAGTAGGGCTGACTCCATTTAGTCGACTGTTTGGTCAATAGGCTGTTGGTTGACCAGGATTGTTTTAGTCGAGCTGTGGCAAACGTATAAAAAGACACTTGTCTGATTCACGCCTGTCTGAGTGGACTAATCCATTACCGAGGCCGAGGGAATGCACAACAGACACTTGTCTGATTCACGCCTGTCTGAGTGGACTAATCCATTGCCGAGGCCGAGGGGATGCACAACAGTATCACCAGTAGTAGGCCTACATTTACTGTTAATTACCATCGTTTCTCATCTACACTGTTTGTTTTTGTTAGGGTCATTTCTGTTTAAGGCATTCAATACATTATTCTTACAGCCTTATCATTGTAGGCGTGCACAACCTAGGCTGCACTTGTGAGGAAAAAACCTTTGGTTCATTTCATTCCATTTAGGAGTTGTTTGGAGTGCTCCTGTCAATCTTGAGTAAGGACACGCACTTGATTATGCATAGAAGAAGGCCTAGGCTACCTGGTCTGAGTGCAAATGTACACCTGTAAATGTTCCCACCTGGGGATCTGATACTATTTCTGATTCAGAAGCTCTGCAGTGATGGTGAGTTAAGATAAAGTAATGTTTTATTCGCATCAAACAGCAAGTAAACTAAGTATGTTTTTACATCCATTGAGAAAGGCTACGTTGAGGAACTATCAATCAAAAAAAATCTTTCCTGCTCTCTCCCTTTCGATAACCACTCAGCATGAAAGGGGGAAAAAATTTCATGCTCTGATCCGGTGGAAACGTCATAAATTAGGCCGACCTGATTACTTCTTATCCCTTGGACAAATAGAGTACAGCTGTGTGTCTGTCGAGCTCACTGGTGGCGCTGGAAACTCTGAGGGCCCAGAATATTTTATAGGTTGCAAGTTTGCAAGCACAAGCTTTGTGCCAGACCAAGTTAATAGCTGATACAATGTTTCAAGTTTCCTGCAGACAGGCCATGCACAGCCAATGTGATTTATAGGATATTCATTTTTATCAGGATATTTTCAGGCTGCAATGTTTTTATTTGTTGGCTGATATGTAGGCTATTTTTACATACTGGTAAAAGAAGTTACAGTCAGGGGCCTCCCGAGTGATGGAGCTGTCTAAGACACTGCATCGGGGTGCTAGAGGTGTCATTACAGACCCGGGTTCGAACCCGGGCTGTATCACAACCAGACGTGATCTGGAGTCCAAGCGTTGTCCAGGCCGGGGGGGGCTTTACATGGTTCATCGTGCTCTAGCGACTCCTTGTGGCGGACCGGCGCCTGCAGGCTGACCTCGGTCGCCAGTTGAACAATTCAGTATGTTTACACATATGAATATGACAGTACGATAGCTTGACACCCAAATGGAAAAGGTTGCCAACAGCTGGTGTAGCCTTGTACAGGCAACTTCAGGAGCATAATGCAGTCCCTCCCGGATTTCAAGTTTTTTTATGTGATTTCTGAAGCCAAAAATGCTTGATTTTGATGCAGCTTTTCTGAAATTCTGCGATACATTTTGCGATGTTATTTTTCACGTTAATTTTATATAAAGCAATAAAAAGTAATGTGCTCAGTTTTAGGATGATTTTAAGCAGAATACATAATACAAAAACAATTAAACATCTAAAGTGCTCAATTTAGTTTATTTTCCTGAACAAACAGCTCTGTCATAATCCACTCACACACACCTCTCCTCTCCATCAGGCTTGGGGCTTGCTATCAACACGAGATGGCAAGCCCCCCACCTCCCATTGCAACACACTCTTTCTCAAAAACCCCCCAAATAGATTCAATGCTGATCAATCGCTTTCAATTTGAGAATCGATATTTCTTTCGCATAAGTTGTCTTCAAAATACTTGATTGATTTTTTTTTTCTCTGAAAGGTCGTAGGGGAGATAAAGAACAGAAAACGTACAAATAGAGTATTGTGGTTGATATGCACTTAACAGTATTACCATTTCAAAAAAATCCAGAAAGATTGTTTTCAAGATCCATATTACGTTTTACAGAGAGTTTAAAACGGTAATGCTGACAAATTGCACTCAGTGCTTTGAGCAGTGCTCTCTATAGACAGACTGGGGAGAGCAGAGTGCCGACCACCCTACTAAAGCCAAGGTTAGACTGGGGAGAGCAGAGTGCTGACCACCCTACTAAAGCCAAGGTTAGACTGGGGAGAGCAGAGTGCCACCACCCTACTAAAGCCAAGGTTAGACTGGGGAGAGCAGAGTGCTGACCACCCTACTAAAGCCAAGGTTAGACTGGGGAGAGCAGAGTGCTGACCACCCTACTAAAGCCAAGGTTAGACTGGGGAGAGCAGAGTGCCGACCACCCTACTAAAGCCAAGGTTAGACTGGGGGGGAGAGCAGAGTGGGGAGAGCAGAGTAGCTGACCACCCTACTAAAGCCAAGGTTAGACTGGGGAGAGCAGAGTGCTGACCACCCTACTAAAGCCAAGGTTAGACTGGGGAGAGCAGAGTGCCGACCACCCTACTAAAGCCAAGGTTAGACTGGGGAGAGCAGAGTGCCGACCACCCTACTAAAGCCAAGGTTAGACTGGGGAGAGCAGAGTGCCGACCACCCTACTAAAGCCAAGGTTAGACTGGGGAGAGCAGAGTGCCGACCATCCTACTAAAGCCAAGGTTAGACTGGGGAGAGCAGAGTGCCGACCACCCTACTAAAGCCAAGGTTAGACTGGGGAGAGCAGAGTGCCGACCACCCTACTAAAGCCAAGGTTAGACTGGGGAGAGCAGAGTGCCGACCACCCTACTAAAGCCAAGGTTAGACTGGGGAGAGCAGAGTGCCGACCATCCTACTAAAGCCAAGGTTAGACTGGGGAGAGCAGAGTGCCGACCACCCTACTAAAGCCAAGGTTAGACTGGGGAGCCGACCACCCTACTAAAGCCAAGGTTAGACTGGGGAGCAGAGTGCCGACCACCACCCTAGTTAGACTGGGGAGGCAGAGTGCCGACCATCCTACTAAAGAGGTTAGACCACCCTACTAAAGCCAAGGTTAGACTGGGGAGAGCAGAGTGCCGACCACCCTACTAAAGCCAAGGTTAGACTGGGGAGAGCAGAGTGCCGACCACCCTACTAAAGCCAAGGTTAGACTGGGGAGAGCAGAGTGCCGACCACCCTACTAAAGCCAAGGTTAGCGGAGTGAAACGCACTCACCTTGATACTTTCAGTGCTTCCCGCAGTCTTCCCTGCTACCACTTCAGTCATGGTGATCTGCCGCTGCTGTGGGAACTGTTCTGACATTCTCATATGCTTTGCTGATTTGATTGTTGACTTTCTCTTGTTTCCAAAAACATTTGGAAATTGTTTCGCACAGTCTTGAGCTGCTATTTCTGTTCATTGTACTGCCTGTCAGCCATCAACAATCAGCCATCATCTTCACACGTGAATACGCTGACAGGCCAGGGGGGAAAACTGTGTTAAAGTGTGGTTGGATTGTGCAATTTTCCACGGTAACAGTACAGTAATTTGTCAAAATCACGAACCCGCTTTTGATTTAACCTTTTTATGCGCTAAAAGTGCATTTGATTGTTCAAAATTGCGATCTCTCGCATAATATGGGCTGATTTGGTTGATTTTGCTTCGAATTATGCGATCGCAGAATCCTGGAGGGCCTGATGGCAAAATATGTGAAGGCCAGAGGCAGCAGGAGGAGGGTCGATCGGGAAACTGATTTTTCTTTCTTCTGGCTATATTGAGCCTTGGCTTCCTCTAGGTGTTTTTTATTTTTTAATCACAGTGCTTAAACCATCAGACAAAGCTCAGTAGCGTACATATATAGTTGATTTAATTCAAACGTAGAGTGTGTCTATTATAGAAGAATACACGTTGGTCGAAAGAACAGATGACTCTCGGTCGACCAGCATTGTTTTTAGTCAGAGACGGCCCTATTTTAGAGTTAATTTCCTTCAATTTGACACATTTTGGCATAGGGTGGAAAGAAATGTTTGCCGTTTTTGATAGACATTCTCACCCTGATATCCTAACAACATCATTGGGCTACCCCGGATCTGTAATTCGATCATGATTACTACAAGTTTAGATGGTCTAGCCAGCTAACTTACAAAGCAGAACAAAAATAGCTGGGCTAATTGAGTGACTGTCAGCGATTGACATAAGAGAGAAACTGCTGATGCACAACCACATTTCAAAATTGCACCTTGTATATACTAACTCTTAACTCTAAATTGAGACCCTAGCTGAGTTCCAAAAATGTATTGTGAGCCTACAAAAATGGGGGCAGGTTGCCCATCCCTGACTTGATTCATATATGACCCTGTCCCCCCCAGGTCTGCGGACTCTGTGTTTTGCCTATGTTGATCTGGAGGAGGGGGTATACCAGGAGTGGCTGAAGGAGTACACCCGTATAAGCACTATCATTAAAGACCGGGCCCAGAAACTAGAGGACTGCTACGAACTACTGGAGAAGGTAAGGATTGGGGTCAATGGTTAGCATTGCATTGCATTGAGCTACAAGTGGTGCAGCGGTCTAAGGCACTGCATTTCGGGCTGTATCATCACCGGCCGTGATCGGGAGTCCCATAGGGCTGCGCACAATTGCCCCAGTGTCATCCGGGTTAGGGTTTGGCTGTGGTCGGCTGTTATTTTAAATAATAATTTGTTCTTAACTGACATGCCTAGTTAAATAATACATCTAGTTAGATACTGTAAAGCCATACCTCTGTACTCTAGCATGGCAAGATGGTGATGACCCCTTACACCATACCCTTCAGTCAGTGTGTTGCTGGGCTGGTGGGTTGTTTGTCCAGCAGAGGGCAGAGTGGTCCTACTGGATCCACTGTAGCGGGATATAAGGACCTCTCTGTGCTGAAGAAGCGGTGTGTGTTATCCTCTGCCAGTTACTAACCTGTCAACCGTACAGATGCCCTGTAACCCAGAGGACAGCTCCAGTATACATCTGGACATGATGAGGCCTGTGGTCATTAAGAGACTGGACATGGCAGCTGTTGGCAGGAAATGTATTCTGAGAGTGTATATTAAGGCTGGCCATTAGGCTGGAACATGGACACCATTGCTTTCTTTGTTTGGCTGTTTCTCAGGTAGTACTCCAATAAAGAGAGCGGTTTTGAAAGACAGCCCAGAGTAGAGGAGAGGGAAGGTGATGGGATTAAAGAGAGGGAGAGAGGTAGACTGGAAGACCACAGGGATAATTATCCTCACCAGTCTGCCAAGAGCCCCGTAAAACTGGAATCAACAAACACTGCACCGTTACCAGCTGGGGGGCGCGCGCGTGCGTGTGTGTGTGCGTGCGTGTGTGTGTGTGTGTGTGTGTGTGTGTGTGTGTGTGTGTGTGTGTGTGTGTGCACGCGCGCATCAATAATGAGTGTATTTGCATTTTTTAATTGAGTTCAAAATAAATGTTTGGGGAACATTAACAGACTTTCCCTATGCTGCTGTTTGACCCACTTACAGAGTTTTAACATGCTGCACGCCTCTTCTTACCCTGCCGTATGCTGCTGCTGCCAGCCAGTCTGTCTCTCCAACTTGGATGTAGTTTCTAAGATGTCCTCAAAGCACAATGAACCACCAAACTCCTCCAAGTTGTATTTTGTCCAGAAAAGCATTTTCTGAATGTATTTGTCTCTCTCTTAGTCTATGCTCACTCATTCTGTCTCTCTCTTAGTCTATGCTCACTCATTCTGTCTCTCTCTTAGTCTATGCTCACTCATTCTGTCTCTCTCTTAGTCTATGCTCACTCATTCTGTCTCTCTCTTAGTCTATGCTCACTCATTCTGTCTCTCTCTTAGTCTATGCTCACTCATTCTGTCTCTCTCTTAGTCTATGCTCACTCATTCTGTCTCTCTCTTAGTCTATGCTCACTCATTCTGTCTCTCTCTTAGTCTATGCTCACTCATTCTGTCTCTCTCTTAGTCTATGCTCACTCATTCTGTCTCTCTCTTAGTCTATGCTCACTCATTCTGTCTCTCTCTTAGTCTATGCTCACTCATTCTGTCTCTCTCTTAGTCTATGCTCACTCATTCTGTCTCTCTCTTAGTCTATGCTCACTCATTCTGTCTCTCTCTTAGTCTATGCTCACTCATTCTGTCTCTCTCTTAGTCTATGCTCACTCATTCTGTCTCTCTCTTAGTCTATGCTCACTCATTCTGTCTCTCTCTTAGTCTATGCTCACTCATTCTGTCTCTCTCTTAGTCTATGCTCACTCATTCTGTCTCTCTCTTAGTCTATGCTCACTCATTCTGTCTCTCTCTTAGTCTATGCTCACTCATTCTGTCTCTCTCTTAGTCTATGCTCACTCATTCTGTCTCTCTCTTAGTCTATGCTCACTCATTCTGTCTCTCTCTTAGTCTATGCTCACTCATTCTGTCTCTCTCTTAGTCTATGCTCACTCATTCTGTCTCTCTCTTAGTCTATGCTCACTCATTCTGTCTCTCTCTTAGTCTATGCTCACTCATTCTGTCTCTTTCTCTCTCTCTTTCTTTGTGTGTGTGTGTCTCTGTAGGACCTGTTGTTGTTGGGGGCCACAGCTATAGAGGACCGACTCCAGGCAGGGGTCCCTGAGACCATCGCTACTCTGATGAAGGCCGACATCAAGATCTGGGTCCTCACTGGAGACAAACAGGAGACCGCCATCAACATAGGTGAGAGAGGGATGGAGGGAGAGAGAGATGGCGTGTACTTCTTGATGAGTGTTTCTATGCTGTAGCTGAGATTGTATTCTCTATCTTAGGTTACTCCTGTCGTCTAGTTTCCCATGGCATGTCCCTCATCATCGTCAACGAGGATTCACTGGATGTGAGTACATATTTTTTCTTGCCTTACCAATTCCTCCTTTACCCCCCCACCCATCATCCACCTCTTCCTTTCCTCTTCTCCTCATCCTCATTTTCCACTTACTACTCCTGCTCCTTCTCCTCCCTGTGTGTGTGTGTGTGTGTGTGTGTGTGTCTTTAGGGTGGGTTCTATAGTGTTACCGTGGGAACTAGGGTGTGGCAGAGCAAAGATTGGAGAGTGTGTTTCTTTGTCTGCTCACAGGTGGAGGTAATTAAGCTGTCTGGTATCTTCCTGTAGAAAGATCTCTTTCTCTCCTCTCATCCCTCTGTGTGTGTGTCTCTCACTCTCTCACTCACTCACTCACTCACTCACTCACTCACTCACTCACTCACTCACTCACTCACTCACTCACTCACTCACACACACAAATTGAGTGAGAATTTCCTCTGGGTAAACACAGGGATTGTTCACCACTGCAGATCCACTGGATTGGCATAGTCATTCTTTATTACATATCTGTGAGCATTATTGAGTGTGTGTGCAGACCCCAGTATCAGAGACATTCTGTAGAATACATTTTGCTGCAGTCAAATTCTACAGATTGCATTTCAACCTTAGGCTTGTTAAGTTGTGTGTCATTCTAAGTGGTTGGGTAACTGTCATGTGAGAATGGCTCAGTCTGCTAGCTTTAGTGGAGTTAATTTGTCTGTGAGACAGACAGTCTGCAGATAGCAGGCAGGGTTACGGCCTGTAAACGCCATTGTGTCTCAGAATGTGTGTATGAAGTGGAATGTGTACTGATGGACTGTTTTGGGATAGAGCGAGATATCATAGTTACCATATGGAGAGAATGGACAGAGTGCCAAAGAAGTGTGTTTACCTTAACTTTTTAGCTCGGGATGTGTTGTTCACTGTGACTGTTTAGCTCGGGATGTGTTGTTCACTGTGACTGTTTAGCTCGGGATGTGTTGTTCACTGTGACTGTTCAGCTCGGGAGGTGTTGTTCACTGTGACTGTTTAGCTCGGGATGTGTTGTTCACTGTGACTGTTTAGCTCGGGATGTGTTGTTCACCGTGACTGTTTAGCTCGGGATGTGTTGTTCACCGTGACTGTTTAGCTCGGGATGTGTTGTTCACTGTGACTGTTTAGCTCGGGATGTGTTGTTCACCGTGACTGTTTAGCTCGGGATGTGTTGTTCACTGTGACTGTTTAGCTCGGGATGTGTTGTTCACTGTGACTGTTTAGCTCGGGATGTGTTGTTCACTGTGACTGTTTAGCTCGGGATGTGTTGTTCACTGTGACTGTTTAGCTCGGGATGTGTTGTTCACTGTGACTGTTTAGCTCGGGATGTGTTGTTCACTGACTGACTGACTGTTCAGCTCGGGATGTGTTGTTCACTGTGACTGTTTAGCTCGGGATGTGTTGTTCACTGTGACTGTTTAGCTCGGGATGTGTTGTTCACTGTGACTGTTTAGCTCGGGATGTGTTGTTCACTGTGACTGTTTAGCTCGGGATGTGTTGTTCACTGTGACTGTTTAGCTCGGGATGTGTTGTTCACTGTGACTGTTTAGCTCGGGATGTGTTGTTCACTGTGACTGACGGGATGTGTTGTTCACTGTGACTGTTTAGCTCGGGATGTGTTGTTCACTGTGACTGTTTAGCTCGGGATGTGTTGTTCACTGTGACTGTTCAGCTCGGGATGTGTTGTTCACTGTGACTGTTTAGCTCGGGATGTGTTGTTCACTGTGACTGTTTAGCTCGGGATGTGTTGTTCACTGTGACTGTTTAGCTCGGGATGTGTTGTTCACTGTGACTGTTTAGCTCGGGATGTGTTGTTCACTGTGACTGTTTAGCTCGGGATGTGTTGTTCACTGTGACTGTTTAGCTCGGGATGTGTTGTTCACTGTGACTGTTTAGCTCGGGATGTGTTGTTCACTGTGACTGTTCAGCTCGGGATGTGTTGTTCACTGTGACTGTTCAGCTCGGGATGTGTTGTTCACTGTGACTGTTCAGCTCGGGATGTGTTGTTCACTGTGACTGACTTTAGCTCGGGATGTGTTGTTCACTGTGACTGTTTAGCTCGGGATGTGTTGTTCACTGTGACTGTTTAGCTCGGGATGTGTTGTTCACCGTGACTGTTTAGCTCGGGATGTGTTGTTCACTGTGACTGTTCAGCTCGGGATGTGTTGTTCACTGTGACTGTTCAGCTCGGGATGTGTTGTTCACTGTGACTGTTCAGCTCGGGATGTGTTGTTCACTGTGACTGTTTAGCTCGGGATGTGTTGTTCACTGTGACTGTTTAGCTCGGGATGTGTTGTTCACTGTGACTGTTTAGCTCGGGATGTGTTGTTCACTGTGACTGTTTAGCTCGGGATGTGTTGTTCACTGTGACTGTTTAGCTCGGGATGTGTTGTTCACTGTGACTGTTCAGCTCGGGATGTGTTGTTCACCGTGACTGTTTAGCTCGGGATGTGTTGTTCACTGTGACTGTACTATGCACACTTCATCCTGAGCTAAACAGTTTGATTTACTTTTATTTATTCAGGGAGCCCAATTGAGACCAATGTCTCATTTGCAGTGGTGCCCTGAGTACAAAAATGCTACCAACACAACAAAATATATATATATTTTTTTTAACTACACGCAAACTATAAATACTGTATATTGCATCAGGTTATTACAACAAGTTTTATAATAGTCAATTGAAACAATTGCACACTTCAGTAAACAACACAGTGAACACATCCTGAGGCTTAGATGGAGGTTGTGTAGGTTGTGTGTGTGTGTGTGGGTAGCGTGTGTGTAAGTCTTTCAGCGCACTTTTTCCACCAAGAATTTCTCGAGACCCCACCCCAAATCTAATGACACAACCTTAAAATTGGTAAATTGGGATTGTTACATCAACAAATAACTTTCAATTCATTGGTTTTTAATCTCTTATCAAAATGAAAAGAAAAAGAAATGTTCTATTTTTTTCTTAAGTTATCTTTCTCACAGTTTGTATACTGGGCCATACAATAATATGTACTCTTCATTTTTTTTGTTCCATATTTTTTGGGCGACCCTACTGCTGTTCGTCCCCGACTTTGGATACTACTAGTGAAAGGAAAGGGGGATACCTAGTCAGTTGTATAAGGAAAGGGGGATACCTAGTCAGTTGTATAAGGAAAGGGGATACCTAGTCAGTTGTATAAGGAAAGGGGATACCTAGTCAGTTGTATAAGGAAAGGGGGATACCTAGTCAGTTGTATAAGGAAAGGGGGATACCTAGTCAGTTGTATAGGGAAAGGGGGATACCTAGTCAGTTGTATAAGGAAAGGGGGATACCTAGTCAGTTGTATAGGGAAAGGGGGATACCTAGTCAGTTGTATAAGGAAAGGGGGATACCTAGTCAGTTGTATAAGGAAAGGGGGATACCTAGTCAGTTGTATAGGGAAAGGGGGATACCTAGTCAGTTGTATAAGGAAAGGGGGATACCTAGTCAGTTGTATAAGGAAAGGGGATACCTAGTCAGTTGTATAAGGAAAGGGGGATACCTAGTCAGTTGTATAGGGAAAGGGGGATACCTAGTCAGTTGTATAAGGAAAGGGGATACCTAGTCAGTTGTATAAGGAAAGGGGATACCTAGTCAGTTGTATAAGGAAAGGGGATACCTAGTCAGTTGTATAAGGAAAAGGGGGATACCTAGTCAGTTGTATAAGGAAAGGGGGATACCTAGTCAGTTGTATAAGGAAAGGGGATACCTAGTCAGTTGTATAAGGAAAGTCAGGGGATACCTAGTCAGTTGTATAGGGAAAGGGGGATACCTAGTCAGTTGTATAAGGAAAGGGGGATACCTAGTCAGTTGTATAAGGAAAGGGGGATACCTAGTCAGTTGTATAAGGAAAGGGGGATACCTAGTCAGTTGTATAGGGAAAGGGGGATACCTAGTCAGTTGTATAGGGAGATACCTAGTCAGTTGCACAACTGAATACATTCAACCGAAATGTGTCTTCCGCATTTAACCCAACCCCCTAGGGACTAGGGATACCTACAAATGAGGGATGGGCATTTAAACAAATATTTCATTATTCAAATAATATATATTTTTGGGGGGAGGGGATATCCGGATAGTAGAAATAAATGTTTAAACACATTTTTGGTAAACTTTTAATGGCGCGCTGTGCTCTGCTTGTTTCAGCATAAGGGTGGGGTGGTAGAGGGGAGATAGCAGATCAGGGGCCGGTGTGTAACAGTCTATGTGTGGCACGGAGGGAGGGAGAGAGAGAAACTTGCCAAAACTGTTGTTGCCATAGGTTATACCATCTGGTAGTGCTGGTCGGGGCAGCATCAAATTGTTGTAAAGAAGCTAGCTAGCTACAGTAGCCTGCTAAATTCCCCTGCTAGTTAGCTAGCTAGCTACAGTAGCCTGCTAAATTCCCCTGCTAGCTAATATAGACTTTTTTTGCTGCGCCCTCCATCCTTGTCTGCAACAACTCCATTCCATTAAACAACAGCTTACCTATTGGAAGATAACTGTAGCCTACTCCTTCTTCTACTTTACCAAACTTAATTCTGTACTTTTAATTACATTTTGCATTGATTAGAAATCTCCCACTTCGCTTGCTTACCTATTGGATGATGGGTAACATGGAGCCTCTGACTGAAGCTTGGCTATGATTGACCGACAACAACAAGCACGCCAGACTGTGAAACTTGTAGACTGCTGGTGTCTTTTTGTTATGCTGTGCATATTTTATTACAATGTTGAATCTAATGGTATATCCTTGTAGGCTATTATTTATTTTGTTTTACTTTATTTAACTAGGCAAGTCAGTTAAGAACAAATTCTTATTTACAATGACAGCCTAGGAACATTGGGTTAACTGCCTTGTTCAGGGGCAGAACAACATATTTTTGTCATTTTTGAATCCCTTGTCAGCTTAGGGATTCAATCCAGCAACCTTTCTGTTACTGGCTCAACGCTCTAACGACTAGGCTACCTGCCGCCCCGCTATCTCACATAGATATTTTTAGCTAAATGTAGACCAATCCTTTTCATTGTTAAAATATGAGTTTTTTTATGTATACTTTTATGTATACTCTCCCAAGTGCACACTTCCCTGAGAGAGGGAGGGGCTAGGGAGACGTGCACACTTCCCCGAGAGAGGGAGGAGCTAGGGAGATGTGCACGCTTCCCTGAGAGAGGGAGGAGCTAGGGAGACGTGCACGCTTCCCTGAGAGAGGGAGGGGCTAGGGAGATGTGCACGCTTCCCTGAGAGAGGGAGGGGCTAGGGAGACGTGCACGCTTCCCTGAGAGAGGGAGGAGCTAGGGAGACGTGCACGCTTCCCTGAGAGAGGGAGGGGCTAGGGAGATGTGCACGCTTCCCTGAGAGAGGGAGGGGCTAGGGAGACGTGCACGCTTCCCTGAGAGAGGGAGGGGCTAGGGAGACATGCCCGCTTCCCTGAGAGAGGGAGGGGCTAGGATGACAGTGCGACCGTTCAGTAGCACTGTAATATGTCTATTCAATTAAAACCAGAACAACTATTAACTTAACATTCCTGTCACATGTTGGAGAAGTAGCCTGAATCCGTAACCAGTCTGCTTGCTCTTTCTCATCTCTCCAACTGTAAATATTTGTTGAGTTAGTATACTAATCCAGATGTACATTATTGTAGTTTAGGAACGTGTGTGTGTCAGGCCCAGAGAGCTGTGGAGAGAAGGGTCACTACAGATGAAAGCATACAGACTAGTGGGAGGACAGCTCCAGACAGCCGTGGAGAGAGGAGGTCACTACAGATGAAAGCAGACAGACTAGTGGGAGGACAGCTCCAGACAGCCGTGGCGAGAGGAGGTCACTACAGATGAAAGCAGACAGACTAGTGGGAGGACAGCTCCAGACAGCCGTGGAGAGAGGAGGTCACTACAGATGAAAGCAGACAGACTAGTGGGAGGACAGCTCCAGACAGCCGTGGAGAGAGGAGGTCACTACAGATGAAAGCAGACAGACTAGTGGGAGGACAGCTCCAGACAGCCGTGGAGAGAGGAGGTCACTACAGATGAAAGCATACAGACTAGTGAGAGGACAGCTCCAGACAGCCGTGGAGAGAGGAGGTCACTACAGATGAAAGCAGACAGACTAGTGGGAGGACAGCTCCAGACAGCCGTGGAGAGAGGAGGTCACTACAGATGAAAGCAGACAGACTAGTGGGAGGACAGCTCCAGACAGCCGTAGAGAGGAGGTCACTACAGATGAAAGCGAGAGAGCAGGAGCATATCATTCATAGGAGAGACCTATTGTCCCATTGCAATATATCTCTTGTCCTCCTTGTTTTTCACTCCCTTTTCTCCTTTCCCTGCTTCCTTTCCTCTCTGTCTGTTTCTTTAGTTTCTCTGTTGGTAGTCAGGCGGATGTCTCCCTCCCTCCCCTCCTTTCCATGTCTCCTTCACGCTGCTACCTATACATCTGTCAGCACCCTCTCTATGGACAGGTGTGTGTGTGTGTGTGAACAAGACAGGGAATCTGTTTTATTATGTTTTGTGTGAGATGCAAAAGTAGGAGAGGGGGAGAAAGTGGGAGGGAGGTGAAGAGAAAAAAGGAGAGAGGGAGAAGTAGAGAAATAGGGAGAGGCATAGAGGGAAACATCTGATGTTGATGATTGAGGAGGGTAATGGGATCTCCTTTTGTCACTCCCTCTCGTCAAAACAAACCCTCTGAGCAATGCCTCCTGGGTAAACATGGCAGCTTGTGACAGTGACGCTGTGACACGCTCCATCTGTCACCTTCATATCAAACACACACACACACACACGCACACACACACGCACACACTCAGACTCAGTCTTTGCAGTAGAGGTGGTGGCTTGTACAGACCAGGCTTAAGTCTTACATTAGTCATACATTTAATCTACACACACACACACACACACACACACACACACACACACACACACACACACACACACACACCTCTCCTTAATTAAGACACTATGTAGACACTCAATTTATGGTCATATTTTATGCCAACCTTCTGTGTGTATGTCTAGGTGTGTTGGTGTTTGTGTGTATGTCTAGGTGTGTTGGTGTTTATGTGTAGCTTTGTCTGTCAGGCAGACTGTGGAGGATGTGGGTGTTTGTACAGATGCTTGGCTGATAATGAAACTCTTTATTAAATCTCACTGGTGACAATCTGCATTTCAGAAATGAGCGTGTCTGTCTCCTCCCCCACCCTCACCCTTCAGAGGTGTGTGTGTGTGGCGAGACGGTGACCTATGATATGTCACACCATCTGAACCTTACTGCCCAGCTCTAAATATAAACCTGATAAGATTCAACACAAGAGCCTGAGAACATGGTTTACTGTGTGTGTGTGTGTGTGTGAATCTGTGTTTCAGCTTGTTCCCAGCTTAGATGCATATGAAAAATACAATTTTGTTTCGAACTGAAAATGCCTGCTACTGAGAGATCTGTCATCAAATCAAATGTTATTCGTCACATGCTTCATAAACAGGTATAGACTAACAGGGAAATGCTTACTTACAGGTCCTTGCCAACAATGCAGAGAGATAAATCATAGAAAAGTAATAATACAAGTTATAATTAATACACAATGAGTAATGATAACTTGTCTATATACACGTTTTACCAGTACATAGTCGATGTGCAGGGGTACAAGGTCATTGAGGTAGATATGTACATATAACTAGGAATAAAGTGACAGAAAGTAAACAGTAGCAGCAAAATCAAATCAAATTTATTTATATAGCCCTTCGTACATCAGCTGATATCTCAAAGTGCTATACAGAAACCCAGCCTAAAACCCCAAACAGCAAGCAATGCAGGTGTAGAAGCACGGTGGCTAGGAAAAACTCCCTAGAAAGGCAAAAACCTAGGAAGAAACCTAGAGAGGAACCAGGCGTGAATCTGAATGTGAATGTGGGGTGAATCTGTGATGAGTGAAAGTTGGTACAAAAAGGGTCAATGCAGATAGTCCTGGTTGCTATTTAGTTAACTATTTTATCATGTAGAAGTCTTGTGGCTCGGGGGTAGAAGCTGTTCAAGGTCCTGTTGGTTCCAGACTTGGAGGATCGGTACCGCTTGTCGTGAGGGTAGCATAAAGAACAGTCTAGGACTTGTAATATGTACATGTAGGTAGAGTTATTAAAGTGACTATGCATAGATAATAACAGAGAGTAGCAGTGGTGTAAAGAGGGGGAGATGCCAAGGAACTTGAAGCTCTCGACCTGCTCCACTACAGCCCCCTCGACGCGAACAGTGGAGTGCTCGGCCCTCCTTTTCCTGTAGTCCACGATCAGCTCCTTTTGTCTTGATGACGTTGAGAGAGAAAGGGTGTTGTCCTGGCACCACACTGCCAGGTCTCTGACCTCCTTATAGGCTGTCTCATCGGCGTTGGCGATCAGGCCTACTAAGGTTGTGTGGTCGGCAAACTTAATGATGGTGTTGAAGTTGTACACAGCTATGCAGTCGTAGGTGAACAGGGAGTACAGGAGGGGACTATGCACGCACCCCTGAGGTGCCCCCTTGTTGAAGGTCAGTGTGGCGGATGTATTGTTGCCTATCCTCACCACCTGCGGACGGCCCAACAGGAAGTCCAGGAACCAGTTACAGGAGGTGTTGAGTCCCAGGGTCCTTCGTTTAGTGAAGAGCTTTGAGGGTACTGTGGTGTAGTCAATGAACAGCATTCTCACATAGGTGTTCCTCTTGTCCAGGTGGGAAAGAGCAGTGAGTAGGGCAATAGACGTTGCCTCATCTGTGGATCTGTTGGGGTGGTATGCGAATTGGAGTGAGTCCAGTGTGTCTGGGATGATGTTGATGTGAGCCATGACCAGCCTTTCACAGCATTTCATGGCTACAAATGTGAGTGCTATGGTGAGAGAGTCATTTAGACAGGTTGCCTTAGTGTTATTGGGCGCAGGGACTATGGTGTCATTCAGTGACATGGAAAAATGTACAGTCCTTGATTGCACCAGTCTTCTCCAAAAACAGGCAGCATTTGTGAGAAAGAAGACTAGATTCAGTCATTTTACAGCCTGCAGTGTCTCTTATCTGCAGATGTACAGGACAAATGTGAAATGGTTAGTTTTACATTAAGAAAATGTGGTGTAATAAGTTACATAACCAATGATGTGATGATTTTGCAAACTGTTTGATAATGATTTTATAATCAGTTAACAAGTGTTGATTTCAGTTCTGTTAGGCCATCATAGCACAGACTAGCTATCTGCTGTGACAAGTAGCAGTGGGTTATTAACACCGGTGTGTTAGGCCATCATAGCACAGACTAGCTATCTGCTGTGACAAGTAGCAGTGGGTTATTAACACCGGTGTGTTAGGCCATCATAGCAAAAGACTAGCTATCTGCTGTGACAAGTAGCAGTGGGTTATTGACACCGGTGTGTTAGGCCATCCTAGCACAGACTAGCTATCTGCTGTGACAAGTAGCAGTGGGTTATTAACTCCGGTGTGTTAGGCCATCATAGCACAGACTAGCTATCTGCTGTGACAAGTAGCAGTGGGTTATTGACACCGGTGTGTTAGGCCATCATAGCACAGACTAGCTATCTGCTGTGACAAGTAGCAGTGGGTTATTAACACTGGTGTGTTAGGCCATCATAGCACAGACTAGCTATCTGCTGTGACAAGTAGCAGTGGGTTATTAACACCGGTGTGTTAGGCCATCATAGCACAGACTAGCTATCTGCTGTGACAAGTAGCAGTGGGTTATTAACACCGGTGTGTTAGGCCATCATAGCACAGACTAGCTATCTGCTGTGACAAGTAGCAGTGGGTTATTAACACTGGTGTGTTAGGCCATCATAGCACAGACTAGCTATCTGCTGTGACAAGTAGCAGTGGGTTATTAACACCGGTGTGTTAGGCCATCCTAGCACAGACTAGCTATCTGCTGTGACAAGTAGCAGTGGGTTATTAACACCGGTGTGTTAGGCCATCATAGCACAGACTAGCTATCTGCTGTGACAAGTAGCAGTGGGTTATTAACACCGGTGTGTTAGGCCATCATAGCACAGACTAGCTATCTGCTGTGACAAGTAGCAGTGGGTTATTAACACTGGTGTGTTAGGCCATCATAGCACAGACTAGCTATCTGCTGTGACAAGTAGCAGTGGGTTATTAACACTGGTGTGTTAGGCCATCATAGCACAGACTAGCTATCTGCTGTGACAAGTAGCAGTGGGTTATTAACACCGGTGTGTTAGGCCATCATAGCACAGACTAGCTATCTGCTGTGACAAGTAGCAGTGGGTTATTAACACTGGTGTGTTAGGCCATCCTAGCACAGACTAGCTATCTGCTGTGACAAGTAGCAGTGGGTTATTAACACCGGTGTGCTAGGCCATTACACTGTTTGCTGCCAGTTGGACTCATTGAGGTGTTTGTGAGTGTGTGTGAGTGTGTGTGTGAGTGAGTGAGTGAGTGCGGCTGTGTGTGAGAGAGAAAGAGAATCACAGTGTTGGTTATTACTTCGGGAGTGTAATCGTGATGATGGAGGTAGTCTGTCATATCTCATGATATTGTGACATTCATCATAATATTGTGGCAGCCCCTCTACACCAAACTACCTTATAATAACAAAGTGACAGAGAGCCCCTCTACACCAAACTACCTTATAATAACAAAGTGACAGACAGCCAATCTACACCAAATGACTTCTTAAGGATCGGTGTCCCGTGAAAACTTCAGGTGAAACTGGAGATTGCGTAATTCAAATAAAATTCTAATAGTTATTATGGATTTTAAACATTTAGGTACATATAAGTGTCCTATATTGGCTGAAAGCTTAAATTCTTGTTAATCTAACTGAACTGTCAGATTTACAGTAGCTATTACAGTAAAAACATACCATGCGATTGTTTGAGGACGGCGCCTCACATCAAAATATTTTTCCACCGGCACAGATTTCATACATTCACATATAAAGATTAAATATTCACTTACTTTTTCAAAATCTTCCTCTGATTTGTCATCCAAAGCATCCCAGCTATAACATGTAGTGTCGTTTTGTTATTTAAAATCCTTTTTTATATCCCAAAAAGTCTGTTTAGTTGGTGACATCGACTTGAATAATCCACTCGTTCAATTTGCAGAGAAAGGAATCTGAAAATCTACCCCTAAACTTTGTTTCAACAAGTCAAAATACGTTTCTATTTACTCCTCAGACACCCTAAAATGTAATCAAACTATAATATTTATTTCGGAAAGAAGTATGTTCAATAGGAAACCGATTTTAGCAGGTGCGCAACTTCGTCATGGTGCGCAGAAACACAGATTTCCAAGACTGTCGTCTTACAAAAACTGTTATTTCTTATTAGTTTTTGAAGTTACAAGCCTGAAACCTTGAACATAGACTGCTGACACCCTGTGGAAGCCATAGGAATTTTACAATACGACCTTTCCCCTGCATTTCTAAGAGGATGGTCTCAAAAAAATAATAAATAATTCTGGTTGTTTTGTCTTTGGATTTTCTCCTACCATATCTATTGTGTTAAATTCTCCTACATTATTTGAACATTTCCACAAACTTCAAAGTATTTTCTTTCCAATGGTACCAATTATATGCACATCCTGTCTTCAGGGCCTGAGCAACGGGCAGTTTACTTTGGACACGCCATTCAGGCGGAAATTGAGAAAAAAGGGTCCCTAAGAAGTTTTAATAACAGAATGACAGACAGCCCCTCTACACCAAACTACCTCATAAGAACAGTGTGTTTGAGGTGACGTAATCCTGACAACCGGCACGAGGTTCTTCCTTTTTGAATTGAGGTGCTTACCTAAAAAAGTTTATTTTCTGAATTGCTTTGAGAAAATGAAATGTTTGTTTTGTCCTTCCCAGAATGAGGATATTACACTAGGGTAGATGGATGGGGATTGTGACTGTATCTGACAGTGCCCCTTGACACAAACACGCATACACGCACACGGACACCAGCTCAAACAGTCACACACACGCAAATACTTTGATTTGCAGAATCTGACAACCTGTAATCTTCTTTAATCCTTTCATTCTGTTTGTGTTTTCTCTCCCCTGTTCGGGAGAAGGTAAATGCAAACAGGAATTCTGGGATAGAAGAAAAACACACAGCCCAAGGCTGAGAAAACAAGAGGGGATTTTTCAAGAGAGAGGAGGGACAGCCCGCTGTTGTATCAGTTTCGGAGGGAATGCGGTTTGTGTGTGTACATTTTGTAGGGACAGCGGAGGGGGGGGAAATAATGTGTGTATGAGGGAAATAAAGGGAGTGTGTGTAGTTGCTGTGTAGTTTCCCCCACACACTAGTCAGTTGACAGGAGGGCTGTGTAGTTTCCCCCACACACTAGTCAGTTGACAGGAGGGCTGTGTAGTTTCCCCCACACACTAGTCAGTTGACAGGAGGGCTGTGTAGTTTCCCCCACACACTAGTCAGTTGACAGGAGGGCTGTGTAGTTTCCCCCACACACTAGTCAGTTGACAGGAGGGCTGTGTAGTTTCCCCCCACACACTAGTCAATTGACAGGAGGGCTGTGTAGTTTCCCCCACACACTAGTCAGTTGACAGGAGGGCTGTGTAGTTTAGTCAGTTGACAGGAGGGCTGTGTAGTTTCCCCCCACACACTAGTCAGTTGACAGGAGGGCTGTGTAGTTTCCCCCACACACTAGTCAGTTGACAGGAGGGCTGTGTAGTTTCCCCCACACACTAGTCAGTTGACAGGAGGGCTGTGTAGTTTCCCCCCACACACTAGTCAGTTGACAGGAGGGCTGTGTAGTTTTCCCCCACACACTAGTCAGTTGACAGGAGGGCTGTGTGTTTTCCCCCACACACTAGTCAGTTGACAGGAGGGCTGTGTAGTTTCCCCCCACACACTAGTCAGTTGACAGGAGGGCTGTGTAGTTTCCCCCACACACTAGTCAGTTGACAGGAGGGCTGTGTAGTTTCCCCCACACACTAGTCAGTTGACAGGAGGGCTGTGTAGTTTCCCCCCCCCACACACTAGTCAGTTGACAGGAGGGCTGTGTAGTTTCCCCCACACACTAGTCAGTTGACAGGAGGGCTGTGTAGTTTCCCCCACACACTAGTCAGTTGACAGGAGGGCTGTGTAGTTTCCCCCACACACTAGTCAGTTGACAGGAGGGCTGTGTAGTTTCCCCCACACACTAGTCAGTTGACAGGAGGGCTGTGTAGTTTCCCCCACACACTAGTCAGTTGACAGGAGGGCTGTGTAGTTTCCCCCCACACACTAGTCAGTTGACAGGAGGGCTGTGTAGTTTCCCCCCACACACTAGTCAGTTGACAGGAGGGCTGTGTAGTTTCCCCCACACACTAGTCAGTTGACAGGAGGGCTGTGTAGTTTCCCCCACACACTAGTCAGTTGACAGGAGGGCTGTGTAGTTTCCCCCCACACACTAGTCAGTTGACAGGAGGGCTGTGTAGTTTCCCCCACACACTAGTCAGTTGACAGGAGGGCTGTGTAGTTTCCCCCACACACTAGTCAGTTGACAGGAGGGCTGTGTAGTTTCCCCCCCCACACACTAGTCAGTTGACAGGAGGGCTGTGTAGTTTCCCCCCACACACTAGTCAGTTGACAGGAGGGCTGTGTAGTTTCCCCCACACACTAGTCAGTTGACAGGAGGGCTGTGTAGTTTCCCCCCACACACTAGTCAGTTGACAGGAGGGCTGTGTAGTTTCCCCCCACACACTAGTCAGTTGACAGAAGGGCTGTGTAGTTTCCCCACACACACTAGTCAGTTGACAGGAGGGCTGTGTAGTTTCCCCCCACACACTAGTCAGTTGACAGGAGGGCTGTGTAGTTTCCCCCCACACACTAGTCAGTTGACAGGAGGGCTGTGTAGTTTCCCACCACACACTAGTCAGTTGACAGGAGGGCTGTGTAGTTTCCCCACACACACTAGTCAGTTGATAAGAGGGGGGTCATCTCAATCAGTCCAGGTCACAGGGATGAGCTGGGGTCATTGGACTGGAAATAACCTAGTCTTCTCTGTGGGTTTGTACCCATGAAGTGTATTCATGTTTGTGCCTGGGACTGTAGTTTTGTTTTTCTACAATAAAGTGAGCTCCAAAAGTGTTGGGACAGTGAAACTCTTTTTTTAAAATGTTTTGGTTCTGTGCTCCAGCACTTTGGATTTGAAATGATACAATTTGTCCCAATACTTTTGGTCCCCTAAAATGGGGGGGGGGGGACTATGTACAAAAAGTGCTGTAATTTCTAAAGGTTTCACTGATATGGATGGAAATTACCCTCAAATTAAAGCTGACAGTCTGCACTTTAACCTCATAGTCATTGTATCATTTCAAATCCGAAGTACTGGAGTACAGAGACAAAACAACAAATGTGTCACTGTCCAAACACATTCGGAGCTCATTGTACATCTTATGTGTATTTATATTGAACATTGTGAAAGTGTGTTTCTATTTATAGTTTAAATGTGGATGTAAGCATATCCTTTAAATGTGTGTTTGCGTGTGGATTAAGTCTTGTATTCCACGTGTGTGTATTCTCCTGTGTGGGCTGTGTGGTGGTGTGTTGCGTGCCTGCCTGTCCACATGGTTCTCATTAGAGTCTATGGGATGTTTGTTTTCTCTATCAGTCCCTGTTCCTCCATTATAAACCTGCCCCAAACTACTGCCCCATAAACGGCCTGTACACTCTGCTCCGACTGGTCCAACAAACACGAGTACCTCACGCATGTACTGTGTGTGTTTTATGTGAGTGTGTGTGTGTGTGTTTCCAGTGTATACCTTCACATCTCTTTCTGCTTCAAACGTGTGTGTGTGTGTGTGTGTGTATAGATTGATAGATATCTATCACAGTCTGTGTGTGTTGAGTTTCACCCCCTCTTTCTCTTGCCCTCACCAGGCTACACGTGCCACCCTGACAGCCCACTGTACATCTCTGGGTGACTCTCTGGGGAAGGAGAATGAGTTGGCTCTGATCATTGATGGACAGACCCTAAAATACGCCCTGTCCTTCGAGCTCCGCCAAGCCTTCCTAGACCTCGCCCTGTCCTGCAAGGCCGTCATCTGCTGCCGGTAAGAAATGCACGCACACTCGCAAACACACATCCTGTTCTGCAACTGCTTCAGGTCAGACACAGGGAAGATGCAGAGTATAGGACTGTGTGTTAGGGTGTGCTTGGTACTTGGTGTATGTGCTGCCTATAAACGTTCTGGTTGTGAGTTAAAGGTTGCAGGTTGCCCAGGGTTACAGTAGTAAATAACTGTAGATGTTGCCCAGGGTTACAGTAGTAAATAACTGTAGATGTTGCAGATTACCCAGGTTTACAGTAGTAAATAACTGTAGATGATAAAGGTTGCAGGTTGCCCAGGTTTACAGTAGTAAATAACTGTAGATGTTAAAAGCTTGGCATGCAGCTCAAAGGGTTAGGGTTAAAGGTTGCAGGTTGCCCAGGGTTACAGTAGTAAATAACTGTAGATGTTAAAAGCTTGGCATGCAGCTCAGAGGTTAATGTAATACACCACACCGCATGGAAATGTCCAAGTCATGGCTCACTTACCGCTATTAAAACACACACACACACACACACACACACGTAATTGACTCTCTGTAGCATAAAAGCCATATCCGGACTTGGGTCTCCAAGGCCTTACAAATGCCTCCAGCCCCCCCTCCCCCCTCCCTCCCCTGTCCTAGATCCCTCTCTTTCTTCCTCCTGATCCCCCCCGGCCCACTCATAGCAGAGGTGACTGTGATCCTCTCCTCCTGGTGTGTGTGTGCGTTGTTTGTAAGGGGTGGTGGGTTCAGGCAGGGCTCTATGCTTGGGTTCCTGACTTCACACTCTGTTTGTTTAAACAACCACTTTAAACTCCTCATTTACTCTTCAACTCCACCATGAAGACCATTTAGCCTCTTTCATCTACCCTGAGGTACCCCGAGCCACCATTCTCAAACAGGGGGGGGGTGGGGGGCTTTGAGGGATTTTTTTTGTTGAGTCACTATTTCTACTTGTGTCCTATACGCTCCTTCTGTCTCTCACGCAGACAGACACACAGACAGACACGCAGACAGACACGCACCTCAGAGAGCAGAGGCTCATCTCGTCTTTCAACATCAGCTTCTCCAGCCAATTCTCTCGCTGAGTGTGTGTGTGTGTGTGAGAGAGAGAGAGAGAGAGAATACTAAGCGGACCACCCAGCTCTGTGGTTTCAGCTTGACCGGGCCACGGTTCTGCTCAGAACACAAAGACCATCTTTATGACCCGTGGGCATCCCGCTGGCCTGCAGCAGGTGTGTGTGTCAGAGCGATACATTGAAAGGCTATATGCTGGTGTAGAGATTTGCTCCGTACCCAGCCTGGCCTGCTTCCTCTTGACCAAGAAAGAGTGGTCCCTGTTGGGTCTTGAAATTACTGTGTGTCCTGGTTTGACTACAGGCCTACAAAACTGACATGCAGAGAGTAACAGGAGCCATGTTTTCAAAAGGCATACTATCTCTTACACACACACACACACACACACACACACACACACACACACACACACAATGTCTGTGAATTCACCATAGACCCTGTCCCCTGGGCTCCTCATCTCATTGTCTGCGTAGACAGAGCCGGTTTAGGAGACAGACAGACAGAGAGGCTGAGGGTTACAGGTTAAGAGGGTGGAGTACCTCAGGGGTCTGGTCCCTCAACCAGCTACCACAATGACTGAATGGCTACACAAGTACATTAGTGGGAAGCAGTGCCCTAAACAACTGATACAGGAACAGATATATTTCCATCTATTTAATGGGTCAGGTTAGGATCTGGGGCAGTAAAATCTTATCCTAGGTCTGTGGTTAAGGCCAACTTTTACCTTGGGATTTGGCACTAAATAGAAGCCATTGTGGTTATATTTGCTGCTCCCTGATGTAAACCACTGAACAGAAACCTCATGTTTATGTGTGAAGTCTGTCTGTTTATCTGCCAGCTGTCTTTAAATCTCCTTTTGTTCTCTCTTCAACTCTTTTCCTCTCTTCCATTTCCAATCATTCTAATCTTTATGCGATTTGTCATTTATGTTGTTGGTAATCTGATCTCACGTGCTCTCTGTCTGTGTGTGTGTGTGTGTGTGTCTGTCTGTCTGTGTGTCTCTCTCTCTGTCTGTCTGTGTGTCTCTGTCTGTCTGTGTGTCTCTGTCTGTCTGTGCGTCTCTCTCTGTCTGTCTGTTCCCCACCTGGTCGAATAGTTGTTTCCAGTCTCCCAGACGTCTTTTAGGTTGTTGTGTAACTGGTTTCTAACTGATCTGTCCCTCGTCTCAATTCAAGGGTCTTTATTGGCATGGGAAGCACATGTTAACGTTGCCAAAGCAAGTGAAGTAGATAATATACAAAAGTGAAATAAACAATCAAAATTAACATAACACTCACAGAAGTTCCAAAAGAATAAAGACATTACAAATGTAATTTGTGTGTGGGTGTGTGTATGTGTGTGTATATTATATTTTATATATATATATATATATATATATATATATACACACACACACAGTGTTGTAACGATGTGCAAATGGTTAAAGTACAAAAGGGAAAATAAACTAACATAAATATGGGTTGTATTTACAATGGTGTTCATTCTTCACTGGTTGCCCTTTTCTTGTGGCAACAGGTCACACATCTTGCTGCTGTGATGTCACACTGTGGAATTTCACCCAGTAGATATGGGAGTTTATCAACATTGGATTGTTTTCCATTTCTTTGTGGATCTGTGTAATCTGAGGTAAATATGTGTCTCTAATATGGTCTCCCTCTCCAGGGTGTCTCCCCTCCAGAAGTCCGAGATCGTGGACATGGTGAAGAAGCATGTAAAGGCCATCACTCTGGCCATAGGAGACGGGGCCAACGACGTGGGCATGATCCAGACTGCCCATGTGGGGGTTGGCATCAGTGGCAACGAGGGCATGCAGGCCACCAACTCCTCTGACTACTCCATAGCACAGGTAACACACAAAGCAGATTCCAGCCCACAGCTTGTTTGTGAGCTGCTAGCACTCCTATGTTAATGGTTAGCATGTGTCCCTGTGGGGAGAATGGGGGAGGAGCCAGTTGAAGTATTATGTGAGAGCCAGAGGAATCTAGGAATCTGTCTGTTTATCTGTCTTTACCCCTCGGGTACTGCTTATCTCTTTGTCTCACCCTGTATCCATCTCTCTCTCCCCCTCCCCCTCTGACTGGTCCTAGTTTTCCTACCTAGAGAAGCTGTTGCTGGTCCATGGGGCGTGGAGTTATAACCGTGTCACTAAGTGTATACTCTACTGTTTCTATAAGAATGTGGTGCTCTACATTATAGAGGTAAGACACACCCCTCCCTCATCCTCACCACGCCCACCCTCCCTTATATAGGTCAGGTCCTATGCATGCCACCCAGAGAGCCAATCAGGTGATGAAGACACATAAAATATGATTTACATTAGTAGGAAGCTGGACTCATTTAGTGAGTGACGAATCCCCTTTTCTATTTTGATGTCATTCTCCCTCTCTCTCGCTCGCTCGCTCGCTCACTCACAGACACATACATTAACAGAGACATTTTGCAGCTGTTTGTCGAAATGTTTGACAGTGATGGATGAGGTGCCCCTCTGGTGTCTGCTTTCTGTCACTCACACACACATACACACACTCACACACTTTACTGGATGTACACACACACACACACACACACACATACTTTACTGGATGTACACACACACACACCCCTACACTGTGTAGAATGGGTGAGAGACATTTTGGAAGCCCTGAGGGGTATCTGTCAGCTGTGCCCCCTTCTTGCCTCCCTTTCTGTCTAACATTAAGGATGCCAGCAGGTGCAAACCATCATAAGACCCTCTACCTCGCGGTCCCTCTCACACTGGTGTGTGTTTGTTTATCACACATTATTGGCTGCCTGCAGATTTCTATACGTGAAGGGTCATAGACTGTCTCTGTCCACAAAGCAGAGTGTGTGTGCTCCAGGAATATCATCATACACTCTGATCAGTCAGTCTCTCTGTATGGGTGGACACTCCTCCTCAACACCTGACCCAGAGTCAGATTCCAGTGTTTTACTCTTTGTAGATAACTTTAGCATTGGGTAGTGGAGAAAAATCCTAGATCTGTCATCTATGCACAAGGGCCACTTCACCATGAAACAAATCAATGTCTGACATGGTTCTCCTCTATCTAGCCCTATAAAGCCTTTCATTCCATCCTCCCTTGTTCACTCATCCTATGTCATCCCTCTCTTGTCCAGCTGTGGTTTGCCTTTGTGAACGGCTTCTCTGGACAGATCCTGTTTGAACGCTGGTGTATCGGCCTCTACAACGTGGTGAGTGTCCACTTTATTCATACTGTCCATTTCCCTGGATCTCTGTCCTTTTACTCTCCCTCGTACTCCATATGTTTCTCTCTCCTACACCCTTTCCCCCTCTCTCTCTCTCTCCCTCCCTCCCTTCATCCCTCCCTCTCCTTCCATGCCTCCACTCGGTGTGAGCTGTGTTCTGTTATCTGTGGTCCATCTGCATGCCACAGCAGTGTCTGTTCTCCTCTCTCTCTGCCGCTACGTCTCAGTGATAATGTGTGCAGCCCTCAGGCTCACCACGTTTGGTGGAATTCCTGTTGATTGTGTTGTGTGTTTTCTCAGTCACACAATCTACACAACAGTCACTGTCTGAATCTCTGAAAGGCAGTCGTGTTTGTTTGGGTGTTTTGACTTTGTTATTGTGTGTGTGTGTGTGTGTGTGTATGTCAGATCTTCACAGCGCTGCCTCCCTTCACTCTGGGGATCTTTGACCGGCCATGCAGTCAGCAGAACATGCTACGCTTCCCCCAGCTATACAGGATCACCCAGAACGCTGAGGGTTTCAACACCAAGGTACACACACACACACACACACACACACACACACACACACACACACACACACACACACACACACACACACACACACACAATTACATTGAAATACTGTACAATTATTCATGGACAAGCATATGGAACCATTTTGAACACTGTGAATGAAAAAATACATACATGATTAGCATATTATTAGACATAACTTGTAGACCTATATGCACATGTGTGGCGTCATCTGAAATGAAGCTATGATTGTCATACTCTGTGTTTGATGGGTCATGTCTGGATGGATTTGAGATGCCTGGTGTTTGTTTGGAACCCCAGCGGGTAAACAAGGTGGCAGGGAGTCCGGGCCGTCTCCATGGCAATGCTAATGAGATTCAGAGGGCCAGAATAAGGAAGTCATTCAGTTAGTGGGTGGAAGGTGTGTGTAATGTGTGTGCGCAGGAGCAGGGCAGTTGGTTGGTAGCGATGGTGAATACACAGTGGTAGTTGTATTACTCTGAGGGAAACACTGTTTTTGGATGTGGCCTCTGTGTGTTTTGGCATTGGTTTATACTTACTACTACTGCCCTCTCTCGCTCTCTCCATCCTCTCGCTCTGTCTCTCTGTGTGTCTCTGTGTGTGTCTCTGTCTCTCTGTGTGTGTCTCTGTCTCTCTCCCTCAGGTGTTTTGGGGTCACTGTATAAATGCTCTGATCCATTCCATTATTCTCTTCTGGTTTCCACTCAAAGTACTAGAACATGGTAAGTAGTGGTGCCTACTCCCCCCTGCTAGACACACACTCTTCATTAACTTAATATCTTGTGGTAAATATTTCTGTGTGTGTGTTCTCCCCAGACAGTCCTTTCAACAACGGTCATGGTACTGACTACCTGTTTGTGGGGAACATGGTTTACACGGTAAGCAGATGCCCTACACTGTGTCTCGTCTGAACATTAACATGGACTCATCCCACTAATGTAATGCCCAGTCTGATAAAATGTGTGTGTTGTGTGTGTCAATTACACTTTTTGGATCCTGCTACAGAGATGCTCGACTCTGGCCATTTAAATCCGTAATGAAGTGCTCATGGGACTGCAGTTAGTCTACCTCAGCAATCGCTCTACTCATCTACCTTATTCCCTCTCCATCACTCTGTTCCTTACATTTAGCACGGTGTGTGTGTGTCTTTTGCTTATTTGTTTGTGTTTAGATGGCTGAGAGCAGCAGGTACTCTGAGGGTTTTAACAGGAATTGTTAAGTTTACAGTATATCATTATGGATGTTTATTATCTCTGGTGTCATTTGTGAACAAACCCTCCTTCATTCTCTCCTCTCGTGCTCTCTCTCTTCTCGTGCTCTCTCTCTTCTCGTGCTCTCTCTCTTCTCGTGCTCTCTCTCTTCTCGTGCTCTCTCTCTTCTCGTGCTCTCTCTCTTCTCTCTCTCTCTCTCTCTCTCTCTGCAGTATGTGGTAGTAACAGTGTGTTTAAAAGCTGGTATGGAAACCACTGCGTGGACCAGGGTAAGAGTCTGTTTCCCCTCTACACACTCCCACTTCACTAGCCCTATAGACTGCTTCTATGTACCCTGTTGACATATAGTACCACATGACTGGTAGCCTACAGGTTGACAGCTGACACTGTTGTGTACAGGTATAGGGGTAGGTGACAGTGTAGGGTATACTTGTGTATAGAGATCAGCCACACACACACACACACACACACTCCCCTTGCCATGTGTTACAGCCATCTCAGGGCATTCCCACTCCAGGGACGGGGGTGAGGGGGGCGTTGACACCCCCGTCCGTTCAGCTGTCCACACAACACCCCCCCCGGTAATGAAGCAGGGTCCCATAGGTATTCACACAGTGTCCCCTTACAGAGAGGGAGAGGGGGAAGGAGGGAAAGAGAATGAGACAGAGGGAAAGAGGAGGCGGGGAATCTCAGGGACAAGGTTGTCTATATTCAGTGTTTGTACATTAACTATGTGACCTCGCTCTATATTTCTCACTCCGTTTCCTTCCTCTACCAACTCCCTCCCTCCTCTCCCACCCCTCTCCTTCCCTGTAGTTCTCCCACTTGGCAGTGTGGGGCAGTATGATTCTCTGGATGCTGTTCTTCACTGTCTACTCAGCTTTCTGGCCGTCCATCCCCATCGCTCCTGACATGCAGGGCCAGGCAAGTCTCCTCCTCCTCTGATTCTTCTCATGGCTCAAGCTGTCTCTTCTGTTACTACTTACGACTGTAGTGAAGGAAGCAGTGTCTACAGAGTCCTGTTGGTTAGGAAAGCTGAGGCGTGCTGCAGAGGTGTGCGGGCAGCCCCAAAAAACCCAGCCTCAGACCAGGCTGTAAATATGTCCTAATAGGCCAGAAACCATGGCTGTTCTGTGGATGTGTTCTATATGGACTTAATGCTTTCCACCCACCACCACTCCCCATACATGTGTCAGTCATTCTGATGGTGGGGGTGTAATAACCCTCCATTTCCCCCCCCCACACACACACACACACACACACACACACACACACACACGGCGCCTGGGCGGCTGGCCTTCTGGGTGTTCCATGTCAGCACTGCTGGAGCTCCTGGGAGATTTATGCCCTTCCAGCCCACTCTGCAGGCCCTCTGCACCTGCTGCGCGGTCACCCGAGCCCCAGGCTTTTACGGCCTGCTCTGGAGGTGTTGACTATAGCGTGTGTGCCGAGCTGGGCAGGGCTGGAGGAGGACGGGTGTGTGTATATGGGGGACCCCCTGATTGGGGGACCCATGTTGGGTTTTTTAGGGGGCTAGGTTCAGGGTGCAGTGCTACCCCAATGTGAAGGGAGACTAGGGGAGGGAGTCTCCGCCTCTTTCAGACCATTAATTCAATTTGTGTCAGAAATGAGGAATGTGAATAAACCCTGCAGCTGCTCTGTCCAACTGGGGAACTGGGGGAGACACTCACCCCTCCTCGCTCCCCGTCTCCAATCCCTCCATCAGCCCGCTCAGACAACCCCATCACCTCCTTTCTCCTCCTCACTTCCCTCTGCTCTCTCACCCTTTCTCGTTCCCTGTATCTCTACATTCATCTGCCCATAGGGGATGAATACTGGGCTATTCATTGAGTGCTTTGTGTTTACGCTTCAAATAATTGTGTTTTGAGTTATGTTTGTGTGTGTTTGTTTGAGACCGTATTTGTGCGTGTGGGGTTTTTGACAAAGAATGTGTGTGTTTTTGGTGTGTTTGTGGAGGTGTTTGTCTGAGACCGACAGTCTGTCCTGTTGTCTGTGGGTGTTTGTCAAACTGTGTGTGTGTAGTCTGAGCTTCTCTGGGTGTGTTTCCAGCTGTCATTGGGACTGGCTCATAATGGTTTTCCGATTCAGTCCAGAGAATCCCCTTGGGAATGTCAGCTGTGTCCGGTCCAAAGTATCTACCTCTGACCATCTCTGAACTACAGTCTCATAACAGGGACTAAGGGAACACTCTAATCTTACTATGAATGTAGCTAGCCAGTACAGCATAGACTACAGCACAGTCAATGTCCACTTGTATGAATGTAGCTAGTATAGTAGAGAGATGGGCTTTGTTACCAGAAATATGTCAGGGCATATTCAGCAAACTGCTACAGGCATTTGGCATATGGTGGCAGAACTGGCTACCACGTAGAAAGACAAAGAGAGAGTTTGAAAAGGGGGGGACAGCAGGCAGGGAGAGAGACTTCAGAGCGCTCTAAAAGAGACCGACGCATCAAGAGAGAAAGAAAAAGACATGCAGATGGAATCTGAATGGAGAGGTAGACAAGGAGGTGCAGCTAATTGAGAGGGGGACGGAGAGACCGTAGTGTAGACCGTGGTGGGGGACGGAGAGACCGTAGTGTAGACCGTGGTGTAGAGGGGGACGGAGAGACCGTAGTGTAGAGAGGGGGACGTAGAGGGGACGGAGGACCGTGAGAGACCGTAGTGTAGAGGGGGGGGACGGAGAGACCGTGGTGTAGACCGTGGTGTAGAGGGGACGGCGAGACCGTGGTGTAGAGGGGGGGACGTGGTGTAGAGGGGGACGGAGACCGTGGTGTAGAGGGGGGGAGAGACCGTGGTGGAGAGACCGTGGTGAGGGGGACGGAGAGACCGTGGTGTAGAGGGGGGACGGAGAGACCGTGGTGGGGGACGGAGAGACCGTGGTGTAGGGGGGGGACGGAGAGACCGTGGTGTAGAGGGGGGGGACGGAGAGACCGTGGTGTAGGGGGACGGGGGACGTGGTGTAGAGGGGACGGAGACCGTGGTGTAGAGGGGGACGGACCGAGACCGTGGTGTAGAGGGGGACGGAGAGGGGGACGGAGAGACCGTGGTGTAGAGGGGGACGGAGAGACCGTGGTGTAGAGACCGTGGTGTAGAGGGGGACGGAGAGACCGTGGTGTAGAGGGGGACGGAGAGACCGTGGTGTAGAGAGGGGACGGAGAGACCGTGGTGTAGAGGGGGACGGAGAGACCGTGGTGTAGAGGGGGAGAGAGGGGGAGGGGGAGAGACCGTGGTGTAGAGAGGGGACGGAGAGACCGTGGTGGGGGACGGAGAGACCGTGGTGTAGAGGGGGGGACGGAGAGACCGTGGTGTAGAGAGGGGGACGGAGAGACCGTGGTGTAGAGGGGGGGGACGGAGAGACCGTGGTGTAGAGGGGGACGGAGAGACCGTGGTGTAGAGGGGGACGGAGAGACCGTGGTGTAGAGGATGATTAACCCCTGGAGACAGACTCCTGGTTAGAGGTCAACGAAGCTGTCTGTAGCTGGACAAAAGAGGGTGGAGACCCTGTGGAGCGTGTCTGTCTAACGTCTCTCTTGACGTGGCTGGAATGTGTTATGTCTCTCTCCTGGGTTCCTGGAGTGTTGTGTTGACGTTGTGTTGACGTTGTGTTGTAGGCTAGCAGAGTGATGCAGTGCTGGCACTTCTGGCTGGGGCTGGTCCTGGTGCCAGCAGCCTGTCTACTCAAAGACTTTGCCTGGAACGCGTGAGTAACACACTCACACTGCATAAATACCTCTTAAATCAATGCATACATCATATGAACAGCAGTGTTTTTCACATTTCAATACGAACACATACACTGTACTACTGTACTACTATCCTACTGTACCAAGATTTCTGCGATTGCATATTTTTTTGCAAAATCAACCATTCCCGCATATTATGCTAGGGCTTGCAAATTTGACCAATCATCACACTATTACCACATAAAACGGTCAAATTACTGCATAAAACTGTCTGAACACCACACTATAAAAAGTGGGCTCGCAATTTTAACCAATCACCACACTTTTACCACATACAATGGTTCAGTCAAGCCACACATCAGCAAATATTTCCCTGCCAGAAAAAGTTAGCAATTTGCGATGCCAAAGAAATCAAGCATTTTTGCCCGCAGATATCACCCCAAAAAACCTGTGAAATCCTGACGAGCAACATAATCCTGTGAATGTGTTGTAGGGGTCGTCGCACTGTGAAGAAGTCTCTTCTGGAAGAGGTTCAGGAGCTGGAGGCCAGGGCTGTAGACCCGGGGGCTGCTGTGCTCCGAGACGCCAGCGGGCGCAGGTCAGACTCACACACACACACTGCATCAAGGGATCACAGTTTGGGGGGCGGGGCTTTACTGAACTTACTGCGACATCGTTCATGTCATTTTCATAGCATATCCATGTGAGGTAATGATAATTCCTTGGACTGAGGGGTCCCCCCATTTTTAAAGGTTTTGTTACAAAGTCTGTAAGATTAATGTGTTTATTTAGATTGATGTGCCAGTGTTTTAATGTCTAGCATATACCATATATGAGAGTGATGTAACCATGGCCAGCTAACCTGTTGGTAACATGGTTGACCCATCCACAGGGCCAAAGCCAACCCTGAGGTCCCCTAGCCCCAGAGCTCAGGGCACAGACAGACACAGGTAGCACCTTGGCTTGGTTTGACCTGGCTCACTGTGTGAACTCTGACCGGTGTGTCTGCTCCTGCTCCGCTCTGCAAGACTCCTCCCCCGTCTCTCTCACTGCATCCTACTCTCACTCACTCACCCACCTCAGCACTCATGTTTCATACTGTCTCTTTTCCTTCCCCCTCTTCTTTTTCCTATCTCTCCATCTGATTGTGTCGAGTCAGGAAGTGGACAGGTTTGCACTGCTGTAAGGACTGAGTGTGCTGTAGCCTCTTGAGGTTGTGTGTTAGCGTTAGCCGTTTGTGTGTGTGTGTTTGTTTTGTATCGTGGGTTGTAGTCAGTGTATCTATCATAAGATAAGGAGTAGAACCATTCAGGGTTGATCATGTTAGAAGGGGCTTTAAGACATCTGAGGTATTTGGCCATATTAGGTTGAGGAATGGAGTGGGAGATGGAAGACTGAGGTTTGGCCATTTGAGGGGTGGTTGTGTGGGATATTGGCTGTGGATGGGGCTCTTTGGTGGGCTTTGGGCAGGAACAATAGTCCTCAATCATCCAGTGAGACGGCTAGGCCAACAGTCCAGAACAGAGAACTGGCTCGGACAGAGGTGGGCTGGGGAGGTGCTTGGGGACAGGGAGGGGAGGCAGGGTGTTGTTTTTGGATGGCTGGGTGCACACAGCCTTCCCTAGCCTGGAGGTGAGGCCCTTGGCCTGGGCTGAACCTTCTCCCAGACATGGGTAGGAACCCCCAGCGACGACCATGGAAAGCATTGAGGAGTGTGAGAGGCACAGAGGAGACACACACACATCTGTATTTGTATTTCATAACGGGAGAGGATTGGGACGAGGATGGGAAAGGTAGAGGACCAAAGTTTCTCTGGGGAAGTAATTAGATGTGGAGCGTTCTTGGACTGTTTGGAGTCTCACTCCCCTTTCAGACAGCGACACTACAGGGGCGACGGATTCAGGCATGACTTTACAGATGTGCTATTTATATATTTATTTTTTAGTCTATCAATTTGTTCTTCATTCATTCACCTTGTCATCCATTTAGCAGACCTCATTTTCTTTGGCGAATGATATGGTTGCAAAACTTCAGGAGGTTTTTTCAGGCTTTGCCAAACACACCAGGTCTAAGTTCCCTGTGGTACCATAAAGAATAGGTCCCTGCTGCTTGCTCAGAAGTGTAACCTTGGGGAGGCTGGCCCGGGTCCACACACTCTGTGGATCGGATCAGGGCCCCTGCCCCAGTGCCAGGGAAACCCCTCATGTGATTTAATGCCTCATTGGCTGCCTGATCTAGAGAAGTAACCTACCGTGTTCCACAGCGGAATCAGACAATCTGGGAAGTATTCTGTTAGGAAACATTCTGTTTGGATACTGTTAACAGAATGTTTAGCGTTGCCATTAGTGAGGAGGAGGATTGAGAGAGAGGAAGGCTGGGGGATGTATGCGTGTCTGTCTGTGTGAATTTGTACGTGTTTGCATGTGAGCGTGAATGTTTAGAGGAGGGATGATGGTGTTTGTCCTGGAAAACAGAGGGTGTAGTCTTCCTCTGGAGAGAGAGCAGGAGGAATGGGGGCGGGGGGCTTAACATGGCTGTCTGTTTGCCCTGCAGTCACATAATGAGATGGGATTGGATTAACTGAATGTCAATCTGCTCTTCAGTACCAGCCAAGACATATGCCCAGCCCCCTAGCCCCTACCCTACCAGGTCTGGCTCTGGTAGTCACATCAAGAAGTTGTCTTGTCTTGGGGTAAGGTCTAGGCAGGGCTTGACTTCTATAATGCTAAAAGGACTCGGCTATTTACATGGACATTTTAGTCATTTAGCAGACACTCTTATCCAGAGAGACTTACTAGTGCAATATATCTGTAGACAACAAACACATCACAGTTGTACATTTTCCCTCCTTTCCTTTATCAGCAAAGTCCATGTTAGTGGGAAAGACAGGTGCCTATGCCATGTCCTAATAGTACAAAATGATCTCTTCTCACTTCCTTGTTCCTTTCCTTCAAGACCTCTGATCTGCAGGTCTTCAAGGTGTAAGCAATAGGGTGGACTACCCATTGTTTTCACCTATATGTGTGCATAAAAGGGAAGGAAATCATAGCCTGGTCCCAGATCTGTTTGTGCTCTTGCCAATGCCAAAGGTTGTTATTGTCAAGTCATTGGCCTGAGAATGAGTGACAAGGAGTTGGCACGATAGCACAGACAGGATGACATGGGCGTTGTAACTTCTGGACCGCATGAGCAGAGCGCGAGTCACTTTATCAAGTGTTCTCGGGGGTGAGCTGTGTCGTAATTTGACCAGAACCTAGAGTGTAATTTTACTCTGAGCAACGCGAGCCTGTAACCCAGCGGCGCTGCTTCCTCCCAGGTTCAATTTCAAATGAATCGTCTCACGCTCTGAAAACGTTTCATCTGTAGTATAGCAGGCCAGTGACACTCAAGCTAAGCTTCAGAGTGTTCGGTCACAATCAAAGACTGTACTACGAAGCAAGCTAGATCTACTCAGGATTTTCTAAAGCCAGCCAGCTTCAGTTAGCTTCACATACCAGCTCAGGCTTTAACCATACTATGACGGTGGATATTGCTCGACCGCCTGCCGCTAACTCTAGTGCTTCAAACACACCGACAACGTCCTTGCGCAAAATAGTTTGCAGTATCATCTGGATATGTATGCAACAAAAGTTCAACATTCACCTTCTGCTACCATTTTTGTCAAGCCTTTAACGCATACAGTTTGACACGTATGTTCCATAAATCCAACGTATGCTATGCACCACACCGAACGCACTGCAACTGCCTCTGCAGCGCGATGCTGCAAGGCAAACGCAGCGTTTTCATTGGAAATGAATGTAATTCTGGTGTACCAAAATGCAATGATGCTGTCAGTGTAATCAAAGCGTACGCGCAGTTGCAAGCCTGCTACATGTCGCACATGGCTAGTCAAACGCCAAACTCTTCATTGAGACAGTACTGAAACATCAATCCATGGGCGAGTCGGTGCCACATGTTCATTTGTGCTGAAAAATTATCTTTCAAACTCTGCAGGCTATGGTGTGAAATAGGCTTTTAGAAGGGCCGTCTTTATTTTATTTACTTTGGTAATAAAAATATAAAAAATATTTTTAAAAAACACAACAATACCTTTTTTGATTAATAAAATATTGAATCAGTCTTGTTCCTGAAATGATGGGGATAATGTCGCAATCTTTGTAAGAGGGAGGGAATCTGATTTACTTTGGTCCTTAACTCACGGCTCAGACACTTCATTCAGGATAAATGGAGTTAGCCTGCTACAGAGCAGGTTAGTTCTGAAGGATTCGTTGCCATAGAAATTGCCCTGACTAAAAGGTGATCCACAGTCATACGACTGGTTATCCCTCGGAGTAGTACTTCCACCTGTTGTGTTGGTTGTGTTAACCTGATATAGAGATTTTCCCTGTAACCTGTCAATCAGTGGCTGTGATTGGTTAACTTACCTGTCTGTCTCTTCTCCTCCAGTCTGAACGAGCGTGCCCACCTGTTGACCCGGGTCTTTAGGAAAACACCCTCCAACGTGGGCCGCAAAAACTCTGTGCAGCAGAGCAACGTGTCTCGTGAGTATCCTTGTCCCAGCCTCGGATTTACTTCTATGTAGGTAGGTAAACATACAGTGGTGTACTCACTGTACCTGTCCCTCTTCTTCTCTCTCTATAGATGGCTATGCCTTCTCCCAGGAGGAACATGGGGTGGTGTCTCAGTCACAGGTGTGTCGATCCTACGATACTACCCGCCAACGGCCCAGCATCTAGCCCCTCCCACTGCCCCACCGCCCCGCCCTCAGCCCACCTGGCCTACGGGGCGCTTGGCAACAGTTACCAAGGTGGCCACCACAGTTGCCAAGGCGACAGCGGAGACAGACTATGCTGAGTGACCGACCCTGCTGTGGCCTTACTGGAACTTATACTGACTTTGACCTCTGACCTTGACCCCTGGAGATCATTGCTAAGCATGGAGTCCCGTCTATACTGTCCAACCTGGTCTCCGCTCTACACACACACACACACACACACACACACACACACACACACACACATACACACACACACACAAATATATCCAGTGGGGAGAACAAGTATTTGATACACTGCCGATTTTGCAGGTTTTCCTACTTACAAAGCATGTAGAGGTCTGTCATTTTTATCATAGGTACACTTCAACTGTGAGAGACGGAATCTAAAACAAAAATCCAGAAAATCACATTGTATGATTTTTAAGTAATTAATTTGTATTTTATTGCTTGACATAAGTATTTGATCACCTACCAACCAGTAAGAATTCTGGCTCGCACAGACCAGTTTTTCTTTAAGAAGCACTCCTGTTCTCCACTCATTACCTGTATTAACTGCACCTGTTTGAACTCGTTACCTGTATAAAAGACACCTGTCCACACACTCAATCAAACAGACTCCAACCTCTCCACAATGGCCAAGACCAGAAGGCTGTGTAAGGACATCAGGGATAAAATTGAAAAAAATTGAAAACCTGCAAAATCGGCAGTGTATCATACTTGTTCTCCCCACTGTGTATGTATGTATGTATGATATATATATATATATATATATATATATAGACACACAGGCATGAGTAATCACAACCACACAAACAGACAGAATAAATCAACCACAGAGACTAATGTGTATCTAATCATAGCATGGACTGGGTTTAGTTTATGCACCTGTGCGTCTTTGTCCGTGTGCATGGCTGTGCTTCTGTATGTATCTGCCCTCCTGTGTGTGTGTGTGTGTGTGTGTGTGTGTGCATGCGTGCGTGCATGCTGCTCGCGCGTGTGTGTGTGTCCGTGTCCTCACTCCCTCACATCTCCCTCTCCTGAGCAGGGGTTTAACTCATCCGTCATCACCGTGACCATGGGAGAAAGGGAGGAAGAGGAGGGGGGGCACTTTAACATAAACACCAAACACACACTGGCCTAGGATGGATTCCTCTCAGAGAGCTGAAGAGGGGGATTGGAGAGGAGGGGGCACCCTGTAGACCACCTCCATCAGCTTCTTTAACTCTTATTCTCCCTTTCACTACTTTTCTATCTCTCTCTGCTTTTCTCTCTCTCTCTCACTCTTGCTCTCTCTGGATCAGTGACCTCGTCTCTCTCCCCCTCATCTGCAGCACGTCTCCTCTTCCTGCTCGGTTGAATCTATTTTCCCTTGTATTCCACCGCTGCTGTGATTCCTGCGGTCCTGCCTGTCGCCCCAGGAGGCCGAGTTAGCAGCAGCCTGGCTTGTAGTGCTTCCTCTGTTTGTTGGGTTCTCAATTAATCTATGGATTTATTCTTTGTTGAATAAAATGGACTTGTGTCTCTGTCTTTTAATGCCTGTGTTTGTTCTCCTTTTCTCTGGGCTATACACCCACTATAATTTACCTGGAGTTATAATTGAGGATGTTAACTAATAACAGGTGCTACATATATACACTACCGTTCAAAAGTTTGGAGTCACTTAGAAATGTCCTTGTTTTTGAAAGAGAGGCAACATTTTTGACCATTAAAATAACATAAAATTGATCAGAAATACAGTGTAGAAATTGTTAATGTTGTAAATGACTATTGTAGCTGGAAATTGCTTTTTAAATGTATTTATGTAATATCTACATAGGTGTACTGAGGCCCATTATCAGCAACCATCACTCCTGTGTTCCAATGGCACCTTGTGTTAGCCTTTTAACATTATAAACTTGGATTAGCTAATTGATCATTGATCATTAGAAAACCCTTTTGCAATTAACAAGAAACAAAGAACTTTCTTCTGAAACTCAGTCTATTCTTGTTCTGAGAAATGAAGGCTATTCCATGTGAGAAATTGCCAAGAAACTGAAGATCTCATACAACGCTGTGTATTAATCTCTTCACAGAACAGCGCAAACTGGCTCTAACCAGAATAGAAAGAGTGGGAGCCCCCGGTGCACAACCGAGCAAGAGGACAAGTACATAAGTGTCTAGTTTGAGAAACAGATGCCTCACGAGTCCTCAACTGGCAGCTTCATTAAATAGTACCCGCAAAACACCAGTCTCAATGTCAACAGTGAAGAGGCGACTCCGGGATGCTGGCCTTCTAGGCATAATTGCAAAGAAAAAGCCATACCTCAGACTGGTCAATAGAAATAAAAGATTAAGATGGGCAAAATAACACAGACACTGGACAGAGGAAGATTGGAAAAAAGGTGTTATGGACAGACGAATCTAAGTTTGAGGCGTTCGGATCTCAAAGAAGAACATTTGTGAGACCGAAAAGATCCCGGAGGAGTGCTTCACGCCATCAGTCAAGCATGGTGGAGGCAATGTGATGGTCCGGGGGTGCTTTGGTGATGGTTAAGTGGGAGATTTGTACAGGGTGAAAGGGATCTTGAAGAAGGAAGGCTATCACTCCATTTTGCAATGCCATACCCTGTGGATGGTGCTTAATTGGAGCCAATTTCCTCCTACAACAGGACAATGACCCAAAGCACAGCTCCAAACTATGCAAGAACTATTTAGGGAAGAAGCAGTCAGCTGGTATTTTGTCTATAATGGAGTGGCCAGCACAGTCACCGGATCTCAACCTTATTGAGCTGTTGTGGGAGCAGCTTGACCGTATGGTACGTAAGAAGTGCCCATCAAGCCAATCCAACTTGTGGGAGGTGCTTCGGGAAGCATGGGGTGAAATCTCTTCAGATCACCTCAACAAATTGACAACTAGAATGCCAAAGGTCTGCAAGGCTGTAATTGCTGCAAATTGAGAATTATTTAACGAAAGCAAAGTTTGAAGGACACAATTATTATTTAAATTAAAAATCTATATTTATAACCTTGTCAACGTCTTGACTATATTTCCTAATCATTTTGCAACTCATTTCATGTATATTTTCAAGGAAAACAAGGACATTTCAAAGTGACCCCAAACTTTTGACCGGTCGTGTACTTCAATGGAATTCCAGTTCAACTCCATCAATAAGCAGTATTTTGGAAAGTCTGCATAGATAACATTTCAGTAAATATTCTGTAGAATGTGTGTATTGTTGCTTCCAACCCTACATGGTGTGTTGTGGTCTGTGTGAAAGCAGTGTCTGCCAAATCTGTGTTAAGGACACGTAAGGGCAGGAAGGCAAAGGTCAGGGAAATGTACTCCAATGTGTTAAGAAAAGGCACAATTGAATGGTCTAATGCAAGATAGATTAGCAGTTCAGGTTTAGGTTGCTTAATCAATGAGAACATTGAGAAAGAGAGTAGAGTCAGTAAATAGACACTCAAAGTGAATGAAGGCTGAGAGCATGTTGGAGGAGAACACGAGACGGACAGTCAAAATAGTAAACATACGGCCAGTTTCACAGAAAGAGATGGAATACATTTACTCCAAGTTAATGTGATGAATTTACATTCTAGATGTAAACTGTGAATAGACTACAAGCCAGCCATGACCCGTTAGCATCCCCATTAAACTTCCGTTCCTGATCAGCATGGAGCCGCATGGGGTTCCCACACCCACCTTCCTGGACGTCTCCAAGCCTCCAGCCCAGCTCCAACCTGCAGCCGCTCGTCTCCAATGTGGGGAATCAATTTCTTCTCCCTAGTAGGACCCTTAGATCCATTTAATCTCTCTCTCTCTCTCCATCTACACGTCCCCACCCCACATCCTAGTCCCCCCTAGTTTCCATAGAGATGTGCCAAGAACACACCTCCTTCACTGTTCAATGTTGTGATTTAAAAATATTGGCAAAATGTATTACTCAGAATAAAATAGGTCCTACCGGACATTATTAATCAGGTTTCCTAAGATATATTATTGATATATATATAAGATATATTATATTGACATATCTTAAGATATATTATATTGATATATATCTTAAGATATATTGGAGACATCATTAGACAACTACTGTAAATAATGGAAAACTATGAGAATGGAAGGAAAACAGGTTTAATCTTTAGAGCAGATTTTGAGAAAGTGTTTGATACAGTACGTCTAGAATCTCCGGAGAATCTCTAACAAAATATGTAAAAGGAATGTACAACAATCATTCACGTAAGATAATAAATACGGGAATTGTCAAGAGCCGTAAAACAAGTTCTATTTATTTAACCAGGAAAAGCCCATTGAGACCCAGAGCCTCTTTTTCAAGGGAGATCTGGCCAAGAAGGCAGCAACAATCAATACATTACAGAATTAAAACATACAACAATACAATACAATACAACAACATGATCTGTCCGGGAAAAAAACATTTATACTTCTCTGTAACAGAGTCTCCCATCAACATTTTTAATGAATTCAGTGGCACTAGATGTTCAGTGGTCTAAATTCAGTGGTCTAGATGAAGCATGGATTGTAGACTATTCCATGCGTCTGATGCACAAGAAGAGAAGGCAGTCTTGCCTAATACTGTAAATGTCCTGGGGACTTGAATTAGCAACCACATAGCAGACTGGGTAATGTAACTGCTGGTGGTGAAGGAGACCAGACTACAGAGATAAAAAGGAAGTTTACCCAAAAGGGCTTTGTAGATGAACACGTACAGGTTAACCTCTCAGGTTGCCCTCTGTCACCATATCTACAGTACATTCAGAAAGTATTCAGACCCCTTGACTTTTTCCACATCTTGTTACGTTACAGCCTTAGTCTAAAATGGATTAATGACAACAAAAAATATCATCAATCTACACACAATACCCCATAATGACATCACAATACCCCATAATGACATCACAATACCCCATAATGATAAAGCAAAAACAGGTTTTTAGAAATACCTTATTTACATACACCTTAGCCAAATACTAAATATTTAAACTCCGTTTTTCATCATTCCTGACATTTAATCCTAGTAAAAAATTCCCTGTCTTAGGTCAGTTAGAATCAACACTTTATTTTAAGATTGTAAAATGTCAGAGAGACATCACATTATTTCAGCGTTTATGTCGTTCATCACATTCCCAGTGGGTCAGAAATGTACATACACTGTACATACACTCAACTATTTGGTAGCATTGCCTTTCAATTGTTTAACCTGGGTCAAACATTTTGGGTAACCTTCCACAAGCTTCCCACAATAAGTTGGGTGAATTTAGGCCCATTCCTACTGACAGAGCTGGTGTAACTGAGTCAGGTTTGTAGGCCTCCTTGCTCGCACACGCTTTTTCAGTTCTGCCCACAAATGTTCGATGGGATTGAGGTCAGGGCTATGTGATGGCCACTTCAATACCTTGACTTTGTTGTCCTTGAACCATTTTGCCATAACTTTGGAAGTATGCTTGGGGTCATTGTCCATTTGGAAGATCCATTTGCGACCAAGCTTTAACTTCTTGACTGATGTCTTGAGATGTTGCTTCAATATACCCACATCATTTTCCTCCCTCATGATGCCATCTATTTTGTGAAGTGCACCAATCCCTCCTGCAGCAAACCACCCCCACAACATGATGCTGCCACCCACATGTTTCACGGTTGGGATGGTGTTCTTCGGCTTGCAAGCATCCCCCTTTTACCTCCAAACATAACAATGGTCATTATGGCCAAACTGTTCTATTTTTGTTTCATCAGACCAGAGGACATTTCTCCAAAAAGTACGATCTTTGTCCCCATGTGCAGTTGCAAACCGTAGTCTGGCTTTTTTATGGCGGTTTTGTAGCAGTGGCTTCTTCCTTGCTGAGTGGCCTTTCAGGTTATGTCGATATCGGACTCGTTTTACTGTGGATATAGATACTTTTGTACCTGTTTCCCCCAGAATCTTCCCAAGGTCCTTTGCTGTTGTTCTGGGATTGATTTGCACTTTTCGTACCAAAGTACGTTCATCTCTAGAAGACAGAATGCGTCTCCTTCCTGAGCGGTATGACGGCTGTGTGGTCCCATGGTGTTTATACTTGCATACTATTGTTTGTACAGATGAACGTGGTACCTTCAGGCGTTTGGAAATTGCTCCCAAGGATGAACCAGACTTGTGGAGGTCTACAAAACAAATTCTGAGGACTTGGCTGATTTATTTTGATTTTCCCATGATGTAAAGCAAAGAGGCACTACGTTTGAAGGTAGGCCTTGAAATACATCCACAGGTACACCTACAATTGACTGAAATTATGTCAATTAGCCTATCAGAAGCTTCTAAAACCATAACATCATTTTTCTGGAAGTCAACTTAGTGTATGTAAACTTCTGACCCACTGGAATTGTGATAAAGTGAATTATAAGTGAAATAATCTGTCTGTAAACAATTGTTGGAAAACTTGTGTCATGCACAAAGTAGATGTCCTAACCAAAACTATAGTTTGTTAACAAGAAATTTGTGGAGTGGTTGAGAAACGAGTTTTAATGACTCCAACCTAAGTGTATGTAAACTTCCGACTTCAACTGTAATTATTCAGACCCTTTGCTATGAGACTCGAAATTGAGCTCAGGTGCATCCTGTTTCCATTGATCATCCTTGAGATGTTTCTACAACTTGATTGGAGTCCACCTGTGGTAAATTCAATTGATTGGACATGATTTGGAAAGGCACACACCTGTCTATATAAGGGCCCACAGTTGTCAGTGCATATCAGAGCTAAAACCAAGCCATGAGGTCGAAGGAATTGTACTTAGAGCTCAGAGACAGGTTTGTGTCGAGGCAAAGATCTGGGGATCATCTGGGTACCAAAATATGTATGCAGCATTGAAGGTCCCCAAGAACACAGTGGCCTCCATCATTCTTAAATGGAAGAAGGTTGGAACCACCAAGACTCTTTCTAGAGCTGGCCGCCCAGCCAAACTGAGCAATCGGGGGAGAAGGGCGTTGGTCAGGGAGGTGACCAAGAACAAAATGGTCACTCTGACAGAGCTCCAATCTTGGTTTCAAGATTGAACTCTTTGGCCTGAATGCCAAGCGTCACGTCTGGAGGAAGCCTGGCGCCATCCCTATGGTGAAGCATGGTGGTGGCAGCATTGTGCTGTGGGGATGTTTTTCAGCGGCAGGGACTGGGAGACTAGTCAGGATCGAGGGAAAGATGAACGGAGCAAAGTACAGAGAGATCATTGATGAAAATCTGCTCCAGAGCGCTCAGGAACTCAGATTGGGGTGAAGGTTCACCGTCCAACAAGACAATGACCCTAAGCATACAGCCAAGACAACGCAGGAATGGCTTCAAGCAAGCATGATTTTGGAGGGTTAAAACGATTAAATATTAAGGCATTAAACTTCTCTTAAAGCCCACATTGTATCTAGATCCAAACTGGTTTTCTAGTAAGCTACTAAGAGAGGCCCATCCTATGTTGAAGAGTGGGCTCTTTACAGATTAAAACCTTACATTTCTGTTGGATTGACAATGGATCCCTGTTTAAAGTATCCTCCTTTTAAATGAAGCCATACAGAGTTGTTGACAGCGTTCCACAGGGATGCTGGCCCTTGTTGACCCCAATGCTTCCCACAGTTGTGTCAAGTTGGCATAGAGTGACCAGGTTAAAGCTATGATCCCTTATTGATGTCACCTGCTAAATCCACTTCAATCAGTGTAGATGAAGGGAGGAGACCGGTTAAAGGAGGATTTCTGAGAATTGAGACATGGATTGTTTATGTGTGCCATTCAGAGGGTGAATGGGCAAGACAAAGATTTAAGTGCCTTTGAATGGGGTGTTGTAGTAGGTGCCAGGTGCACCAGTTTGAGTGTGTCAAGAACTGCAACCCAACAGTTTTTTTTAATAGTCAACAGTTTCCTGTATTTATCAAGAATGGTCCACCACCCAAAGGACATCCAGCCAACATGACACAACTGTGGGAAAGCATTGGAGTCAACATGGGCCAGCATCCCTGTGGAACGCTTTTTGACACCTTGTAGAGTCCATGCCTTGACAAATTAAAGGCTGTTTTGAGGGCAAAAGGGGGTGCAACTCAATATTAGGAAAGTGTTCCTAATGTTTTGTCCACTCAGTGTATGTAGTGTGTATGTTGGCTGCTCACTCCCCAAGACCGTTTTGTGGTTTGGCCCCTGCTTGGGTGTCAGTTTTTACACTTGGAGTGTTGTTTCTGTTCTTCTGGGTCTCGTCTCTAAGTGTGTGTAAATCTCACAACTCCTGCTGGGACCGAGTCAGCCGTAAGACTAGCATTATGGCAACAGACCTCTCTAACTTAACCATGGAACATTTGTGTTGTGTGAATTTATGGGGTGGGGGTGCGCTGTACATGGTTTAAGAATAGATATGGCCCAAACAACTGTGATGTTAGTAATATATCCTTTCTTAAGCCAGCCGCCAAAACCTCAACAAAATGCTTTATCCTTATTCTAGAAAAGTATTGGATGGTAACTGTAGAAACAGACAGAATGGACAGATGACTCCATGACAGTTTGGACACTGTTTAATATTGATTTATTATAATTCATATGAAAAAGGACACTGTGTTTCACAGGGAGCAGGTACACATTCAACCTCAGGATACACACACACACACAGTTGATCATACAGACATTGTGCTTGAAATACACAAAACACACAGTCAGGTTAGTTCACTTTGGGACACCTATGCATTTCTGCAGTTTCATCAACTGGAACTTGGGGTGAGTTGTGTACAGTCCTAATACAGAGACAGTTCTATAACAGGGCACAAAGTAGAAGTGAGTCCAAAATCCAAAAGCCACCTTTAAGACCAGCTACCCAACATAGTGAAAAGTGTTCCCACTGGACACAAACTGATTGAATCAACGTTGTTTCAACATAATTTGTCAATGTATTATGACGTGGAAAATATATAGGATTTTTTTGTTGTCATCAACTTGTTTCGAGGGTAAAATTTCAACCACAGAATTATGTCATCATATTAACATAGACAAACCTTGTTGAATTTGTACCGTTAAAACACCATCAAATGTCAACGTTATATCTACTCAGAATTTTAAAAAACAATCGGCTGGGCAGCACCTCTTACTGGAGAACTAATCTATCCACAGCTACCCTTTAGTCTCCCATCCAGGGTTTAACCAAGCCCAGCTTAGCTATGATGTCACTGACTCTTACCTATGTACTATTATGAGAATGATTGTTGAGGGAAACTAGATCAATTCAATGCTGCCATCGAAGTCATTCCAAAGTGTAGGTTTAACGGAGCAAATGAAATGTGACCATACTCATTTATCCTCAATGATGCTATTTAGGCAAAGTCATCAACAGCCATTGTTTCAATTCAAACCAGAATTCAGCAAAAAAAAAGACAGCAGAAAAGGAATAGGTTTAGAACAAAGGCCTAATGGGTCCGAGACCAGACCCAGGACCCGAGCGAGTCTGGGTCCAAAATTCTAACTTTTCCCTCCGGGCCGGGTCAGGTCCTGTTTGATTGTCATCGGGTCTATATAACTACAGCTGAAAGACCTGAGTGGACCTGAATGGACCCAACCTCGGCTCTGCATAGCTATTTATTTTACGCTAATAAGGCCTATCCAACATATAATGATCTATTTGTTAACCAAATGAGCAACTTGGCTAGCAAACATACATTTTTTGTAACTCGGCTCCAATCGAGTCTGGTCTAGACCCGGACCGGTTGTTGTCGTGTCCATTCGTGTTCGGGTCTGATTGTTTTCGGATCCGTTCGGGATCCAGGTCCAACTTTTTGGAGCCGATAAAGACCTCTAGTTTCAAGCTCTAGTTGATAAAAATGAAATGATATTTAGTGATATTGAATTGTGTTTAGTTGTCAACGCAACCATAAGTTGGATTCCCGTCTCCATTTCAACCAAAAATCTAAGTTAAAGAATAGGACTAAATCAAATCCAACTTTATTTAAAGTGCATTTAAAGTTTGATTTGATTTAGTACTATTCTTTAACTTAGATTTTTGGTTGAGATGGAGACAAACTTAATTTGTAGACAAACTGTAATTAAAGCCAGACTAAATTAGTAACACAGATGGAACTATCCAAGCAGAAGATAAAATCTCCTTCAAATGTTGATATTTGGTTGGCTGACTTACCCAGTCTCTTTGCTCCGGCCAAACGCTACGTCACAATTGTTTATTTCTTTTCCGCAATTAAGTATGTAGTGATTGATAGAGCAGTGGAATAATTCAATGTGAGTCATCAGACAAGATATTTGGTTGTGTTGACATCCAAATACAATTCAATATCGCTTTTGAAACAACATAAATAGCATATTTATTTGTCGACAAGTTAACAAATTATATGTTGTATTCACGTCGCCAACTCAACCAAAAATAAAAGTTAAAGAATGGAACTATCCAAACAGTAAGATACATTTCCTTTAAAATGTTGATATTTGGGTGCATTGTCAACCAAACAATTCAATATTACTTTTGTAATAGCCTTAATTAACTTAAGGATATTTACTCTATCTTACAAACAAATGTAAAGTTCAACCTTAAAATGAGTAACACATCCACAGCCACATTTTTAGGTTACTGTAACTATACATGATGTAATTAGATAAAGTATGCATGTTTAAGATAGCATGCATCGGTCATCATAGGTCTGTGGAGATCTTCACAATCGCTTTAATAATCTGTGCAGAATCTCGAGAGGCATTGATCACTTGCTCCACGTACTTTGAATGTAATCTCAACTGCCATCCAGGTCATTTGGTTCGGCTAATAGATGAAACACAGTGATGTCACCAATCTGTCGTATAAATAAACAAAATATCTGACATTGTATTCCCATTTGAACTTTGCTGTGCTTTTAAATGGTTGGCACAGTGATAGACATTTGGGGGACAACTAAACCAAACATTGTCTTTCCATTAGAATTTGGTTGAAAGCATAGTGATAACACGTTGGAAATTCAACTAACTTTGGCTGTCTTTTTGAGTGAATAGAGGCCTAACGGGTCATCTCGATCAAATAATCCACGTAGAATTTTTTTTTTTTAACTAGGCAAGTCAGTTAAGAACAAATTCTTATTTTCAATGACGGCCTAGGAACAGTGGGTTAACTGGGGCAGAACAACAGATTTGTACCTTGTCAGCTCGGGGATTTGAACTTGCAACCTTTCGGTTCCTAGTCCAACACTCTAACCACTAGGCTACCCTGCCGCCCTGAAATGATGTGGTGTGCCCAGTGGGTCTTGTCCATTTTTTTGCTGTTCTTTTTCTACCCCCCTGAAGTGAAAAGAACTGCTGGAAATGCCCTGAAACCTTCCAGCACAACTCCAGTCTACCTTCAGTAAACGCACACACCAGCACACACACCTCTTTCACAGGAGGGATACTCAGTGAGGTGGAACAGTTGGCAGACAGCTTTTACTGCGTTATTATTTCTGCAATCTTCAGAAGGTTGCCGATCACAGCTACACACACACATACATACGCACACACACACATACATATACACACACACACCTCCTTTCAGGCACATTTATTTCCAAGTCCTTGCATGAGTGTTTGTGTATTTTAATTTTGTGGGTTCTCTTGTGTATATGCAAGTGTGTGTGCGTTTCCGCTCAAGGCAGTGGGTAGGTGTGTGTGTGTGGGGGGAGGGGGGGGTGTGTGTAAGGCTGGAGCGTCACAGTCTGTGTCCTGTGTTCACTTCATTAGACATCAACAGGCCTACAGGGAGAGAGGGACTGTTTTTCACATCACACCGCCTGCATTTCCCATTACATACTAAACACTCATATACACACGTCCTCACACACATACACACATACTATACACTCATATACACACATACTATACACTCATATACACACGTCCTCACACACATACACACATACTATACACTCATATACACACATACTATACACTCATATACACACACACATAGTACATCCGTTAACATACACCCACTCACCACCACATACACTGACAGTAATACACACACAGCACATTCTGTACATATAGTCACATACACACATAGCCACACTGGACACAGCACCCTCACTTGTACTGTACATACACACATTCACTCATTTACAAACACATACAACAAACGCTACACTGACAAACTTCAAGACGTTAAACCCACACACTCTGCTGCGAGTCATTGGCCCTGGTGGGCAGCATCACCCCTCTGTGTGTTGCTGAATGAGGACAACCAGACAGACATACCCCTGCCTCAATCTTAGGGTGAGGTCAGCTCACTCACAATCATTACCCTGAGGCAAATCTGCCAAACCTTTACATATCACACACATGTAGGACAGACACACGCAACACACTGTGGCTGGTCAGGCACAGATCCCAGCTTCCTCACAGAGTCCTCTGTGTGAGCCTGAGTCCATATAATTCTCTCTCCAAGCTGGCGAGCTCCCAATGTCCCCATAAGGTTTCTAATGCAGTCCCCATAAGGTTTCTCACACAGTCCCTATAAGGTATCTCAAACAGTCCCCATAAGGCCCTCACAAGGTCTGTTACACACAGTCCCCAAAATGGCTTAAACTGTTACTGGAGGGTACTTCTGCTCGCTGGTGACACTGGCCACACTGGTGGGTGGGGGGTAGGGGGACTGCAGCTGTCTGTAGCCCCCCTGGGTGGGGTCCAGGTAGACCCCCTGGGGTGGAGACATGTGGTGGGTGGCATAGCCGATGTACTGGGGGTGGATGAACTGTCCCTGGTGGGGCATGATCTGGGTGGCCTGCTGGCAGTTGAGCACAGAGAAGTTGGTCGGCATGTTGACGAAGACACTGGCGTCTGGAGGGAGACAGCAGGAGGCCTGGGCACGCATCATGGGCTGGGGGGCCGGGCGAGGCACCTGGGCAGGAGGGGCAGAGGAACTGGACGAGGTGGCCGTGCTTGATTGGCGGGAAGAGGAACCGCGAGATGTTCCCACGCTAGCCATCATGGGAATAGTCTCCAGGAGACGGCCGCCACCAGACCCGCCTCCTCCCCCGCCCCCTGATGACAGTTCCTGTTTGGGGCGGAGACAGTTGCAACAGCAAACGGCAACCACGGAACCCACCAGGACGAAAGCCACGAACACAGAGCCCACGATCAGGAAGGGAACGTAGATGGGTACTGTGGAGAGAGGAAGGAAGAAGGGTGAGGGAGTGGGAGGGAGGTTTTCAGTGGTTTGAGGATAACCATTTTTTAACAAACAAGGGAAAAAAATATGTTTTTCTTTCTTCCATTATCAAATATACACTATATATACAAAAGTATGTGGACAAATTAGTGGATTTGGTTATTTCAACCACACCTGTGGTTGACAGGTGTATAAAATCGAGCACACAGCCATGCAATCTCCATAGACAAACATTGGCAGTAGAATGGCCTTACTGAAGAGCCCAGTGACTTTCAATGTGGCACTGTCATAGGATGCCACCTTTCCAACAAGTCAGTTCGTCAAATTTCTGCCCTGCTAGAGCTGCCCCGGTCAACTATAAGTGCTGTTATTGTGAAGTGGAAACGTCTAGGAGCAACATCGGCTCAGCCGCGACGTGGTAGGCCACGCAAGCTCACAGAACGAGACTGCAGAGTGCTGAAGTACGTAACACGTAAACATGGTCTGTCCTCAATTGCAAAACTCACTACCAAGTTTTAAACTGCCGCTGGAAGCAACGTCAGCACAAGAACTGTTCGTCTGGGAGCTTCATGAAATGGGTTTCCATGGCCAAGCAGCCGCACACAAACGTAAGATCACCATGCGCAATGCCAAGTGTCGGCTGGAGTGGTGGGAAGCTCACCGCCATTGGACTCTGGAGCAGCACTGCAAGCACAGACTGGAATATGTTCCGTGATACTTCCGATGACATTGAGGAGTACACCACATCAGTCACTGGCTTCATCAAAAAGTGCATCGATGACATCGTCCCCACAGTGACTGTACGTGCATATCCCAAACAGAAGCCATGGATTAGAGGCAACATCCGCAATGAGCTAAAGGGCAGAGCTGCCGCTTTCAAGGAGAGGGACTCTAACCCGGAAGCTTATAAGAAATCCCGCTATGCCCTCCGACTAACCATCAAACAGGTAAAGCTTCAATACAGGACTAAGATCGAATCATACTACACCTGCTCTGACGCTCGTTGGATGTGGCAGGGCTTGCAAACTATTACAGACTACAAAGGGAAGAACAGCCGAGAGCTGCCCAGTGACACAAGCCTACCAGACGTGCTAAATTACTTCTATGCTCACTTCGAGGCAAGTAACACTGAAACATGCATGAGAGCATCAGCTTTTCCGGGCGACCGTGTCACATTAACAAGGCCGCAAGGCCAGACGGATTACCAGGACGTGTAATCTGAGCATGCGCTGACCAACTAGCAAGTCTCTTCACTGACATTTTCAACCTCTCCCTGTCTGAGTCTCTAATACCAACATGTTTCAACCATAGTCCTGGTGCTCAAGCACACTAAGGTAACATGCCTAAATGACTACCGACCCGTAGCACTCACATCTGTAGCCATGAAGTGCTTTGAATGGCTCACATCAACACCATTATCCCAGAAACCCTAGACCCACTCCAATTTGCATACCACCCAAACAGATCCACAGAAGATGCAATCTCTATTGCACTCCACACTGCCCTCTTTTCACACCTGGACAAAAGGAACACCTGACTAGAACCAAACAATTTGATCATATTACTCCAGTGCTAGCCTCCTTACACTGGCTTCCTGTTAAGGCAAGGGATGATTTCAAGGTTTTACTGCTAACCTACAAAGCATTACATGGGCTTGCTCCTACCTATCTTTCTGATTTGGTCCTGCCGTACATACCTACACATACGCTACGGTCACAAGACACAGGCCTCCTAATTGTCCCTAGAATGTCTAAGCAAACAGCTGGAGGCAGGGCTTTCTCTTATAGAGCTCCATTTTTATGGAAAGATCTTCCTACCCATGTGAGAGACGCAGACTCTGTGTCAACCTTTAAGTCTTTACTGAAGACTCATCTCTTCAGTAGGTCATATGATTGAGTGTAGTCTGGCCCAGGGGTGTGAAGGTGAACGGAAAGGCTCTGGAGCAACGGACCGCCCTTGCTGTCTCTGCCTGGCCGGTTCCCTTCTCTCCACTGGGATTCTCTGCCTCTAACCCTATTACAGGGGATGAGTCACTGGCTTACTGGTGCTTTTCCATGCCGTCCCTAGGAGTGGTGCGTCACTTGAGTGGGTTGAGTCACTGGCGAGATCTTCCTGTCTAGGTTGGTGCCCCCCCTTGGGTTGCGCCGTGGCGGAGATCTTTGTGGGCTATACTTGGCCTTGTCTCAGGATGGTAAGTTGGTGGTTGAAGATATCCCTCTAGTGGTGTGGGAGCTGTGCTTTGGCAAAGTGGGTGGAGTTATATCCTTCCTGTTTGGCCCTGTCCGGGGGTATCCGGGGGTATCATCGGATGGGGCCACAGTGTCTCCCTGACCCCTCCTGTCTCAGCCTCCAGTATTTATGCTGCAGTAGTTTATGTGTTTTTGTTATATCTGGAGTACTTCTCCTGTCTTATCCGGTGTCCTGTGTGAATTTAAGTATGCTCTCTCTAATTCTCTCTTTCTCTCTTTCTTTCTCTCTCCCGGAGGACCTGAGCCCTAGCACCATGCCTCAGTACTGCCTGGCATGATGACTCCTTGCTGTCCCCAGTCCACCTGGCCATACTGCTGTTCCAGTTTCAACTGTTCTGCCTGTGGCTATGGAACCCTGACCTGTGCTGTTTTATACTGTCTAGAGACAGCAGGAGCGGTAGAGATACTCTTAATGATCGGCTATGAAAAGCCAACTGACATTTACTCCTGAGGTGCTGACTTGCTACACCCTCGACAACTACTGTGATTATTATTATTTGACCATGCTGGTCATTTATGAACATTTGAACATCTTGGCCATGTTCTGTTATAATCTCCACCCGGCACAGCCAGAAGAGGACTGGCCACCTCTCATAGCCTGGTTCCTCTCTAGGTTTCTTCCAAGGTTTTGGCCTTTCTAGGGAGTTTTTTCCTAGCCATCGTGCTTCTACACCTGCATTGCTTGCTGTTTGGAGTTTTAGCCTGGGTTTCTGTACAGCACTTTGAGATATCAGCTGATGTAAGAAGGGCTATATAAATAAATTTGATTTTGATTTGACCTACTGTATGTGAGAATGCTATTAATTGACTACAGCTCAGCGCTCCACACCATGGTGCCCTCAAAGCTCATCACTAAGCTAAGAACCCTGGGACTAAAAACCTCCCCATGCAACTGGATCCTGGACTTTCTGACGGGCCGCCCCCAGGTGGTAAGGGTAAGTAACAACACATACGCCACGCTGATCCTAAACACGGGGGCCCCTCATGGATGCATGCTCAGTCTCCTCCTGTACTCCCTGTTCACTCATGACTGCACTGCCAGGCACGACTCCAACACCATCATTAAGTTTGCTGATGACACAACAGTGGCAGGTATGATCACCGACAATGACAAGATAGCCTATAGGGAGGAGGTCAGAGACCTGACCGTGTGGTGCAAGGACACAGTCGTGAAGAGGGCCTGACAAAACCTATTCCCCCTCAGGAGACTGAAAAGATTTGGCATGGGTCCTGAGATCCTCAAAAGGTTTTACAGCTGCAACATCGAGAGCATCCTGACAGGTTACATCACTGCCTGGTATTGCAACTGCTCGGACTCAGACCATAAGGCACTACAGAGGCCAAGCTTCCTGCCATCCAGGACCTCTCTACCAGGCGGTGTCAGAGGAAGGCCCTAAAAATGGTCAAAGATTCCAACCACCCTAGTCATAGACTGTTCTCGCTGCTACCGCACGGCAAGCGGTACCAGAGCGCCAAGTCTAGGTCCAAGAGGATTCTAAACAGCTTCTACACCCAAGCCATAAGATTCCTGAAAATCTAATCAAATGGCTACCCAGACTATTTGCATTGCCCCCCACCCACCCTTTTACGCTGCTGCTACTCTCTGTTATTATCTATGCATACTCACTTTAATAACTCTACTTACATGTAAATATTACCTAAATTACCTTGACACACCGGTGCCCCCAGCACATTGATTCTGTACCAGTACCCCCTGTATATAGCCTCCACATTGATTCTGTACCAGTACCCCTGTATATAGCCTCCACATTGATTCTGTACCAGTACCCCCTGTATATAGCCTCCACATTGATTCTGTACCAGTACCCCCTGTATATAACCTCCACATTGATTCTGTACCATTACCCCCTGTATATAGCCTCCACATTGATTCTGTACCAGTACCCCCTGTATATAGCCTCCACTTTGATTCTGTACCAGTACCGCCTTATAGCCTCCACATTGATTCTGTACCAGTACCCCCTGTATATAGCCTCCACATTGATTCTGTACCAGTACCCCCTGTATATAGCCTCCACATTGATTCTGTACCAGTACCCCTGTATATAGCCTCAACATTGATTCTGTACCAGTACCCCCTGTATATAGCCTCCACATTGATTCTGTACCAGTACCCCCTGTATATAGCCTCCACATTGATTCTGTACCAGTACCCCCTGTATATAGCCTCCACATTGATTCTGTACCAGTACCCCTGTATATAGCCTCCACATTGATTCTGTACCAGTACCCCTGTATATAGCCTCCACATTGATTCTGTACCAGTACCCCTGTATATAGCCTCCACATTGATTCTGTACCAGTACCCCCTGTATATAGCCTCCACATTCATTCTGTACCAGTACCCCCTGTATATAGCCTCCACATTGATTCTGTACCAGTATTCTGTACCCCCTGTATATAGCCTCCACATTGATTCTGTACCATTACCCCTGTATATAGCCTCCACATTGATTCTGTACCAGTACCCCCTGTATATAGCCTCCACTTTGATTCTGTACCAGTACCCCCTGTATATAGCCTCCACATTGATTCTGTACCAGTACCCCCTGTATATAGCCTCCACATTGATTCTGTACCAGTACCCCCTGTATATAGCCTCCACATTGATTCTGTACCAGTACCCCCTGTATATAGCCTCCACATTGATTCTGTACCAGTACCCCTGTATATAGCCTCCACATTGATTCTGTACCAGTACCCCTGTATATAGCCTCCACATTGATTCTGTACCAGTACCCCTGTATATAGCCTCCACATTCTGATTCTGTACCAGTACCAGTACCCCTGTATATAGCCTCCACATTGATTCTGTACCAGTACCCCCTGTATATAGCCTCCACATTGATTCTGTACCAGTACCCCCTGTATATAGCCTCCACATTGATTCTGTACCAGTACCCCCTGTATATAGCCTCCACATTGATTCTGTACCAGTACCCCCTGTATATAGCCTCCACATTGATTCTGTACCAGTACCCCTGTATATAGCCTCCACATTGATTCTGTACCAGTACCCCCTGTATATAGCCTCCACATTGATTCTGTACCAGTACCCCTGTATATAGCCTCCACATTGATTCTGTACCAGTACCCCCTGTATATAGCCTCCACATTGATTCTGTACCAGTACCCCTGTATATAGCCTCCACATTGATTCTGTACCAGTACCCCCTGTATATAGCCTCCACATTGATTCTGTACCAGTACCCCCTGTATATAGCCTCCACATTGATTCTGTATATAGCCTCCCAGTACCCCCTGTATATAGCCTCCACATTGATTCTGTACCAGTACCCCTGTATATAGCCTCCACATTGATTCTGTACCAGTACCCCTGTATATAGCCTCCACATTGATTCTGTACCAGTACCCCCTGTATATAGCCTCCACATTGATTCTGTACCAGTACCCCTGTATATAGTATAGCCTCCACATTGATTCTGTACCAGTACCCCCTGTATATAGCTCCACATTGATTCTCCACATTGATTCTGTACCAGTACCCCCTGTATATAGCCTCCACATTGATTCTGTACCAGTAGCCTCCACATTGATTCTGTACCCCTGTATATAGCCTCCACATTGATTCTGTACCAGTACCCCCTGTATATAGCCTCCACATTGATTCTGTACCAGTACCCCCTGTATATAGCCTCAACATTGATTCTGTACCAGTACCCCCTGTATATAGCCTCCACATTGATTCTGTACCAGTACCCCCTGTATATAGCCTCGTTATTTTTATTTGTTACTTTTATTTATTGTTTTTTTTAGGTATTTTTCTTAAAACTGCATTGTTGGTTAAGGGCTTGTAAGTAAGCATTTTGCTGTAAGGTCTCGTCTCCTGACAAATCTGGATTTTCCAGGAGAACGCTATCTGCCCCAATGCATAGTGCCAACTGTAAAGTTTGGTGGAGGAGTAATAATGGTCTGGGGCTATTTTTCATGGTTCGGGCTAGGCCCCTTAGTTCCAGTGAAGGCAAATCTTAACTCTACAGCATACGTGACATTCTAGACAATTCTGTGCGGCCAACTTTGTTCCAACAGTTTAGGGAAGGCACTTTCCTGTTTCAGCATGACAATGCCCCTGTGCACAAAGTGAGGTCCATACAGAAATGGTTTGTCAAGATTGGTGTGGAAGAACTTAACTTACCTGCACAGAGCCCTGACCTCAACTCCATCGAACACCTTTGGAATTAATTGGAACGCCAACTGCGAGCCAGGCCCAGTCTCCCAACATCAGTGCCTGACCTCATTCATGCTCTTATGGCTTAATGGAAGCAAGTCCCAGCATCAATGTTCCAACATCTAGTGGAAGGCTTCGCGGAAAAGTAGAGGCTGTTGTAGCAGCAAAGGGGGGACCAACTCCATGTTAATGCCCATGATTTTGGAATGAGATGTTCGACGAGCAGGTGTCCACATACTTTCGGTCATGTAGTGTAAATTAAGACAGGGCTGTTCTTTCTATAACAAGCAGAGCAGAGAGAGGATAGAACTTCCTCAGACCATAACCACTTACGCCCTCAGAGAAAACAAACTGAACAAACTACAACAGCAACATGATGAAGTGGTTTATTCTACCATCAAGACTTTTGACATGATCTTGGAAAATACCCTCTTTCCTTGAATTAGTAAAGTTGAGAGACCAAGAGTGAACTGCAGTGAGAAAAACAGTTTGTCAAAAAGTTCAAGCAAGAGCTGTTACACTCACGTGTTTTTACCTCACCCATAAACCCAAATGAGAGCGAAAGAGAAATGGAGTGAGACGGTGAGACAAAAGAGAAAAGAGGGAGAGACGAAATTAGAGGAAGAAAGGCCGAGACAGAGGTGGACTATTGGCGTGTCTCCAGGGGGCCCCAGTCCCTCATTAGAAGTTATTAACTTTGTTTTGATCTGTTCTTATCCTGCGCGCCCAGCTGTGGCCCCCCCAACCCTCAACCCCCCTCCACCGACCCTGAACCTATCTGTCTGAGTGAGTTTGTGCGTGCGTTTGATCTGTGTTTGTCTGTGAGAGGGGGGATTCTGTCTCATACCAAAGTTATGTAGCCAGAACTTATGTGGGTCTTCCTGACCTCTTCTCCTATATAAATCCACATCGCGCTATGGCATTTAAGCCAGAATAGTCCCTTATACTGTATAGAGGCAGCTTTAAGACATATTGAGAGTGGCATTAATGATGGCTGGTTTGGAGTAATGCAACAGATCACATTGAAGGCCTAATTCCATACATCTTTTCAACATGATATAGGCCAACCTTGCAGTGGGGCTCTAATGCATACTACATCTCTCTTACTGTAACCTTTGAACCATAGTAACAGCTGTGACTCTGGAGATAAAGCAGGCTACTGTGTGTTCAATCCGATCATCTGCATGATTCTCGCATGATTAGCATGTAATTCACCCCTTAAAGTACACAGCTGTTTTTCTGCCATCTGTCTAGTGTAAACCAGTTCCAGGAAGTACAGTACCCAGCTAGCACATAACGTTCTGAGAACCATGTGTTTCTGAGAGATTGGTGAGAGTGTGGTTGTCCTAAGGTTATTTAGCATACAACCTTCCCACAACGTTCTGGTAATGGTGCAGGATAGTTGCTTGGCTTTGGAACATTCTCAGCTCATTTAAGGAACCTTCCTAAAAGTTCAAACATGGTTACGTTTCATTTCAATCTTGGTAATGTTCTAGGAACGTTCTCCAACTGGTTTGACATTGGGAATATTTTTCAATAGTTCAGAGAGTGGTAAGAAAAATATTTATTCTGTGGGAATTACGTTTCCTACAGGTTTTGCTCACTGTTCTATTTAAAGTTATGTTCTCAAATTGTTCCGAGAATATTAAGAAAACTTTCCATAAATAACACAACAAAACTTTCATTTTTTGTTATTTAAAAACATACATTCCATTATCAGCATCAACAAAACTCTCTCTATCCTTTATCTTGTTAAGTGTTTCAAATCTGATCTTAATGAGTGCCTGTTCCCTTTGAAATGGGGACTGTTTGAATAGACTAAAATGAACAGCTTTGTATGTGTAAAAAAAACATGGAATGCTAGATCCATCCTTGTGGCACAATTGACTAATTCCATGGATGTAGAACAGAAGATTATAGGTTTGAATCTCACTGATGCCGTCTCACAATAAAAAATACATGTATTTGCATGATTAATGCCTAAGAGAGGGGTGTCAAACTCATTCCACGGAGGGCTTAGTGTCTGCTGGTTTTAGTTTTTTCCTTTCAATTAAGACCTAGACAACCAGGTGAGGAACGTTCCTTACTAATTAGTGACATTAATTCATCAATCAAATACAAGGGAGGAGAGAAAACTCAAAGACAACTGGCCCTCTGTGGAATGAGTTTGACACGTGAAAGTTTTAAGGAAGTTATTCAAAATAACTTATAGGCCTCAGAGTGTTAATAAAACCTTAATAAAACCTCCCAGGAATACTTCCAAGGAACCAGAGTAAAACATTCTCAGAACCTCCCTCCAACCTAAAAAAAAAAGTTAGCTTCTGTTCTCAGAATGTTTAAAAAACATATTACGTATGCCTTTGTTCCCACAACCAATGTGAAACCAAAAGCCTACGTTCCCACAACTTCCAAGGAACCAAATGTTTTATGCTGGATGAATCATGTTAAGATGACTTGGTAATGAAGCAGCAGGCTAACTCTCTTACAGAGTGAAGGTAGAGGATGGCAGTGTAGCCTACTACAGCATACAGAAAGTGGTTCATAGTAAACGGAAGTGTTCTTTGGGTGTTTCGTTAACTTTTGACCCAACAGTGAGCGCTCATGGGGAATGTTGGCAGCAATGGTTCGAGTAGCAGGACCAGGGCAGAGTTGAGGTGCTTCCTCGCACACACGTACACACGCACACAGGCACATAGGCACACACGCACACAGGCACACACGCACACAGGCACACACCCGTTTGGAGCACAATGGGGAACTTGTTACATGACAACTGATTTCATGAGATTTATTGTTCCTCTGGTTAAGTTACTCATTTTCCAGTTTGAATACTCCAAAGTGTTATGGAGTGTAACTGTAACCCTGAGAGAGGCAGTGACTCGTTCTGTCATTTTCCTTTTTCATTCTCTCTCTCTCCTTAACACACACTCGTTCTCTCCCTCTGAGCAACATCAAAAGTCACCAGCTTTTCAAAGGACCATTTCAAGATGTCTAAAGTTTGAAGCTATAGGCACTCATTAGATAAAACTAATTCTGGGACAACAGTCAACCTGACTAGACTCAGTCTAGATACAGTACAAAAGAGGTAGAAGCTGAGGCGCTACGACATCAATTTTATGAGCCCATGACCTATTTCCTATTATAAACTGGGTGGTTCGAGCCCTGAATGCTGATTGGCTGAAAGCCATTGTATATCAGACCGTATACCATAGGTATGACAAAACATGTATTTTTACTCCTCTAATTATGTTGGTAACAAGTTTATAATAGCAATAAGGCACCCTGCGGTTTTGTGGTATATGGCCAATACTGTATACCACGGCTAAGGGCTGTATCCAGGCACTCCGCGTTCCGTCATGCATAAAAACAGCCTTTAGCCGTGGTATATTGGCCATATACCACACCCCCTCTGACCTTATTGCTTAATTGAACAGCTGTTAGCTTCAATACCTCACAGCCAAACCATACCATGATCAGGTTTAGAGGAGCTTTTCTTTAAGAGAGTTATGTAGCTACTATGGATATGAGTTAGTGCGTAAGGCTCCAGAAAGTCATCTAATGTCCTCCTAACAGCGTCACATGATATGTGAATACAGCCTATAGTCTGACAGAGACACAAGTAAAATGGCTGAGGGGAGAAGTGTAGTAATGACAGTGCTGTGACATTATCTGTTGGAGAGTGTCTATAGTTTCCATTCAGCCCACTAGTCTATTCCACACCTGTTGCTGGACTGGGGCTGGGACAGCCCTACTCTGTCTGCAGTAATATCAGCCCCCATCTCTCTGTTCTTGTTTGGGCATATTATGTGTAACTGACTGCTCGTCCTCTCCCCATTCAAATCCCCGGGGTCCTCTCCTTTCCTGCATCCCACACATGTTCCTTCATGTTGAATGTTAGGCTCTGTTTATTGTTCTTAATGCATATACAGTATCCTTGGGGTTATTCATTGACATGGCTGTGTGTATCTTTGCTTTGTGATTAATTGGTTGCCCTGTACATAAAAAAATGAATTCAATGTGTACAAGCGGTGCCTTGCATGACAAAATACTTCATTTTTTTTGCCAGTTTAAGTTATTTTGGCTGTTGTTCACTATATGAAAATGTATTTGGCTCTTTCTGGAGTGATAACTGATGACTCTTTCAACAAATGCCAAGAGAGAAACATACTGTATTCTACTCTACAAGAAAGGCATGCTCTGTTGATGTGTATGTTTAATATCTGTACTACGTGTAGCCAACTATTTTTTGTCTTTGAAAAATGACCATTGCAAGATTTTTGACTCATAGTAAATGTGCCTCTCATTTTGTAATGTGCAAGCACTTAATATGTGTGCACTGTAGTGTCTCTTTTCTTCCTATATGATGCAGCTTTCTGTGCTACAACTGTAGTGAGAAGGTGATGGAAATATGTTGGAAACATGTCAAAGACATCAATAACTAATACCTTTTTTGACCTTGAAGATTTTCAGTAAATCTGCTTTCAATAAAAATAATGAAGAATTATGACATCTGTTCTTCCAATCACACCCAATTGTTAGGCTAGTACTAACTCACTGCTAAGACTTAGATGAGGTTACAATGTGACATTATTAGGCGCTTCCGTTCCATGCGCAATTGGTCATGGACACCCTATCCACTCAACGTAAAAAAAAAAGGCCTGGATAAAGTAAAAAATGTGCGTTGAAATCATGTGAATGTAACTAGACGGTAAACGTAAGGAAAGAACATACAGGGGATTCATTCCTAATGTGTTTGGGATGGGAATGAACCGTTCACATAGGCCTATACCTCAGCGGAATCGACACGCAAGCGCGGGGAAATGATTCATAACGCGATTTGTTTTTATGAACAGAGCTGTCAGCGCCGTCGCGAGCCAATGGCCTAAAGATCCGGTCAAGTCCAAACTTGATCCTCGTGGGGACAGTGCGCTGCTCGAGCTCTGCAGTCCCCGCGGCGCGCGTGTGTTGCAGCTAGAACAAACACAGCTATTTATAACGCCACGCAGCACAATTTTCCATTTGTGAGTGCGTGGGTTTATGGTGTCAACTGGCTTCTCTGCAGCTGTTGCTGCCAACTGAACCGGTACGCTATCTCTAAGCGATTTTTAAGCTCCCAGATAGATAGTGGTTGAAAAGACTAGAACATACCTACATGTTTGAAAGAAACTCATAACTCCAACTTTCAATTAAGTATCATTTTTTCTAGGCCTGGGCCATTGTGGTCTAAACCTTTATTAAAATTAGGCAATTAGGCCCTCTTCCCGTCTCACTCATCTCCTTGAAAATGCAATATTGCTGGCGTAGCCTATAATTAAGTTAAACAATTTAAACTGAGCGAGTTTAAAATCTAATTTAGAAATGACATTATAATTTTTAGCAGACAAGGAGAGCTTTGCAGCCTTGAGGCAGAGCGTTTGGCACAGCTGCTGTGGCCCCTAAAGCTGGCCGTGCTGGGCCAGACAGAGTTCTCACCTGCGCCCGTCTCCTTGTTCTCTTTGCTGTCGGTGCCCGGTTGCTGGGCTTGCTTGTCGTTGTCACAAGTCCCCTGGTCCAGCCGTGCTTCATTCCTGGAGCAGCAGTACCGCAGCTCGCATTTCCCGCAGCAGATGATGGCATCCTCACCATCGAACTTCTCCGGGCACTGGAAGCCCTCTCTCCATGTGCCCTGGGTGTCATGCCAACCGTGACAGTACTCCCCACTCGCCTTCACGTCAATAATAGCCAGGAGCAGAGTCACAACCACGGTGACAGACATTGGGAGACCTCCGCCACCCCACATCCCGACCATGGTGCCCGTGTGCACACTGGGCGCGCTATGAGACTTTCTTTCTCTTACTCTCAGGCTTTAACCTGGTTAACAAAGTGATACGGCGAATGAATGAAACGAAAGAGCGAGGCGACAAAATGTAAACAAAACAAACGACTTTGAAACTATCATTTGAGAGTGGAATTCCGTGGGTAATCCTACAGCCTAATTCAATAGATCCACAAATTTGTCACCAAAGCGCTCCTTTTAAGTGTCCACTGTTTGAAGTTGATCACAAGATTCCAAGTAGCGTTAGTAACGCTTGTTGAGAAAATAAAACATGATCAAATATCCAGAACATAAATAGCCTACATTTGGCACCAATCTTACAAATAGCCTATTATTTCATAGCGCGTCTTTCACTCTCAATTTCACGGCTGTGAGCTCTCGGAGCCCCGGGCAAATCCAACATAAATCCAGGCTGAGCGGAATCCCTCTGGCATGGAAGCGAGGCTGTCCATGGTCTCCTGAAAATACGCTTCTCGGATGACTTTCCCCCAGAGATGCAGCGAAACCAACACTGGCTTTACATGTAATCCATACGTGCCATGTGAGTATTCTCACGGATTCTCCCCCTGTCCCTCTGTCCAGTCCACCAGACCAGCAACTTGTTTTTATCCTCTTCTAATGTGTCATGAGGTTAACTTCTCAAAACTGTTCTACAGTAGACTCAAATTTTGGAAACTAGACCATGAGACTAAAATCGAATAGAGCATGTTAGTCACAGTCTCTGGTGCTCATTAAGGATAGGCTACGCCATAAAGAGACGTGCAAGAGATGTAAACTTTTCACGCATTCATACAGTATTGCCTCCCAGGCTCTCACTCCTAGTCCATCTATGGCGAGAGTGCCTCGAATGAGAGGTGGGCTACTAGTTCAGCCATGCGCTTGCGCATTGGTTACTGACATTTTTCTAGACTTTTCAGCGCTCAGCTCAGCCAGTTGTCAGTGTGAAGAACTGTCACTGCATACGGTTCCGAGGAGCCCCACCGCTTTCTGAGGGTAGCCCCGGTGCGGCATTGGGTGTGGGTGCCCCCTTGGGACCCCTGCGCGCACAATGTAAGAACGCACGCACTGTCTGCTGGCCGGCCGGCACTCATACATTATCACATTAAATTGACTTATGTGCATACAAACTTTGGCCAGGACGCACGCACGCGCGCACGCATTCTCTCACACGGATGTGAATTGACCCTCTCGAGTGAATATCCTATAGCTAGGAATTAGAATACTAATATGAATTTAATAGGATCTCTATGGTGAATACTAACTGATATATTAGGTTTACTACCTACTTTTTTCTGTGAGGCTACATTACATCTTTGTCCTGATTATGTTGTTCGATGTTCAAGGTGAGTACTGTCTGTTCTGTCATATGGGAGCTGAAAATAATTTGTAAGATGACATTGCCACCTGGTGGTCATACGTATTAGCACAAATCCATAGAACCACTTGTGTTTTTCCCATTACTGATTATGCAAATACTATACATTGTTGTAATTTTATATTTTGAACGTGATGAAGAGTGGACCTATGTTTCAGGTCATTTTTTATAGTGTGTAGCTCTATCTCAAGCTCTCTTGCTACATCTAAATCTCTTTCAAACAACTCTGTGTGCCTTGCTTGTAGCTTTTAAAGACTACATTTCCCATTATGCCAAAGAGCTCCTCAAAGATGTTTTATAACTTAACCAAGATAGACAACAGCCAGTCGTTTACAATGGGGAACAAATTAGTCATAGTGGCAAAACAAGTAAGGAAGTGGGCAGAGCCAAGCACGAACTAGCGAGATCCTATTGGGTTGTTCTAGTAATATCTGCATATTTCCGTTAGGGAACGCCTACTTTGTTAAGAACCCGTGTGCAATAACTCAATTCGCCTTTGAGCACCTTCTAAACAACGCGATGTTGTAAAAAGTTTGCAAAGGGCAAATTCTACTAAACTTAGTCCACTATGTTCATACCAGATTGTAGTTTTGGGAACAGAAAACTGTATTGAGATCAAATATTTCATCGATGAGAACATTTGCTGAATGTCGGCAAAAATCCATAGTGGGCTTCCTTTCACTACCATATTTGGTAGTGAGTGGAAACGGAAAGCGGATGCTTCACATTTATACAATCAGTGAAATATCTGTGTCATTGTTCTATCTGTGGTGTCGTTTGATTGGTAACTAGGAGGTTACACATTTCACCCAGAAGCGCGCAACAACTGTTGAACACAGCGCCACTCCACAACGGAAAGAAAACAATGAATACAGCAAACTAACTAAACACTTTGCTACAGTTAATAACCTAGTTTGCCAGCAAGCTACAACTACCTAGTTTAAGAGTAGCTTGCGTATGACTTTCATTGAAAAAACTCCTGTCAAACAACATAGCTAGGTAGGCTAACGTTAGCCAGCTAATCAGACATTTTCTAGCTAGTTATCGTTTTCTTCCCAGATGTCGTTTACGAGGGTGGGCCGCTTACAGCACGGTCAAGGAAAACGACCTGCTGTGCGTCCCAAGAAGGCCAATGCCCCGAAGAGAGAGTGGGTGGTGAGTGTGCTAGTAGTTGCTGTCCCTGTCATGGAATCAACTTTGCCACCAGGGGAGAATGAAGAGATACATTTATGAAATTATGACTACCATCTTCTGCTAATTTCAGAGCACCGTCCATGACCTCTCTGTACACAAGGCTTCACCGGAGGAGCTGGTAAGAGAGACATGTAGTTGTTTTCTCTCATTTTGTTATGTTGTAAGTTATCCTAGGTCAGTATGCCTACTCATCTCTCTTCCTCCTCAGAATCGTCGTCATGAGTTGCACCGGTCCCAGAACCGAGTGGTGGCCCAGTGGGAGCTGAGAGAGAGAGCTCTGAGACACAGGAGGAAGAAGGACCTCCCTGGTAGCCCAGCTCCGCTAGACCGCGCCAGCCTCAACATCATCAGAGAGGTGAGGAGTACAGACAGATCTCATGCGCAGATCATAGGGGTATCTCACATAAATCTAATTTGACATGAAACTACTTTGAAATTGCAAACTCAAGTCAGCTCGCAACTCAGTGATCACTTACATCCCCTTGATTCCCCACAGATGTTTCTTGAATGTTGTTTATATTACATAACTGCAGATTAAACCTTCGTCTTCACACTGAAGACTTGTTATCTCATTGTGCTGTAGGTGTTCTCAGATCAGTTTCAACTGCAGGACGTTCTGGCCCGGTCAGACAGAGCTATGGCTGTGGTCAAAGACTTGTTTGGCGACGCGCCTCGCAGGCAGACTGGTATGATACTGCTCTTATCCTGCTATGGATTAATGAATGGCTTTTCAATGTGTTTTGATCATGTGTTGGTTATTGTATGTCTGTGTTTGAATGTTCTCTATGCATCTTACAGGGTTTCTGTTGTGGCACCGGACATTTGAGAAATTTACCAGACCCATAACTTGATTAGGGCGTCCACCCGTGTTGCTCCGAATGACTGAAAGCACATTTAGATTATGGTAATTCATATTAACATGCAACTCGAGGATGGAACTACATGCATCCTTACCAAATTCCAATGCGCACTTTGAAGATTTTAGAATAAGTGTCCACATTTACTTTTCCTCAGCCAACAAGATGAGTAATGAACAGCAAAATCACAAGCCTTTGTCAATCTACTATGCACCATAGTAGAAAAGTTGACTTATTCTATTGGTCAGCTTGTCAAGAAAGAGAGCCTGTTCCAAACACTCTGGGACAGTTGTGGGATGATAGATCCCAAATTCAACCAGTAGGCATAGACTACATAACAAAACTTTAAAAAGCAATGAGTCTGATGCAACCGATCAGAATGTTTCGCTTAAAATGTTGACAAACTATTATTTCTTCACATTATAAGCAATGCGCAGGCTGCTTTTCACAAATGTTCATTCCATAATGCAATTAGCGGGAAAACGCTGTTGTCAAAAGCACACCACACATGCGAGACGTTTCATGTGACGGAGATGGAAATATCCATTTGAAATGTAGAAAGAGGGGAGATCTAAAGATGCAACAACTAACATGGGTTGATAATATGACTATTGCGCCTTTGGCTACTGGACAATGTAAAAAATAAACTTGATTTGAAAAGCAATAGAACATGAGAGAAATAGTCTACTGGTTTCAATGGCATATGGAAGTCTTAATAAAATAAATGCCTCTATGGACGTGGTCTGATTTTGGCTGCTTTGAAGCAAGGTTAGACACCTCATATGTAGCAAAACGTTCAGGATTCACATAATTAGGTCTGTTTTCAAAATGCACACGGCCTCCATTTCATTGCAAAGTGGTGTGTGATGCACTGATGAAGCCAAAGCGCGCTTCAATTACCAGTTGATGAATACAAATACTAGTTATTTTTAATTGTGGCCATCAAAACAGTTTTTAACACACGATTGCATTTAGAATTGTTGTGCACTGATTGTGCCTATAAAGGCAGCTTTCAGTCTAGCAGCAACGAAACAGCTGTTTGAGATGCTGTAGCAGAAGCTCTCCTGCTGTCTGACATGTTTTCTGCACTCTGTAATAAATAACATGCCTAACGAGTATACACGGTAAGTATGACCGGTCAAATGTATTTACATCGACTGGTATTTCCATCAGTTAGCCTAATAGGCATTATTTCGCAATGGGATTTTTATTTTTCTCCCGGTCAATCAGCTTTTCAATGTTTTTATTGTCTTAAAGCTGGTTATTACTGACCGGTTAATGGAAGCTCTAAAGTGTTGTTGTGAGTGATTTTGTATTCTTTATTTTTCTCAGGGTTCCCCAGTGTTACCATGGCTCCAGACTGTGGCTCTGACTCAGACCTGCCTGTCCTGCAGAAACCAGAGGCCCCAACACAGCTCTCCCTCCTCAGCCAGTCCATGATGGACCCACAGGTACTGCTCTCTTTCTCTTTGTGTTTGTGTCTTTTTCCATTTCTTAACAGATTTATTTTTTATTTCAGGCTCTGAATGAGCTGGAGGACTCTGTTGAAGACCATAGTGATGAAGAAACTGGCCATTCTGCCTCTGTCAATTTCAACTCCAACATGGATACCAGGTAACAACGCTGACATTCTGCCAAACACTTACCAATGCCCACACACACCCATTACAAATGATTATTTGCCAGACAGCAGCCCCCCACACCTCTCTGATTCAGAGGGGTTGAGTTAAATGCAGAAGACACTTTATCAGCTCACATCCTTTTCTGTTGTCAGTTACAAGGTGTATACCCGGAAAGTGAAAGCCAAGCCTTGTACTAGAGGGAAGCAGCAAAAACCCCAGTGTAACTCCAACCTCCAGGGGGCAGGAGGAGACAGCCCCCCTCAGACTCCCAGTGCCTCAGGGGGAACCCAAGTACAAGCGGGTAAGAGGACAGATCGTTTAACTGGGAAAAAGGATGGATAATGTGATGTACTATACATCAACTCTTACTCCCTATTTTTTCTCTTGCTCTCTCACCCTCATTCTCTTTCCTTTCCTCCTCTCTCTCCAGCTCTGAATGCCACAGTAAAAGTCCAGCGGTTGTGGTCCAGAAAGCCCCAACCCCAGCCTGAACCTGGGGAGCATTTCACCCTGGTCACTCAGGTCCTGAACCCAGACCCTCCTCTCACCCGCTCAGGTACGACTCATAGTGCATCACAACAACAGTCAATTCATCAGGTACTATTCTTTAAAGTTGACTGAATTAGTGCACATTAATGCATAGTAGTGCAGTAATTGGTTCATAGAGGCATATGTTACCATGTTTCTCCTATGTGTCTGTTTCTATGTAGGCAGGAAGAGCCGGTCCTCGAAAGCCAGTAGGGGGCGCAGTACTGAGTCAGGTCTGGATGGCTCTACCCTCAGCTCTCTGAGTGGGAACCAGTCCAGCCTGGGGCTGCTGCAGGGCCTGCTGGGTCAGGTGGAGACAGAGCTGGATGGCCTAGGGCTAGAGGAGCCTCCCAGAGCCCCAGGAGCAGGGGAAGGAGAGGGGACGACGGGGCCAAAGCACAGCACACACGGCCTCACAGGCTTCTCTGTGGCTCTGGTGTCTACACTGGGCCGCCTGGCTAGACTACTCAGACAGGTATGCCTAACGACTATTCGACTGGTTCTCTGTGTCTATGTTCTGTTCTGCCAGTATGAATGATAACTCTATCCCCTGTGGGTCAGAGAGAGGATGAGGCTCAGAGGGAGGGAAAGGAGAGGAGGAGGCTGGAGGTGGAGGTGAAGGAGCAGAGAGGGATGATAGACGCCCTCACCGCAGAGACCCTGACCCTGAGAGAGGAGAGCGCCGCCCTGCAGGTCAGAATAGACATCACACACACAATCTCTCTACATCACTTCTACCTTAAGAATGGCTTCCAAGGCTAATTCATGTTTCTTCATATCATTATGTGTGATGAAGAGGTCTCTAATAGTGATTTCCCTCCAGGCAGGTTTGCAGCAGCGAGCATGTGATCTGGAACAGAGGCTGGACACAGTGGTGCTGGTTCTGGGGGGATTGGGGGTACTAGGAGGAGACGGGGACTATGAGCCCCAAGAGGCTGGCAGCATAGCTACAGGTCAGTACACACACACATGGTTCACTATACTTTTCCTCAACGTGTTATGAGTATTGGTAAAGACTTGTGTCCCTATGCAGGCAGTGAGTGGGAACCGTCCTATGATGCAGACGCTCCTGTACCCTCCTATGAACAGAATCAGACAGGTCTCACTCTCAACCCTGCTGTGCTGCTCTCTCCACCACGTCAGAGAGACAATCGGCCACACGGTCACACTTCAGGTAACAGGTCTCTCTCTCTACTTCTTTCTGGGTTGTCTATTTGGCTCTACTCTGCTCTCCATGTTTTCATTCTGTCATGTTGCTCTCCTCCCCAGCTGTTCATTCCCTGGCTCTTCACCACTTTCCCTCTCTCCCTGTGACCCGGGGCTCCTGTGACGACCTCCAGACCTTCAGCTCCGCCCCCTCTCTCTTCAGCCTGTCCCGCCCTGCCCCTACACCCCCTCCAGCCGCCATCCCAGACCCCCTCCCTCTCCTCTGCGATCCGTCCCAGGGTGCCATGCTGTCTCAGATTGCCGAGCTGACCCGTCAGAACGCCCTCATACGGGATCAGCTGGGGCAGTTCCACCCTGCTACTCCTCCCTCCGGGTCAGAGATTTGTGAAGGTCAGAGTTCAGGCAGGGGTTCTGTCTCCAGCAGCACAGGGAGACTGACTCCCCAACAGGGCATGGAGAAGAGAGGCTTCGTTCCCAGCAGTACAGGCAGAACAACACCCCAGCGTGAGGCAGGGAGAGAGAGGGGGACATGGTCCTGTGGTGGAGAGCAGCAAACACAGCAGGTGAGGTCACATCTAACAGAACACTCACTGTTCAGATTTCAGGTCTCTTGAGTACTGTACAGTACGGCATGATAAACATTCCATGAGGTGAACATACTGGTGTCTTCAATCAAGTTTTGCATGAATGACAGGTGAAGTACCTGCTGTTTCTCTGTGTCTCCTACAGTCTGTGGTTCATGAAGGCCCAGGCTGTGAGAGCAGTGTGGAACAGCGTCTCCTAGAGCTCAACAGGCAGAGCGCAGCAGCCAGGAGCAGACTGCTGGAGCTTATAGAACAACAGAGACAGAGCTCCTCCTCAGCCAGAGTTTCCCCCTCTGTCTCCCCCATACCTCCACTGTCAGGTCAGGCAGCTGTGTGTGTGAGACAAGAGGTGTGTGTTGTAACCATCTCCACACAGTATTCATTACTACTTTCTCCCTCTCAGCAGCAGGCCTGAGCCCAGAGTCATCCATGCTGCTGCCTGAACAGGACCCCTCCCCCCTGGGCAGCGGAGGTAGTAGACAGTGAGTCTGAAATAAGAACTGTTTTCATTAGGGAGGACTGTAAATTTAGAGAGAACCGTAAATGGGACAATACAACACTGACTTTAGATCTGTGACTAGGACATTTCATTCTAACCGACTCGGCAGGTGATGTGGATGAAGGGATCAGGGGAATGATGGTCATCTTGACTGAGGAGGTCCTGTGTGTTTCAGGTCTGCTGGTGGGGTCTCTCCACAAAGCCTTGGAGGACAGTCCAGAGGCAGCAGGACTCCGGTACACACACACACACACTGGTTCATCCTATTTGTGGAATGTTTAGTATTTTTTTTTAAGGACGATCATACAATTTTCCCTTTTGTCCAGTACAGGTGGACAAGCTGAAAGGAGAAGGCTGGTTTGCGTTGTCTACACATGTAAGATGAACAAGTTAAGAACTGAATACAGAAACTCCCTGCAACTTTTGTAACTTTTAGTAGAGGTCACTTTAGACTTAATGTTGTTTCTTTACCCTGTTTTTACCTATGCAATTTTATTATGGTTGTGAATTAAAACTTTTGATAACTGTGGTTGTGTTGCTGGTGCAGACATTATTTTCTACCTCATTGTATACACACAATAACACAGCACAACTTTGCCTGAGGCCAGTTTCAATATAGTTTAATAGCACTGTATAAAAAGGCTTTTTAAATAACTGGTGTATGAATATGAATACATTTATGTTTTTGTAATTTAACAGACGCTCTTATCCAGAGAGAATAACAGTCAGTGTATTCATCTTAAGGTACAGTCAAAAGTTTACATTCACTTAGGTTGGAGTCATTAAAACTCATTTTTCAACCACTCCACAAATGTCTTGTGAACAAACTATAGTTTTGGCAAGTCGGTTATCTACTTTGTGCATGACAAGTAATTTTTCCAACAATTGTTTACAGACAGATTATTTCACTTATAATTCACTGTATCACAATTCCAGTGGGTCAGAAGTTTACATGCACTAAGTTGACTTTAAACAGCTTGGAAAATTCCAGAAAATGATGTCATGGCTTTAGAAGCTTCTGATAGGCTAATTGACAACGTTTGGATGTGTACCTGTGGATGTATTTCAAGGCCTACCTTCAAACTCAGTGCCTCTTTGCTTTACATCATGGGAAAATCAAAAAATCAGCGAAGATCTCAGAAAAAAAAATTGTAGACAGACCACAAGTCTGGTTCATCCTTGGGAGCAATTTCCAAACGCCTGAAGGTACCATGTTCATCTGTACAAACAATAGTATGCAAGTATAAACACCATGGGACCACGCAGCCATCATACCGCTCAGGAAGGAGACGCATTCTGTCTCCTAGAGATGAACATACTTTGGTGCGAAAAGTGCAACTCAATCCCAGAACAACAGCAAAGGACTGTGAAGATTCTGGAGGAAACCGGTACAAAAGTATATCCACAGTAAAACGAGTCCTATATCACCATAACCTGAAAGGCCGCTCAGCAAGGAAGAAGCCACTGCTCCAAAACCACCATAAAAAAGCCAGACTACGGTTTGCAACTGCACATGGGGACAAAGATCGCACTTTTTGGAAAAATGTCCTCTGGTCTGATGAAACACAAATAGAACTGTTTGGCCATAATGACCATCGTTATGTTTGGAGGAAAAAGGGGGAGGCTTGCGAGTTAAAGAACACCATCCCAACTGTGAAGCATGGGGGTGGCAGCATTATGTTGTGGGGCTGCTTTGCTGCAGGAGGGACTGGTGCACTTCACAAAATCGATGGCCTCATGAGGGAGGAAAATTATGTGGATATATTGAAGCAACATCTCAAGACATCAGTAGTTAAAGCTTGGTCACAAATGGGTCTTTCAAATGGACAATGACCCCAAGCATACTTCCAAAGTTGTGGCAAAATGGCTTAAGGACAACAAAGTCAAGGTATTGGAGTGGCCATCACAAAGCCCGGACCTCAATCCTATATAAAATTTGTGAGCAGAACTGAAAAGGTGTGTGCAAGCAACAAGGCCTACAAACCTGACTCAGTTACACCAGCTCTGTCAGGAGGAATGGGCCAAAATTCACCCGACTTATTGTGGGAAGCTTGTGGAAGGCTACCCGAAATGTTTGACCCAAGTTAAACAATTTAAAGGCAATGCTACCAAATATTAATTGAGTATATGTAAACTTCTGACCCACTGGGAATGTGATGAAAGAAATAAAAGCTGCAATAAATCATTCTCTCTACTATTATTCTGACATTTCACATTCTTAAAATAAAGTGGTGATCCTAACTGACCTAAAACAGGGATTTTTTTTACTAGGATTAAATGTCAGGAATTGTGAAACACCTTAGCCAAATACATTTAAACTCAGTTTATGTAAACTTCCGACTTCAACTGTAGCTAGGCGGGACAACCACATATCACAGTCTTAAGTACATTTCCTCAGTTATCAGCGAAGTCGGTGCTCGTAGGAAAAGTCGGGTGCAAGGTTTCTATTTAATTTTTTAATTACATTATGATTGAACTATATCAGCTAAGGTACTGTGCATTGTTGGACAAAAATAGAAAACATAATGCTGCTGTGTAGGTTGATAGATAAATAACTGAACAAGGATTGTGAGTGAGAAAATGAACACGGTCTATGTCTCGCTCTATAGCTGGGATTTAATAACATTGGAGTCCGCCACACCTCATCATGCTGTACATGTGAAGACAGCTTTCTGGTTCTGGTGCTGAAGAACCTTTTTCAATCATGTGGGTGCCATAATCTATGCATGAATACCAGCTTGTTGCTTCTGGTATTAAATCCCACCAAGTGAGACTTCAGCCCATTTCGGATGGGATTAGTTTTACCGGGGGAACTCAGGTAATGTAATTATGTGCACAAGCGCAACTCACCACATCTGTCATTTTAGTCCTGTCCGAATCTGCCATGTCAGTTATTTTTACTTGGCAGGAAGGTTGTTATCCCAGCCCCTAAAACCTACTCTGATAATACTAATCCCGTGTGAATTGTCATCCGTGTGTTTTGAGTTAAACAGGTACTGCGCCCAGTGTGGGTAAGAATTTGGGAACAAATTGATGCGTAAAACAAAATTATATGCACGTAGACTACAGATGAATGAACTGTTTTTTTCCTTCACAAATCAACTTTCAAAGAGTCAAACTTATCTTTTAAATGAAGTGGATGATATTGTGCCAATGAAAAGATAAATTGCCAGATCCGTCAGGTAATTAAGTGTCTGTGTAGGTTACAGTTCATGGTTCTTACTGATATGCATTATTATTATGACTTTCTCTGAACTGAAGACCATCATGCCCATAGTAGAGCCTCCAGGCATAACGTCACATTTTGAATGAGAAAAAAATAACATTTACAGGGGCAGTTTGGTAAAACTAGTCCCGTCCAAATCGTCCATGGGGTAAACCGGACATGCTGGGGCAATAATTACATGACCTACGTTCCATAATAATACTAGTCCCGTGCAAATCGTCCATGGGGTAAAACGGACATGCTGGGGCAATAATTACATGACCTACGTTCCATAATAATACTAGTCCCGTGCGAATAGGGTTTTAGAAAACTTCACAGTCCCTCTCGGCCACAGCAGAGATCCTCCTTGTCTTGTAGATGAACTTGACCTGGCAACGTGTCCCTGGGGTCGTGACCCTGAAGCAGCAGCCCCCGTCCTGTAGTGTGGCAGAGTGTCTCTGAGACACCTGCTCCAGCTCTGTCCCGCACGCCCTCCCCTGCCTCTCCTCTCTCATCCACACTGTCTCGCCCTCTACTGCCAAAACCAACACTGTCCCCCCTAAACCTTGCACCTCGCCCACCCCCTGCTCCTGCAGTCCAGACACACGCACACACTGCGGCTCGTGTACCTCAAAGTACTGGCCCCTGTCATAGCCGCGGCAGCTAACACTGATAAGAAAGGAGGCTGGCTCGGAGGTGACAAATTGGAGGACTTCCTCTATCCCATTGTCGATGGCGACTGGGCCCCTGACCCTTTCTCCCCAGCGTATCTCTGGCCCTCCGAAGATCCGTACTTTCTCTGGGACAAGCTGGAAGCTGTGATGCTCCCCTGGCTTCAGGTAGCTCTCCAGACCCAACAGAGTGTCTTTATGCAGCTCCTGTAAGTTAAGCAGGCTCCACCTGACCGGGTCATACTTTACCACAGACAGAACCCTGTGTCTCACACCAGCATCAAAGCTCTGGGGGCCGAACGCCGGCCGGGCCAGGGTTGAGCAGATGTGCTGGCTGATGGTAGCAATAGGAGCCTGGGAGAGATCTATGGAGGTAGTGCTTTCTTGTGGGTGCACCCTGTCCAGCAGACGTGTGATGCAGAGGCAGAGATCTCTGTACTGGATGGGGAGACCAGCTGGGACTGGGTGTTTGGAGGGAGCTCCGTGTCCCAGTGCTTTGCGGATGACCCGTGCAGGCAGGCCCTGGAAACGGGTGACTCTATGGAGTCTGCGAGAGCGGCAGGGGTACACAGCCCCCTCTTCAGGAGGGGAGAGGCGCAGACTGTCCTGAAGAGGGTGGAGATCACGTAGCAACTGAGCTAGTACTGTAACACTCTGTAACAGGCTCTCAGTTCCCCCGTCTGCCCAACATTCCTCCAACTCCTGGAGAAGCTCTGTCTCCACTCTCTCACTGTCTCGTAACAGACGGACAGCATCCCTAGGTTCCCACAATGATTCCACTGCAGCCCCAGGATCCTCCAGAGCCTCTGCCATGCTGTCCCACAGGACCAAGCTAAAGATGTTCCACACTTTGTCTATGTGGTCCCCAGCTCGCAGGTGGTGGTCCACAGTACAGAGGTGGTCCCCAGCTTGCAGGTGGTCCCCAGTGCGGAGAAAGGCCTCAGCCACAGACAGCAGCTTCAGTAACATACATCCCCTCTCAGAGAGCAGCACCCCTAAAAGCAACAAAACAGTTACTGATAGGTAGATAGAGAAGTACCTGATACAAATAGACAAATAAGTAAGTAGTGAGACCTACGCTGTGCTGTGCACTCTGCCACCCTGTTTAGCAGCCTAGAGGCATCCTGGGTCTTACTGAGGAAGAGGGTGACCAGGGCCCTGAGCTGAACGATGTCCCCCACCTCAACCTCCTCCAACAGGCACTCTCTGACGGTCCTCCTGGGTAGACCCACTGCCACCCCCAGCTCACACACATTCAGCCTGGCCCCCTCACCTGGAGCCACAGCCAGCAGGGACAGCACCTGCTGGAGCACATCTGAGAAGGAGGAGGAGGTGACACAGGTTGTCACTGTCAATTGTTTATTTTATTTTCAATCTGAATCTATCTTCTGCTACTGATCTGCTTGTGTTATAATGGTAGTTAACTGGTGTGACCTTTACCCGAGAGTATGTGGGTGTCTGGGAGAGACAGACCTTCCCCATCAGTCTGTCTGGTCTCAACTGCAGTGTGAGTACTACATAACCCATCATCCTTCACTTCCACAGGAGTACTACACACCCCAGGATCCTCCACTGCCACAGAGGTGATATAAACTTCATGACCACTGACCAGAGATATCAGGCAGAGCCTCTACCAGCCCACTGACTGAAATACAGACACAAAACACGAGACAGAATTAAAAAGTAATAAACTTGTTATAACAAGTTAATAACATGTCACCACTGATGTCTGAGGCCAGCTGTGGGTCTTCGCTGCCCAGTGCCTGGTAGAAGCTACAGCAGGCCCTCTCTCCCTTGGACAGACAGACGGACAGGAGCTGGTGGGTCTGCTGGTAAGATGTGGGCGCTGCCTGGACCTGGTCCAGTTCAAACTGAGTTAGGGTGCCATTAGAGAACAGCTCCAGGGAGACTGGCAGGACAGAGAACCCCAACCGGCCACACAGGACACTGAGCTGGGCCTGCAGTTGACGCTCTGGGGAAGCCAAACAATACAACACAACACTGAATCAGATAGGAGATGACCAATGCCAGATGATTAAAACACCTATGCATACCAACAGTCTGACCCTTTCAGAAAGAGGTCCTCTGCATTACCATACCTGTGGGTCCACGCTGAATATCTGTGAGGGAAACAAAATACATCAAATATTGTCTTAAGACTCAAGTTTGCATGTGGAAGATGAAATTAGGTAACTATATTCATACACATTCATCATGTGTTCACACACTTGGCCTTCCATACCTGCATCAGTTCTGAGCCAGGCTCGGAGGCGCGGGTAGTGCTGCTTGCATCTCCCGAGGCACTCCATGAAGCCTCTGGCCCCAGCCTCGTCCATCTCAGCCTGGACAACCTCCAGCAGCCTGCGTGCCCGGCCCTGAGGGGTCCTCTCTGCCCCCACCTCAAAGTAGTTCTCCTGGGAGAGCAGGCCGGATGCCAGGGTCCTGTCCAGCAGGGGAGCCAGGTTATACAGGGAGGCCACCAGGAGCTCTCTGGAGGCCAGCAGGTGGGACTTCACAGGCTGCTTCTGCCCCCCTGGAGGCCCCACTGGGCCTGGGTCTTCTGTCAGGAAGGATTGGAACAATCATTACTTCATCTTAGAAGTTATTCAAGCAGATTGGTAGTTAAATTGCGGAACAGTGTGTGTTTCAAACTACACCGGTGTGCACGGACAAGGGAACACACCCTCTACCTAGGTCTGGCGTTGTGGGGAATTCCATCACCATGTATACTGATCCATTGCAGGCAGCCTGGCAAAGAAAACTGTTCAATTAGATAGTTTTTTTATTTAGCAAACTTTTTAATTGTGAATTCTACATTTAAATCACAGGTACATCTGGAACTTGTAACGCTAGCTTTCTTCCAGTCAACTTCCTGGTTTAGCCAATGAGCATATTTCTGTCAAAGTTGACAGCAGAATGTCTGCCTTTTGCCCTTGACCCACCAAAAAACTACATCCTCAAACATGACAACACTGACTATAATAATTTGTCTCTAAACTAATATACACTAGTACACTTAATGAAACGAGAAAATTATCCTACCTGAATGTGTGGAGTATCGAAGAAGTTGCAGCGCGCAGCAGGGTTAGAGGACTACGGTACCCAACATGCTTTGCAACTAGACAGTCCCTCTCCCAGGGTTGCCCGGCAACGAGGCGATGCCAAAGATTTTATATATATATATATATATATATATATATATATATATATATATATATATATATATATATATATATATATATATATATATAAAATTAAAAAGATGATATATATATAGATATATATGATATATATTTTTATTTTTTATTTTTTTATTATGCCAAAGAAGATGGACTCGTGGCTGTCGTGAGAAGATTTGATTCTCACGGAATGCTGACATTAATAGCTACAACCAATGACATAATTTGCAAGTACATGTCAACTCTGACTCCAACTTTTGCAAGGTAGTTTGCACGGGCCGAAAAAAATGTTATGTATGTGTGGCAATTTCTCAACGCTCTCGCTGGGAAGAGTGAATCTTGTCTTGAACAGATGAGATGACTCCACAGAAAAGCAGGAAGCATCTCAGGAAACAGATCTCACAAGCTGCTGGCCTCTGCCCATCCAGAGAACTTCCCCAAAACTAGGTCAGGGTGCAGGAAGCACAGGCACAGGCAGAGGGCCTTCAGGGAAAGCTAAAGGTAGGAATATTACTGTACATTAGCCCCCTTGACTTCTGTCGCAGCTCCTTTATGTCACCAGAAAACAGGTTTAGGGGACCATCCACATTCAAGTAGTCCACCTCAATAATTCACAACATGCATTACATGTTTATTCCACTAGATGGTAGTGTTTTACCTAGAACATAATTACATTGCCACTAGATGTTGCAATTCTACGAAGTTGCCAACAGATTGGGGTGTCACAACCAAAACAAAATCTATATGAAGGTCAATGGGGAAATATTTGGAGATAGTTGGGGGGCTTTAGTTGACATTGTGGACTCATTGGAACCAATGGCACAAAATAGGGAAATAAAAGCAACAGTTGATTTGCTGCAATTGATATTGTGTAATCTAATTGCATATTAGCTAACTTCGAGGAAGCAAGAAAGTCTACAATGTCCCCAAAAGCACATTTTTCCCCAAATATTAGAATAATGATATGATAGTACCATGATCAGTTTCTAAAGCCTTCCCGCTCTCTTTAATGTTCAGTCCAAGAAAAACATAGACAGCTACTGTAACAAAGGATTCCTATTTTTGTATTCCAACATGTTGAGTGATTATGTAGCTGTTTAAACTGCTTTTTGATCTTTTAGCCACAAATCAATGTATCAACTAGTAATTCAACAGACTATATTTATTTTATCATCTCAGGTGTGCACTATGCTATAATTATGCTGTGTTGTGGAGGTTGCAGGGCTAGTGTTGAGAGTAGAATAGAGTGAGGAAGGAGGAAGGAGGGAGGAAGGAGTGGAGCTTTTTCCAGAGAGCAGTGACTATGCCATTATAGCCAGGGGGAATAGAGCTCAAATATGTAAATGAGTTACCTCTGGTTTGTTCAGCCATTCCCATGGGGGGAAATGAATGGGGAAAGAATGGCGTTTTTTGATCAACGCTGAAAATAAGGTCTGAGGTTAACACAGGCTTAGGGAATCTTATACGTTTTGTTCTATGAGATAATATCAGCCAGTTAACAAGGCATTCATGAATTATGAAGCCTTCGTGTGCTTTATGTGCTTGTTTTGATTACATAAGTGCTTCAAAATCCACAAAAAGTGACGTCTGCTGATGAAGATTATCTCAGTACAAAATGTACACTGTGTACAAAACATCAAGAACACCTGCTTTTTCCATGTCATAGACTGACCAGGTGAAGGCTATAATTCCTTATTGATGTCACTTGTTAAATCCACTTCAATCAGTGTAGATGAAGGGGAGGAGACAGGTTAAAGAATGAATTTTAAGCCTTGAGACAATTGTGACGGATTGTGTATGTGTGCCATTCAGAGGGTGAATGAGCAAGATGAAAGATTTAAGTGCCTTTGAATGGGGTATGGTTGTGGGTGCCAGGTGCACCGGTTTGAGTCAAGAACTGCAACGCTGCTGGGTTTTTCATGCTCAACAGTTTCCCATGTGTATCGACAGTGGTCCACCACCAAAAAGACATCCTTCCAACTTGACAGAACTGTGGGAAGCATTGGAGTCAACATGGGCCAGCATCCCTGTGGAACGCTTTTGACACCTTGTATGGTCCATGTCCAGGTGAATTGAGGCTGTTCTGAAGGCAAAGGGTGAGTTGCAACTCAATATTAGGAAGGTGTTCTTAATGTTTGGTATATTCAGTGTTTTGAGATCTCCTAAGCCTGTGTTTACCACAGACCTTATTTTCGGGGGGTTTTCCAACCCCCCAATGAAACATACATTTTCCCATAGGCTTTTGCCGATGAGCCATAGCGGAGTTAGTGCCTACAAAAATACGCCATTACTATTTCTCTCCATATCTTAAGAAGTAGATCCGTCAGATAATAACTGCTGCAGTATAAAGAGGCCTGGAGCAGCGGCAGTAAACACAGGGTTAAGGGTCGTCACGGGGATGCCAGGGGAGCAGGAGGGGCTTATTGTGTTCTGTGCAACTGAGTGGAGGAGGGGATGAATGGGGATTAACCTTGCCCCAGTGGCTTGCTATACCCCCCTCACTCCCCCCTCCACCCCACCCAGAGACCTGGGGAACATTGTGGGAACCCTCTCCTTCATCTGCCTCTAAGCAGTCAAGGGAGACTCCATTCGCCACTTCTACTCCAGCCGACCTCTCCACATAACTGTACACACGTTTGTCATAATGCATAGGAAGTAGGGTGAAATTGTATATAGCAACTCACATAGGGTATACTATATAAACATTTGCATACACATGTACAGACAGAGTGGCATTTTCAAGGAGACAATGACGCTCACAAATGCTTACATGTGTACAAGTAGGCCTGAATCTTATAGTTGCTTGATACACTCAGATACACAGTCAACCATTACAACACACCGTTACGAGTCAGACACACACACACACACACACACACACAATGCCAATGTGAGAGGCGAGACTGCACAGGCACACGCTTTAGTTTTCTTAACACATTTCAATCTGCTCCTACTTCACCTTAATGAAGGGGGGTTGGAGTCTCCCCCTCTCCACAGCCCAGAAAACACACACTCTCTTTCTCACACACACTCCAGCTCAAACACACACTCCAGCTCAAACACACACTCTCTTTCTCACACACACTCCAGCTCAAACACACACTCCAGCTCAAACACACACTCTCTTTCTCACACACACTCCAGCTCAAACACACACTCCAGCTCAAACACACACTCCAGCTCAAACACACACTCAGTCACTGCTTGACACGATTGACTTCCACATTGTCTAGGGAAGGTGTGAGGGACACTTGACCGGCTAGAGTAATGGTTAATGCTGGAGATTGGTGGTCAAAATGAAAAAGATTTCACGATGAAGCACTCTGTCTTTGTGATATAAATACGTCCCCTTGTTGACTTCTAGACTATTGGCTCGTGTGGATGCATCCCATGTGGCCTTAGGGATCAGATTGTAGATAGATGGTTCTTACATCTGGAGTGTCTGATAAGGTACATTAAAACCACTTGGGTTGTATTTATCTTTAAATGTTCACCAAGGTTTTTGTAGACAGGCCTCCAGACTTGCACCTGCCCATAGAAGGATGGCTACTCAGAATATGGAATATGTATAGCTAAGTAACAAAGAACCATCCTGATCTTGCGAACTTACCTTCTGTTTCGTCACACAGACGAAAGGAGAGCGCAGCGGTGAGGAACGTGGATCAGGCTACCAACAGAGAGATGAAGAAAAGGGATTCAGTACGTCAACTGTACTGTCAATGTTATTTGACAGGGTGTGGTTTTGGAATGGAATGGCTTTTTCCTTGTTGACTTCTATAGAAGCGTTGGAGCCCAGTACCCTTAAGTCTCAGGAAGCGTGCCTTCAGTTCTCTCTAAACTTTGTAGCTTCACTTTTCCTCCACCAGAGGGCGACATCCATATACCACTCTGTCCACACACACACACACACACACACACACACACACACACACACACACACACACACACACACACACACACACACACACACACACACACACACAGTATGAGGTTTTGTTGGAATGTACCCTCTTTCTCTCAACATATAAAGCCACTAACTATGACTGTCTTCTTCTTTGTGATGTAGTTTCCACTGTGAGGTTGATTATTCACTTTGTTTTACCAGAGTGGTTTAGTTTGTTGTTATGAAGCTAAATAGTGTTTGTTTGACTATACTCTGTAAATGAATTCAGCTTTGGTGGGCTTGTTTTCGATGCATCAAGTTTGTAACTCTTAACCTTGGTATGTGGTGTTATGTATAGAGGCCGTTCTAGGAAGATGTTGTGTATCTGAAAGGCTGCATTTGGTCTGAATGAACCTCAAACTGTCTTCAGAAACTACTAGACTTGTAACACATTGACTGTTATGGTATGTCTCTATACGCATGTGTGTGAAGAAGGGAGTGTGTGTTTTTGAAGAGTCTGCATGTGTGTGTGTGTGTGTGTGTGTGTGTGTGTGTGTGTGTGTGTGTGTGTGTGTGTGTGTGTGTGTGTGTGTGTGTGTGTGTGTGTGTGTGTGTGTGTGAACGTGTGTAGAGGACTGTACCATGCAGCTGTGTTAGGTTCTGATCTGAAGCAAGCTGTTGCTTGCTGTGAAAATATTATTGCAAGTGTTTATTATTGCTTCAGTGTGAAACAGTGGGAGTGTTGTGTGTGCCGCACGGGCTGGAGGGGGATGTGTGTGAGTGTGTATGAACAGAGAGAGTGTATATGTGTGTGTGTGAGTGTTGGGGGGTCATCCTCCCTCCCCTCCCTCCCTCCCTCCCTCCCTCCCTCCCTCCCTCCCTCCCTCCCTCCCTCCCTCCCTCCCTCCCTCCCTCCCTCCCTCCCTCCCTCCCTCCCTCCCTCCCTCCCTCCCTCCCCCCCTTCTGTTCCCACAGGACTGTCCCCCAGCCCCACTGCCTGGGACCTAGTGCAGGCTGGGTAATGGTGAGGCCTATAGGAGTTGATTAGTTCCGGCTGGATCCCAGATAGTTCTGACAGGCAGGAGAAACGAGCTCCCAGCATGACCCCCCCCCCCCGCCTATCCCCGTCCTCCGCCCCATCTGCGGCACAATGGGGCCGTCAGGGGAAGGACTTTTTAAACAACTGCAGACCCCCCCCCTCCTCTCAACTAATACTGGGCCCTTATCAAAGCACACACCCACACCATGCTACTAACACACATATCACTACATAAAACACACAGATACTATAATGACACGAGAGCAGATAACACACAAGGATCACGCTATGACTTCAACACAACACCGTAGAGCTAACATGTTACTGAAACAGAATACTGTACAAAATAGAAACCTGAAGAAAGGGGTAGGGAGGGCGTTTGAAAACAACTGTTTCTTTATTCCTCTCAGTAACCCAGAGTCATGACATTAATTAGTATTAACATTAACACAATACCACTATGATATTACATTAACACAACAACACTATGATATCACATCATACAGATGAAGTCTGAAGTTTACATACACCTTAGCCAAATACATTTGAACTCCGTTTTTCACAATTCCCGACATTTAATCCTAGTAAAAATTCCCTGTTTTAGGTCAGTTAAGATCACCACTTTATTTTAGGAATGTGAAATGTCAGAATAATAGTAGAGATAATGATTTATTTCAGCTTTTATGTCTTTCATCACATTCCCAGTGGGTCAGAAGTTTACATACACTCAATTAGTATTTGGTAGCATTGCCTTTAAATTGTTTAACTTGGGTCAAACGTTTCGGGTAGCCTTCCACAAGCTTCCCACAATAAGTTGGGTGAATTTTGGCCCATTCCTCCTGACAGAGCTGGTGTAACTGAGTCAGGTTTGTAGGCCTCCTTGCTCGCACACACTTTTTCAGTTCTGCCCACAAATGTTCTATAGGATTGAGGTCAGGGCTTTGTGATGGCCACTCCAATACCTTGACTTTGTTGTCCTTAAGCCATTTTGCCACAACTTTGGAAGTATGCTTGGGGTCATTGTCCATTTGAAAGACCCATTTGTGACCAAGCTTTAACTTCCTGACTGATGTCTTGAGGTGTTGCTTCAATATATCCACATAATTTTCCTCCCTCATGATGCCATCGATTTTGTGAAGTGCACCAGTCCCTCCTGCAGCAAAGCACCCCCACAATATGATGCTGCCACCCCCGTGCTTCACGGTTGGGATGGTGTTCTTCGGTTTGCAAGCATTCCCCTTTTTCCTCCAAACATAAAGATGGTCATTATAGCCAAGCAGTTCTATTTTTGTTTCATCAGAGCAGAGGGCATTTCTCGATCTTTGTCCCCATGTGCATTTGCAAACCGTAGTCTGGCTTTTTTATGGCGGTTTTGGAGCAGTGGCTTCTTCCTTGCTGAGCGGCCTTTCAGGTTATGTCGATATAGGACTCGTTTTACTGTGGATATCGATTATTTTGTACCTGTTTCCTCCAGAATCTTCACAAGGTCCTTTGCTGTTGTTCTGGGATTGATTTGCACTTTTCACACCAAAGTACGCTCATCTCTAGGAGACAGAACGCGTCTCGTTACTGAGCGGTATGACGACTGCGTGGTCCCATGGTGTTTATACTTGCATACTATTGTTTGTACAGATGAACGTGGTACCTTCAGGCGTTTGGAAATTGCTCGCAAGGATGAACCAGACGTGTGGAGTTGTACATTTTTTTCTGAGGTCTTGGCTGATTTAATTTGATTTTCCCATGATATCAAGCAAAGAGGCACTGAGTTTGAAGGTAGGCCTTGAACTACATCCACAGGTACACCTACAATTGACTCAAATTACTCAAATAGCCTATCAGAAGCTTCTAAAGCCATGACATCATTTTCTGGAATTTTCCAAGCCGTAAAAGGCACAGTCAACTTAGTGTATGTAAACTTCTGACCCACTGGAATTGTGATACAGTGAATTATTGACACGCCCTGACCTTAGTATTCTTTGTTTTCTTTATTGTTTTGGTTAGGTCAGGGTCTGACAATTATAAGTGAAATAATCTGTCTGTAAACAATTGTTGGAAAAAATACTTGTGTCATGCACAAAGTAGATGGCCTAACCTATTTGCCAAAATTATAGTTTGTTAACAAGACATTTGTGGAGTGGTTGAAAAATGAGTTTTAATGACTCCAACCTAAGTGAATGTAAACTTCTGACTTCAACTGTAAGGGCAATACTATTGCACCCTAATAACAATGTTGCTACATAGCACAGTATGTTATTAACAAAACAATGATACATACACAATACCGAGCAACATAGAGAGGCCTGACACCATGCAGTGCCATTCACAATATACCATTGCACATCAATATCCAGTAACACAATATGGCTGAACAGAATCACACTGCACAGTATCCCAACATGTGATGACACTACAGAACCTGTATTTAGACTAGATCGACCATATCACCTAACCACACAACAACACACCTCTCTTTCCCTCTCTCTTTCCCTCCTATTCCCCTTCCTCTCTGCCCTCTGGTTCTCCTCTCAGTCCCTCTATCCTCTCTCTTTCCCACTCTCACCCCCCTTGGATCCTCCCTTTCTTCTCCTCTCTCCATTCACTCTCCTTCTTTCTCCACACGTAATTGATTAAGAGCCGTTTTCATAAATCAATTTGGAACGCACATCAGTCAGAGCTGAATGGATGAGCCCCCCTCTGAGCCAGCGTATTAATCTACCTCAGCATGCCCTGCCACTCACACACACACACACACACACAGACACATTGATTTGAATAGTTTATTTGGATCCACTGTGAAACATGATTACAAAGGAGCTAAATATTTCAGTGGTTACATGGATGCCAGACGTATATTTTTCTCACAATATTCATACATAAACGACTATACAATGACAAATACCATACTCACAATCATGAATACGGAGAGAGAAAGAGGGGGATGAAGGAGTGGAGCAGTGTAGAGGTTTTTTAAGTACCTAGACAGTATAATACGTTGTTTTTATAAACAAACACACCAGCTTGGCTCCAAGCAGGCTGGCTGTTCCAGTGCCAGATATAATGACATTACTTTATCATCATTAATCAGTGACCTCATATGCCTCCTGTGCAATTAAAACTTGTTTGGAATGTTTTGATATGAGAAGTACCATGACGCTGCCCGCTCTTATTAGGACAGCGATGCCAAGTCGCAATGCATTCTGTGATGCGGGTGCCTTTTGACAGCTGGATGTGATATGAGCTCCCCCCCCCTCTCTCTATCTCTCGCTCTCCCTCTATCTCTCTCCCTCCCCCTCTATTCCTCTCTCTCTCTCTTCCTTCCCCTCTATTCCTCTCCCTCTTTCTCCCCCTCTCTCTCTTCCTTCCCCTCTATTCCTCTCTCTCTCTTCCTTCCCTCTATTCCTCTCCCTCTTTCTCCCCCCCTCTCTCTTCCTTCCCTCTATTCCTCTCCCTCTCTCTCCCCCTCTCTCTCTCTCCCTCCCCCTCTATTCCTCTCCCTCTCTCTCCCCCCCTCTCTCTCTTCCTTCCCCTCTATTCCTCTCCCTCTCTCTCCCCCTCTCTCTCTCTCCCTCTCTCTCCCTCCCCTCTATTCCTCTCCCTCTCTCTCCCCCTCCCCCTCTATTCCTCTCCCTCTCTCTCCCCCCTCTCTCTCTCTTCCTTCCCCTCTATTCCTCTCCCTCTCTCTCTCTCTCCCCCCTCTCTCTCTCCCCCTCTCTCTGTCCCTCTTCCTCCCCTTTCTTTCTGACTATCTTTTTTCTCTTGGCCTTTTCCTTTACCTTGATCTTTTGTTCTCTCTTTGTACCCATCCTTGTCTCCCTCTCTCTCTTCATCTTTCCCCACCTTGTCTCCCTCTCTCTTCTTCTTTCCCCACCTTCTCTCCCTCTCTCTCTTCTTCTTTCCCAACTTCTCTCCCCCTCTCTCTTCTTCTTTCCACACCTTGTCTCCCTCTCTCTTCTTCTTTCCCCACCTTGTCTCTCCCCCTCTCTCTTCTTCTTTCCACACCTTGTCTCCCTCTCTCTTCTTCTTTCCCCACCTTGTCTCTCCCTCTCTCTCTTCTTCTTTCCCCACCTTGTCTCCCTCTCTCTTCTTCTTTCCCACCTTGTCTGCCTCTTTCTTCTTCTTTCCCCACCTTCTCTCCCTCTCTCTCTTCTTCTTTCCCCACCTTCTCTCCCTCTCTCTCTTCTTCTTTCCCACCTTGTCTCCCTCTCTCTCTTCTTCTTTCCCACCTTCTCTCCCCCTCTCTTCTTCTTTCCCCACCTTCTCTCCCCCTCTCTCTTCTTCTTTCCCCACCTTGTCTCCCTCTCTCTTCTTCTTTCCCCACCTTCTCTCCCCCTCTCTCTTCTTCTTTCCCCACCTTGTCTGCCTCTCTCTCTTCTTCTTTCCCCACCTTGTCTCCCTATCTCTTCTTCTTTCCCACCTTGTCTGCCTCTCTCTCTTCTTCTTTCCCCACCTTGTCTCCCTCTCTCTCTTCTTCTTTCCCACCTTGTCTGCCTCTCTCTTCTTCTTTCCCACCTTCTCTTCCCACCTCTCTCTCTTCTTCTTTCCCACCTTGTCTCCCTCTCTCTCTTCTTCTTTCCCCACCTTGTCTCCCCCCCCTCTCTCTTCTTCTTTCCCACCTTGTCTGCCTCTCTCTCTTCTTCTTTCCCCACCTTGTCTGCCTCTCTCTCTTCTTCTTTCCCCACATTGTCTCCCCCTCTCTCTTCTTCTTTTCCCCACCTTGTCTGCCTCTCTATTCTTCTTTCCCCACATTGTCTCCCTCTCTCTCTTCTTCTTTCCCCACCTTGTCTCCCTCTCTCTCTTCTTCTTTCCCACCTTCTCTCCCTCTCTCTCTTCTTCTTTCCCCACCTTGTCTCCCTCTCTCTCTTCTTCTTTCCCCACCTTGTCTCCCCTCTCTTCTTCTTTTCCCACCTTGTCTGCCTCTCTCTCTTCTTCTTTCCCCACCTTGTCTCCCTCTCTCTCTTCTTCTTTCCCCACCTTCTCTCCCCCTCTCTTCTTCTTTCCCCACCTTGTCTCCCTCTCTCTCTTCTTCTTTCCCCACCTTGTCTGCCTTTCTATTCTTCTTTCCCCACATTGTCTCCCTCTCTCTCTTCTTCTTTCCCCACCTTGTCTCCCTCTCTCTCTTCTTCTTTCCCACCTTCTCTCCCTCTCTCTCTTCTTCTTTCCCCACCTTCTCTCCCTCTCTCTCTTCTTCTTTCACACCTTCTCTCCACCTCTCTTCTTCTTTCCCCACCTTTCTCCCCCTCTCTCTTCTTCTTTCCCCACCTTGTCTCCTCTCTCTTCTTCTTTCCCCACCTTCTCTCGCCCTCTCTCTTCTTCTTTCCCCACCTTGTCTCCCTCTCTCTTCTTCTTTCCCCACCTTCTCTCCCCCTCTCTCTTCTTCTTTCCCACCTTGTCTGCCTCTCTCTTCTTCTTTCCCCACCTTCTCTCCCTCCCTTTCTCCTTCTTTCCCCACCTTGTCTCCCTCTCTCTTCTTCTTTCCCCACCTTTTCTCTCCCTCTCTCTCTTCTTCTTTCCCCACCTTGTCTCCCTCTCTCTTCTTTCTTTCCCACCTTGTCTGCCTCTTTCTTCTTCTTTCCCCACCTTCTCTCCCTCTCTCTCTTCTTCTTTCCCCACCTTCTCTCCCTCTCTCTCTTCTTCTTTCCCACCTTGTCTCCCTCTCTCTCTTCTTCTTTCCCACCTTCTCTCCCCCTCTCTTCTTCTTTCCCCACCTTATCTCCCCCTCTCTCTTCTTCTTTCCCCACCTTGTCTCCCCTCTCTCTTCTTCTTTCCCACCTTCTCTCCCCCCTCTCTCTTCTTCTTTCCCCACCTTGTCTCCCCCTCTCTCTTCTTCTTTCCCACCTTGTCTCCTCTCTCTCTTCTTCTTTCCCCACCTTGTCTCCCTCTCTCTCTTCTTCTTTCCCCACCTTCTCTCCCTCTCTCTATTCTTCTTTCCCCACATTGTCTCCCTCTCTCTCTTCTTCTTTCCCCACCTTGTCTCTCTCTCTCTCTTCTTCTTTCCCCACCTTCTCTCCCCTCTCTTCTTCTTTCCCCACCTTGTCTCCCTCTCTCTCTTCTTCTTTCCCCACCTTGTCTGCCTCTCTATTCTTCTTTCCCCACATTGTCTCCCTCTCTCTCTTCTTCTTTCCCCACCTTGTCTCCCTCTCTCTCTTCTTCTTTCCCACCTTCTCTCCCTCTCTCTCTTCTTCTTTCCCCACCTTCTCTCCCCTCTCTCTTCTTCTTTCCCACCTTCTCTCCCCTCTCTTCTTCTTTCCCCACCTTCTCTCCCTCTCTCTTCTTCTTTCCCCACCTTCTCTCCCCCTCTCTCTTCTTCTTTCCCCACCTTGTCTGCCTCTCTCTTCTTCTTTCCCCACCTTCTCTCTCCCTCCCTTTCTCCTTCTTTCCCCACCTTGTCTCCCTCTCTCTTCTTCTTTCCCCACCTTGTCTCTCCCTCTCTCTCTTCTTCTTTCCCCACCTTGTCTCCCCTCTTTCTTCTTCTTTTCCCACCTTCTCTCCCTCTCTCTCTTCTTCTTTCCCCACCTTCTCTCCCTCTCTCTCTTCTTCTTTCCCACCTTGTCCTCTCTCTCTCTTCTTCTTTCCCACCTTCTCTCTCCCCCCTCTCTTCTTCTTTCCCCACCTTCTCTCCCCCTCTCTCTTCTTCTTTCCCCACCTTGTCTCCCCTCTCTCTTCTTCTTTCCCCACCTTCTCTCCCCTCTCTCTTTCTTCTTCTTTCCCCACCTTGTCTGCCCCTCTCTCTCTTCTTTTTTCCCCACCTTGTCTCCCTCTCTCTCTTCTTCTTTCCCCACCTTGTCTCCCCCTCTTTCTCTTCTTCTTTCTTCCCACCTTGTCTGCCTTCTCTTTCTCTTCTTCTTTCCCACCTTGTCTCCCTCTCTCTCTTCTTCTTTCCCCACCTTCTCTCCCCCTCTCTTCTTCTTTCCCCACCTTGTCTCCCCTCTCTCTCTTCTTCTTTCCCCACCTTGTCTCCCTCTCTATTCTTCTTTCCCCACATTGTCTCCCTCTCTCTCTTCTTCTTTCCCCACCTTGTCTCCCTCTCTCTTCTTCTTTCCCACCTTCTCTCCCTCTCTCTCTTCTTCTTTCCCCACCTTTCTCTCCCTCTCTCTCTTCTTCTTTCCCACCTTCTCTCCTCTCTCTCTTCTTCTTTCCCCACCTTCTCTCCCTCTCTCTCTTCTTCTTTCCCCACCTTGTCTCCCTCTCTCTTCTTCTTTCCCCACCTTCTCTCCCCTCTCTCTTCTTCTTTCCCACCTTGTCTCCCTCTCTCTTCTTCTTTCCCCACCTTCTCTCCCCTCTCTCTTCTTCTTTCCCACCTTGTCTGCCTCTCTCTTCTTCTTTCCCACCTTCTCTCCCTCCTCTTTTCTCCTTCTTTCCCCACCTTGTCTCCCCTCTCTCTTCTTCTTTCCCCACCTTGTCTCTCCCTCTCTCTCTTCTTCTTTCCCCACCTTGTCTCCTCTCTCTCTTCTTCTTTCCCACCTTGTCTGCCTCTTTCTTCTTCTTTCCCCACCTTCTCTCCCTCTCTCTCTTCTTCTTTCCCCACCTTCTCTCCCTCTCTCTCTTCTTCTTTCCCACCTTGTCTCCCTCTCTCTCTTCTTCTTTCCCACCTTCTCTCCCCCTCTCTTCTTCTTTCCCCACCTTATCTCCCTCTCTCTCTTCTTCTTTCCCACCTTCTCTCCCCACCCCCTCTCTTCTTCTTTCCCCACCTTCTCTCCCCCTCTCTCTTCTTCTTTCCCACCTTCTCTGCCTCTCTCTCTTCTTCTTTCCCCACCTTGTCTCCCTCTCTTCTCTTCTTCTTTCCCCACCTTCTCTCCCTCTCTCTCTTCTTCTTTCCCCACCTTGTCTCCCCTCTCTCTTCTTCTTTCCCCACCTTGTCTGCCCCTCTCTCCTTCTTTCCCCACCTTGTCTCCCTCTCTCTTCTTCTTTCCCCACTTTGTCCCCCTCTCTCTTCTTCTTTCCCCACCTTGTCTCCCTCTCTCTTCTTCTTTCCCCACCTTGTCTCCCTCTCTCTCTTCTTCTTTTTCCCACCTTGTCTGCCTCTCTCTCTTCTTCTTTCCCCACCTTGTCTCCCCCTCTCTCTTCTTCTTTCCCCACCTTCTCTGTCTCCCCTCTCTCTTCTTCTTTCCCCACCTTGTCTCCCTCTCTCTTCTTCTTTCCCACCTTCTCTCCCTCTCTCTCTTCTTCTTTCCCACCTTGTCTGCCTCTCTCTTCTTCTTTCCCCACCTTCTCTCCCTCCCTTCTCCTTCTTTCCCCACCTTGTCTCCCTCTCTTGTCTTCTTCTTTCCCCACCTTGTCTCTCCCTTTCTTGTCTCTCTTCTTCTTCTTTCCCCACCTTGTCTCCCTCTCTCTTCTTCTTTCCCACCTTGTCTGCCTCTTTCTTCTTCTTTCCCCACCTTCTCTCCCTCTCTCTCTTCTTCTTTCCCCACCTTCTCTCCCTCTCTCTCTTCTTCTTTCCCACCTTGTCTCCCTCTCTCTCTTCTTCTTTCCCACCTTCTCTCCCCCTCTCTTCTTCTTTCCCCACCTTATCTCCCCCTCTCTCTTCTTCTTTCCCCACCTTGTCTCCCTCTCTCTTCTTCTTTCCCACCTTCTCTCCCCTCTCTCTTCTTCTTTCCCCACCTTGTCTGCCCCTCTCTCTCTTCTTCTTTCCCCCACCTTGTCTGCCTCTCTCTCTTCTTCTTTCCCCACCTTGTCTCCCTCTCTCTCTTCTTCTTTCCCCACCTTCTCTCCCTCTCTCTATTCTTCTTTCCCCACATTGTCTCCCTCTCTCTCTTCTTCTTTCCCCACCTTGTCTCTCTCTCTCTTCTTCTTTCCCCACCTTCTCTCTCCCCCTCTCTTCTTCTTTCCCCACCTTGTCTCCCTCTCTCTCTTCTTCTTTCCCCACCTTGTCTGCCTCTCTATTCTTCTTTCCCCACATTGTCTCCCTCTCTCTCTTCTTCTTTCCCCACCTTGTCTCCCTCTCTCTCTTCTTCTTTCCCACCTTCTCTCCCTCTCTCTCTTCTTCTTTCCCCACCTTCTCTCCCTCTCTCTCTTCTTCTTTCCCACCTTCTCTCCCCCTCTCTTCTTCTTTCCCCACCTTCTCTCCCCCCCTCTCTCTCTCTTCTTTCCCCACCTTCTCTCCCCCCTCTCTCTTCTTCTTTCCCACCTTGTCTGCCTCTCTCTTCTTCTTTCCCCACCTTCTCTCCCTCCCCCCTTTCTCCTTCTTTCCCCACCTTGTCTCCCTCTCTCTTCTTCTTTCCCCACCTTGTCTCTCCCTCTCTCTCTTCTTCTTTCCCCACCTTGTCTCCCTCTTTCTTCTTCTTTCCCCACCTTCTCTCCCTCTCTCTCTTCTTCTTTCCCCACCTTCTCTCCCTCTCTCTCTTCTTCTTTCCCACCTTGTCTCCCTCTCTCTCTTCTTCTTTCCCACCTTCTCTCCCCCTCTCTTCTTCTTTCCCCACCTTCTCTCCCCCTCTCTCTTCTTCTTTCCCCACCTTGTCTCCCTCTCTCTTCTTCTTTCCCCACCTTCTCTCCCCCTCTCTCTTCTTCTTTCCCCACCTTGTCTGCCCCTCTCTCCTTCTTTCCCCACCTTGTCTCCCTCTCTCTCTTCTTCTTTCCCCACCTTGTCTCCCCCTCTCTTCTTCTTTCCCACCTTGTCTGCCTCTCTCTTCTTCTTTCCCCACCTTGTCTCCCCTCTCTCTCTTCTTCTTTCCCCACCTTCTCTCCCCCTCTCTTCTTCTTTCCCCACCTTGTCTCCCCTCTCTCTTCTTCTTTCCCCACCTTGTCTGCCTCTCTATTCTTCTTTCCCCACATTGTCTCCCTCTCTCTCTTCTTCTTTCCCCACCTTGTCTCCCCTCTCTCTTCTTCTTTCCCCACCTTGTCTCCCTCTCTATTCTTCTTTCCCCACATTGTCTCCCTCTCTCTCTTCTTCTTTCCCCACCTTGTCTCCCTCTCTCTCTTCTTCTTTCCCACCTTCTCTCCCTCTCTCTCTTCTTCTTTCCCCACCTTCTCTCCCTCTCTCTCTTCTTCTTTCCCACCTTCTCTCCACCTCTCTTCTTCTTTCCCCACCTTCTCTCCCCCTCTCTCTTCTTCTTTCCCCACCTTGTCTCCCTCTCTCTTCTTCTTTCCCCACCTTCTCTCCCCTCTCTCTTCTTCTTTCCCCACCTTGTCTCCCTCTCTTCTTCTTTTCTTCTCTCCCACTCTCTCTTCTTCTTTCCCACCTTGTCTGCCTCTCTCTTCTTCTTTCCCCACCTTGTCTCCCTCCTTTCTTCTTCTTTCCCCACCTTGTCTCCCTCTCTCTTCTTCTTTCCCCACCTTGTCTCTCCCTCTCTCTCTTCTTCTTTCCCCACCTTGTCTCCCCTCTCTCTTCTTCTTTCCCACCTTGTCTCCCTCTTTCTTCTTCTTTCCCCACCTTCTCTCCCTCTCTCTCTTCTTCTTTCCCCACCTTCTCTCCCTCTCTCTCTTCTTCTTTCCCACCTTGTCTCCTCTCTCTCTTCTTCTTTCCCACCTTCTCTCCCCCTCTCTTCTTCTTTCCCCACCTTATCTCCTCCCTCTCTCTCTTCTTCTTTCCCCACCTTCTCTCCCCTCTCTCTTCTTCTTTCCCACCTTCTCTCCCCCTCTCTCTTCTTCTTTCCCACCTTGTCTGCCTCTCTCTCTTCTTCTTTCCCCACCTTGTCTCCCTCTCTCTCTTCTTCTTTCCCCACCTTGTCTCCCTCTCTCTCTTCTTCTTTCCCCACCTTGTCTCCCTCTCTCTCTTCTTCTTTCCCCACCTTGTCTGCCCCTCTCTCCTTCTTTCCCCACCTTGTCTCCCTCTCTCTTCTTCTTTCCCCACTTTGTCCCCCTCTCTCTTCTTCTTTCCCCACCTTGTCTCCCTCTCTCTTCTTCTTTCCCCACCTTGTCTCCCTCTCTCTCTTCTTCTTTCCCACCTTGTCTGCCTCTCTCTCTTCTTCTTTCCCCACCTTGTCTCCCTCTCTCTTCTTCTTTCCCCACCTTGTCTCCCTCTCTCTCTTCTTCTTTCCCCACCTTGTCTCCCCTCTCTCTTCTTCTTTCCCACCTTGTCTGCCTCTCTCTTCTTCTTTCCCACCTTCTCTCCCTCTCTCTCTTCTTCTTTCCCCACCTTGTCTCCCTCTCTCTCTTCTTCTTTCCCCACCTTGTCTCCCTCTCTCTTCTTCTTTCCCCACCTTGTCTCCCTCTCTCTCTTCTTCTTTCCCCACCTCGTCTCCCTCTCTCTCTTCTTCTTTCCCCACCTTGTCTGTCTCTCTATTCTTCTTTCCCCACATTGTCTCCCTCTCTCTCTTCTTCTTTCCCCACCTTGTCTCCCTCTCTCTCTTCTTCTTTCCCCACCTTCTCTCCCCCTCTCTTCTTCTTTCCCCACCTTGTCTCCCTCTCTCTCTTCTTCTTTCCCCACCTTGTCTGCCTCTCTATTCTTCTTTCCCCACATTGTCTCCTCTCTCTCTTCTTCTTTCCCCACCTTGTCTCCCTCTCTCTCTTCTTCTTTCCCACCTTCTCTCCCTCTCTCTCTTCTTCTTTCCCCACCTTCTCTCCCTCTCTCTCTTCTTCTTTCCCACCTTCTCTCCCCCTCTCTTCTTCTTTCCCCACCTTCTCTCCCCTCTCTCTTCTTCTTTCCCCACTTTGTCTCCCTCTCTCTTCTTCTTTCCCCACCTTCTCTCCCCCTCTCTCTTCTTCTTTCCCCACCTTGTCTCCCTCTCTCTTCTTCTTTCCCCACCTTCTCTCCCCCTCTCTCTTCTTCTCTCCCACCTTGTCTGCCTCTCTCTTCTTCTTTCCCCACCTTCTCTCCCTCCCTTTCTCCTTCTTTCCCCACCTTGTCTCCCTCTCTCTTCTTCTTTCCCCACCTTGTCTCTCCCTCTCTCTCTTCTTCTTTCCCCACCTTGTCTCCCTCTTTCTTCTTCTTTCCCCACCTTCTCTCCCTCTCTCTCTTCTTCTTTCCCCACCTTCTCTCCCTCTCTCTCTTCTTCTTTCCCACCTTGTCTCCCTCTCTCTCTTCTTCTTTCCCACCTTCTCTCCCCTCTCTTCTTCTTTCCCCACCTTCTCTCCCCCTCTCTCTTCTTCTTTCCCCACCTTGTCTCCCTCTCTCTTCTTTCCCCACCTTCTCTCCCCCTCTCTCTTCTTCTTTCCCCACCTTGTCTGCCCCTCTCTCCTTCTTTCCCCACCTTGTCTCCCTCTCTCTTCTTCTTTCCCCACTTTGTCCCCCTCTCTCTTCTTCTTTCCCCACCTTGTCTCCCTCTCTCTTCTTCTTTCCCCACCTTGTCTCCCTCTCTCTCTTCTTCTTTCCCACCTTGTCTGCCTCTCTCTCTTCTTCTTTCCCCACCTTGTCTCCCTCTCTCTCTTCTTCTTTCCCACCTTGTCTGCCTCTCTCTTCTTCTTTCCCACCTTCTCTCCCTCTCTCTCTTCTTCTTTCCCCACCTTGTCTCCCTCTCTCTCTTCTTCTTTCCCCACCTTGTCTCCCTATCTCTTCTTCTTTCCCACCTTGTCTGCCTCTCTCTCTTCTTCTTTCCCCACCTTGTCTCCCTCTCTCTCTTCTTCTTTCCCCACCTTGTCTGCCTCTCTATTCTTCTTTCCCCACATTGTCTCCCTCTCTCTCTTCTTCTTTCCCCACCTTGTCTCCCTCTCTCTCTTCTTCTTTCCCACCTTCTCTCCCTCTCTCTTCTTCTTTCCCCACCTTGTCTGCCTCTCTCTTCTTCTTTCCCCACCTTGTCTCCCTCTCTCTCTTCTTCTTTCCCCACCTTGTCTCCCCCTCTCTTCTTCTTTCCCACCTTGTCTGCCTCTCTCTCTTCTTCTTTCCCCACCTTGTCTCCCTCTCTCTCTTCTTCTTTCCCCACCTTCTCTCCCCCTCTCTTCTTCTTTCCCCACCTTGTCTCCCCCTCTCTCTTCTTCTTTCCCCACCTTGTCTGCCTCTCTATTCTTCTTTCCCCACATTGTCTCCCTCTCTCTCTTCTTCTTTCCCCACCTTGTCTCCCTCTCTCTCTTCTTCTTTCCCACCTTCTCTCCCTCTCTCTCTTCTTCTTTCCCCACCTTCTCTCCTCTCTCTCTTCTTCTTTCCCACCTTCTCTCCCCCTCTCTTCTTCTTTCCCCACCTTCTCTCCCCCTCTCTCTTCTTCTTTCCCCACCTTGTCTCCCTCTCTCTTCTTCTTTCCCCACCTTCTCTCCCCCTCTCTCTTCTTCTTTCCCCACCTTGTCTCCCTCTCTCTTCTTCTTTCCCCACCTTCTCTCCCCCTCTCTCTTCTTCTTTCCCACCTTGTCTGCCTCTCTCTTCTTCTTTCCCCACCTTCTCTCCCTCCTTTCTCCTTCTTTCCCCACCTTGTCTCCCTCTCTCTCCTTCTTTCCCCACCTTCTCTCCCTCCCTTTCTCATGCTTTCCCCAACTTCTCTCCCTCTGTCTCCTTCTTCCCCACCTTCTCTCCCTCCCTGTCTCCTTCTTTCCCCACCTTCTCTCCCTCCCTGTCTCCTTCTTTCCCCACTTTCTCTCCCTCCCTGTCTCCTTCTTCCCCCACCTTCTCTCCCTCCCTGTCTCCTTCTTTCCAAATCCTTCTCTCCTTCTTTGTCTCCTCCTTTCCCCATCCTTCTCTCCCTCTCTGTCTCCTTCTTTCCCCACCTCTCCCTCCCTGTGTTAGCTCCAGGGTGTTGCTTTAAGTGGTAGTGAAAGCTGCTTTGCTTTTAAAAACAGTTTGTCTTAATGAGACCGGGGGACGAAGGGGGGGGCAGAGGAGGAGGATCACAGCTGAACCCTATTGCGGTCCTTTCCTGTCTGAGGTGCTTCAGGCTGGGGTCACGCCCAGGGTCACGCTGGCCCGTCACTCTGACTGGGTCCTGGTGCCGGTTCTCATCTGCTGCAGGGTGTGTGTGTAGGGGGGAATGTATGTGTGCGTGTGTGTTGTCGTCAAAAGAGTGTGTATGTTTGTAGAGATCAGGGCAGGAGGCACATCTGTTTCTGATATCCCAGAAAGCCTTGCTCTCAGGGCCTGGAGGTGCTGGTGTGCCTTTGGAGGAGGAGGAGAGAGCGAGGGAGGTGGAGGGAGTGAGAGAGAGAGGTGGAGGAAGCGAGAGAGAGAGAGAGAGAGAGCGAGGGAGATGGAAGGAGAAAGGTGGAGGGAGAGAGAGAGAGAGCGAGGGAGATGGAAGGAGAAAGGTGGAGGGAGAGAGAGGGAAGGAGGTGGAGAGAGAGAGAGGGGAGGGGGAAGGAGGCAGAGGGGGCAGGTGAATGGTCACACACTGTGTCAGGTAGAAGATGGTGTGATGTGGCATTGGTTTCAGTAGGCTGTGGTGTTCTCTTCTCTCCTGGTCACCATTCCTCATTCTTCTCCTCCTCTTCTCTTCTGGTCACCATTCCTCCTTCTTCTCCTCCTCTTCTCTCCTGGTGTTCATCCTTCCTCCTTCTCCTCCTCTTCTCTCCTGGTGTTCACCATTCTTCCTTCTCCTCCTCTTCTCTCCTGGTGTTCACCATTCCTCCTCTTCTCTCCTGGTCACCATTCCTCCTTCTTCTCCCCCTCTTCTTTCCTGGTGTTCACCATTACTCCTTTTACTCCTCCACTTCTCTCCTGGTGTTCACCATTCCTCCTTCTTCTCCTCCTCTTCTCTCCTGGTGTTCACCATTCCCCTCTTCTCTCCTGGTGTTCACCATTCCTCCTCTTCTCTCCTGGTCACCATTCCTCCTTCTTCTCCTCCTCTTCTCTCCTGGTGTTCACCATTCCTCCTCCTTCTCCTCTTCTGTCCTGGTCACCATTCCTCCTTCTTATCCTCCTTTTCTCTCCTGGTCACCATTCCCCCTTTTCTCCTCCTCTTCTCTACTGGTGTTCACCATTCCTCCTCTTCTCTCCTGGTGTTCACCATTCCTCCTCTTCTCTCCTGGTGTTCACCATCCATCCTCTTCTCTCCTGGTGTTCACCATCCCTCCTCTTCTCTCCTGGTGTTCATCATTTTTCCTTCCCCTCTTCCTCTTCTCTCTTCTCTGTATTTTGTATTTATTAAGGATCCCCATTAGTTCCTGCCAAGGCAACAGCTACTCTTCCTGGGGTACATTAATTCCTGCCAAGGCAGCAGCTACTCTTCCTGGGGTCCATTAGTTCCTGCCAAGGCAGCAGCTACACTTCCCGGGGTCCATTAGTTCCTGCCAAGGCAGCAGCTACTCTTCCTGGGGTCCATTAGTTCCTGCCAAGGCAACAGCTACTCTTCCTGGGGTACATTAATTCCTGCCAAGGCAGCAGCTACTCATCCTGGGGTCCATTAGTTCCTGCCAAGGCAGCAGCTACTCTTCCGGGGTCCATTAGTTCCTGCCAAGGCAGCAGCTACTCTTCCTGGGGTCCATTAGTTCCTGCCAAGGCAGCAGCTACTCTTCCTGGGGTCCATTAGTTCCTGCCAAGGCAGCAGCTACTCTTCCTGGGGTCCATTAGTTCCTGCCAAGGCAGCAGCTACTCTTCCTGGGGTCCATTAGTTCCTGCCAAGGCAGCAGCTACTCTTCCGGGGTCCATTAGTTCCTGCCAAGGCAGTAGCTACTCTTTCCGGGTCCATTATTTCCTGCCAAGGCAGCAGCTACTCTTCCTGGTGTCCATTAGTTCCTGCCAAGGCAGCAGCTACTCTTCCTGGGGTCCATTATTTCCTGCCAAGGCAGCAGCTACTCTTCCCGGGGTCTATTAGTTCCTGCCAAGGCAGCAGCTACTCTTCCCGGGGTCCATTAGTTCCTGCCAAGGCAGCAGCTACTCTTCCTGGGGTCCATTAGTTCCTGCCAAGGCAGCAGCTACTCTACCTGGGGTCCATTAGTTCCTGCCAAGGCAGCAGCTACTCTTCCTGGAGTCCATTAATTCCTGCCAAGGCAGCAGCTACTCTACCTGGGGTCCATTAGTTCCTGCCAAGGCAGCAGCTACTCTTCCTGGGGTCCATTAATTCCTGCCAAGGCAGCAGCTACTCTTCCTGGGGTCCATTAATTCCTGCCAAGGCAGCAGCTACTCTACCTGGGGTCCATTAATTCCTGCCAAGGCAGCAG